>NC_133223.1:32273325-32599158 GCF_040436345.1 Pagrus major
AGAGAGGAGGGGGAAAAAAGAAAGGGATGAGAGACGAGAGGGGCATGTGTTGAGGGAGTGTACATGCTTTGAGGACAAGGTGAGCGTATCCCTGACGGTTCAGAGGAACATCCATGACTCGGGCCTAGTGAGCTCTCCTGAGAGGAGCTGACAGATGGATAGCTGGAGAGGATAGAGAGAGCTCTGAAGGAGCAGAGACCAAAGGAAAGGGAGGGATAAAGACAGAGACCAAGAGGTGATTATCAAATCCATGAGGTGAAGCAGTCAGCGTCCCTGTAGTCAACATTAGTCATACTTTTTCTTGCTTTCAGGAGATGTTCTTTTCTCCAAGAAGCAAATAAGAGGCGGAAATGGTCTTTACTTGAGTTTGGTTGAGGGATTAATGAAGACACGTTAGGACCTGATGTGTCATTTGCAATTTCTTGTCAGCTAAGCCGTCCTCAGTTATATATTTTAAGGGAAAAACTATTAACATTTTAGCCTCTCATTCAGAGCTCTTTTGTGCTGCAGGTTTTCACTCCTGCAACCTGCTAAATTACATTTAATTTGTATACCTGGTGTTATACTCCCTGAGAGGAGGAGATGAAAACCTGCGCTGCTCAGGGTCGTGAAGTTCAGGGGTAAGAGACACTTTCAATAATGAGACAAAATGTATCATGGGAGATATTAAGAGCTGAAGACATCAACAGGCAGCATTTTTTATTTATATAATACACTTAATCTGCATGCTTACCTGAAGGAGAAATGTTTTACAGCTTAATTCTGCAATAATTTCAACATTTTAGAAGGAGTGTGTCGACTGTAACGTGCCTGTGGTCGTGGTTTGGCCAATAATTGGTTCCCAGCACGTTTCTTGATTACTTTTTAACTGAAATTCAACAGTTCATACAGGCTCGGACTTAAATTAGGCAAAGTATGCATGGTATGTACACAGGTTATATGTAAATAACAGTATAAGCTACACTAATCTCTCCATACCTACAGTATATTCATACAAATACATTTGTAACTGACAAACATTGTCAACCGAAACCACAAAGATCAACAGACACATTTGAATATTTTAACCCTTTATATGTGTTTTTGTTTACATGTGGTAGTTTAACATTAAAAATCAGAAACAACAATGCACTTGACAAAGTAGCACAATACCCAATAACTGGGGATTTTCCTTTCAGTCACATGGCCTCTGTCAGGAGATGGAGCATCAAAATCAGGTTTTCATACCAGGTGTTTGCAACTGCGACTCCACTGAGGGCTTGTTTTGTTACTATTTCCAAGGTTAATAATGAATCTTCAAGGTCAAAAAAAGACTTAACCCTGCTAACAAGTATCGCATCCCAAAGCCCGATGTGTCTTATTCCTCTGTGCCAAAAGGCTGTTGTGAAAAAAACGAATAAATCAGCCACACTGTTGCACTGAGTGACCTTTATTACCATTTACACACACTATGTATTTCTGGCTCGATCCTGCATACACATTCCTGCCGACACAAATACTTGTGTATCAAGCCGCAGGCAGAAATAGTTCCCCAACAATCGACCTTCTTGGTGTATTTTGAGCAACGGTTGCTGACAGTTTTAAGAAATTATTGCGGCCTTATAGCCACAGAGAGGGTTGAGCAGACCACAGGAAGTTAGAGACGTGTTATTACATCGTTGGTTTTGGACTTTTAATGCGTTAAAAGTAAGAAATGTTGCAGAATCAATCCAGGATAATCCTTTAAGATTATTTTTAAGTTTTCAGAAATCAATGAGGAGACAAAGAATAACACAACACAAGAGCCAGACGGAGGCGGTCTCGATGTGGTGAAGCTTTTCCTTTGTTTATAATATAACTGCATTCCGAAAAGCGTTTGGGGAGATATTGCTTTACATCTGGGGACAAACTTGAACCCGCTGTAATCAGCTTTTAAGTGAATTGACAAAAACCTTAACATCTTTAGTTTAAACGGAAGAGATCGATGAGAGGGGCCCGGCCAATTTATTCAACGCGAGAGGGGATTTCTAACTCGTCCTCGGGGGCCACTTCAGAACCGGGGGTACTTCCTTATTGTTCAGCTATACATTATGTTTAGTGCCTGCTGTAAATTAAACATGTGAGTTTTCTCGCAGCAGACAGGTCTCCCCAAGTGATCGAAGATAAAGAGAAAGGAGATTTGGGAATTCAAGGAGAAGAGGGGAATGGAGGTTTGAATGGATGTGGGGGTGCAGCGTTGACCTCACCAGTTAGTGTGATGTTAACCTGTCCAGCTCCCCCCGGACCCATCCCACTTCCCCCATCGCCCCTCTATAAATAAACCAGTCCTTTGCCAGGCATGGAGAAGAGATATGCTTTATTCCTGGTCTCCCCTTTTTCCTCCCCGCCCACCCCCCTTTCCTGTCTCCAGGAGAGAGCGAGTCGATGATGTCAGCATTGGCTGAGAGGTGATTAATCTAATCAGGTAATTAAGCGCTTGCTTGGGTCAACACTACATTTGGGGGCAAGCTGTTTTTGGACGGAGGAAAACGGAGGCTATAGGCCACAACACGACTCTGACTTAATTCAAAGTCTGAACAAGTGAACACGCAAAAAAAACAATTACAGCCGGGACAATTCAATGGAAAAATTTAAAAAGCCATTAAGGATTAGTGAAAAGAAATGCAGCTCTAACCGCAGCTTACAGGATGATAAAAAGAATCAATAGACGGGTCGAACAACCGGATGTTTCGACTGCAAATTCTCCACCTGCTTAAAATTCAGGGGCAAAGTTGAGGATGAGCATTTCTTAACATGCTGGGCATAGAAAGACTATAACCTCTGCCTTCTGTTTAAAATGTCTCTTTATGTTCACTCTCTTTTGAATTCACCTCACTCCTGGAAGAGGAGACAAGTGGCTCCAAAGTGGGAACGAAGAAGCTCAACTTTCTTTACACCTTTATATTAGAGGTGGAAGTAACAAATCACTTTGTGGTTTGAATCCATTTACTCAGTTAAACACGCTTCAGTATGCACACCGGGAAGTGAACGCATCATTATTCTGTTCAGTTCAGTTCAGTAGTACGTGCTGTTATATTCAGTTACAACACATCCTCGTACCAAAACAACTTTGGTCGACTGCCAGCTCGTTCTTTAGGGTCAGAAATATCTTTAAACCGAAGCTAACTGCCTTTTAAAAGCTGTTTCCACACCAGAAGATACGACATGATTGTGTAAAATTGCTGTTGACAGCGCAGCTACACAAGTAACAGAGTAATGTACTCGAAAAATGTCCATACAGGTCAACTGTGAACTTGTTACGAGCCATATTTACACATCGTGTTAGGCGGCGAACTCCAGCAGCCTGTGTAACTGTTGTGGCAATTAGAAGCAATATAAAGAGCGGGAAAGTCACAAGGCGGTGGTCGGGGTCAACAGCTGGGATAAACCAGCACCGGACTTTCATCCAGGAGATCCAGTCTGATACCAAAAGTCAACGTGAGATATTTTGACTTACTAACACAGTAAAGTCTTGTTAAGTAAAATTCTCCACAGATCTCTAAGACATGCAGCGTAGAGAGAAGACCCATAGTGAGACCAGCAGTCTTTCAGATTGTCTTGACTTACAGTAAATGTTGATCACCAGAACAATGGCCCTTTAGCGTTATGCAAGACGGACTGCCAGCTGACTCTCATCGGACTTCTTCACAACTTCGGCGCAGAGAATCACACAGGACATCATGTCAAGTGTCAACACAAGAACTTTGGGAATTGCATAACTCACTTAATGGTTCCAATGTAAACAAAATGTTATTAATTACATAATGTAACATACATTAATTACATAACGTAGGTGCATTTGTAACTGAAGCTGCAGAAGTAAACCTAAGTAAGTAGTTTTCCTGCCTAAACCTAACCAAACCAGGAGCGTACGACAAAGGTCCGGTACGCCTGTCTCTGTGATATATGTCATTTTGAGAGATGCTGGCAATTCATCTATTTTGTTGTTGTGGTATGAAGTAGGTGCTAATATCAGTCTGAACACACATAACTCTCTCTCTCACACACTAGTATATATATCGATTAACAAAATCAGAACATTTATTAGAAACCAAATTATCTTACAAAGCTCCGGCTCATAATTGGTTGTAGGCGTGTCGATGTAAGGCTTAAATCTCAATTGTCAGCTAGTTGCCTAAACTGAAAAAGAGACATGAGAGGGGAAAAAAGATCCTGTAATCCTTTTAAAGAATTAATTGGACACACAGTGGGTCATTATGTGGAGCTACATTTTCATTTCAGCACATTCAGTAGATTGGAATGGGGATCGTTGGGCTCACAAAGCACAGAGGTAACGCTGGAAAGATAAAACGTAAGTGAGCAGGACCGAGCCATTGTTATTTAGTCCAAATGCCAACTTCAGCTACAACCTTCCCGTCTATTTTTAGAAAACGGACCTCAGGCCTCCCGTACTTTATAAAATTACAGCTCCCCTCGGAGATGTGAGAGAAAAACACAGTCATTTTCTTAAAAGCGGTGCAGGTAGGACTGAATGGAAGTGTAATTCCTCTCTGTTGCTGTCTTCCTACCCTGTAGATGTTCTAGTCGTTCCTGCAGTGACTCAGATCCTCGTACTTAATGTGAAAGATGGAGCTAGAAGTGGCCGTGAAGTCTTTCAATATTAATCTTACAATAGATTTAATAATTGGTTTATTTTTTAGGTAAGTGTTTGCCTTCAGTGATGAAGAGATCCTCGACACGCAAAACATTGAACGATTATCACTTGACATTACACAAGAAGTTTGAAGCAGTGAAACAGATTCCCAAGGACCTCTCAGTGAATGGCACCGAGTTTGTTAGCCTCCAGCACACCCAAAGTTTAAGTGGAGTACGTAAAGTTAAACAATAAAAAGTTATAGTAGGAAACAACTAAGACAACAGTGCTGCTTGTCCTCCTGTGTAAGCAGCTCCGAGGCTTACTTATTTGATTTTCGCTGCCTCGGTGGGTCTGTGAGTCTGCAGAGCACCTCTCTTTTTTCCTAGCCAGCAGCACTCAGCAGATGTTTCGGGAGAGGCAATAGTCAAGGCTCCGGCTGTTGCTATGAGACTGGTAATAACCGTTTAACAGCACAGCATGCTTTAGCTAAAGCTGAAATGTTTTTGGCCTGAGTCTTGCTGAGCTCAATAACATTCACACTGCAGTATTTCCTTCCTATTAAAGAAAAACAAAAATGACTGGTCAGTTTGATTGATCGAACTGACTTCATCAAAGTTACAATGAAACAGCAATGCAGTGCACGGTGACCTTTACAGCCGCAGATGTAGCTCAGTGCACACTGAGATTAACAGTCGAGCTCCAAGGAAGAAAAGAAAGGTACAAAAATGTTGACAATTTTCTTTCTGGTTTTATTAACAAAAGGTCCAAGAAACAGTGTAACACAAATATACAAATGCTTCTGGATTGACCAACTCTCTTTAACTTTAACTTGATATTATTTTCTCTGATCGATGGAGCACTTTATGCACATAGATCACTATAGATTTCAACACATCCTCATAACTCAACAGCTGAATAGGTACATTTCCCAGTGACTCCAAAACCACATATCACCATACCCAAAACAACATGATGGAGTGTACCAGCATCAGGTGTAACAGACCTTCGTCGTACGCTTAACGTTTGGTGAGGTTTAGGTGAACGTTGTTTCGGTTAAAATAAGTACGTTACATAACAGAACCTTTACTTGTGTATTTGCGTACGCTTTCACTAAGTAACGTAATGTAAGTTACTAAACTAAAATAACTCAGCATTGACTTGGTTTCACACGGGACACCAACAGCGGGTGATCCAGGGTGATGAAGGTTGACTGTTGCATCGCCTGTGTCTCGGCCCAAAAAGCTGCACTTGAACGCACCGCAAAGACCACAGCCAACAGTCACCTGTGTGAGTGGAGATACCTCTCTGTACCACCAGGTAGCGTTGGCTGTATTCACCATTCAAAAGAAGGGAAACTGGAAGACTGCAGGTATACACACCATTATGATAAAGCAGAGTTTTTTGGACACCACTCGTTAATTTAACCGTTTCTAATCAAGACTATATATCACTTTCACTATGGCCACAATAGGTCACCGCCCAAATATAAACATTGTAATAAGCTGCATGGAAAGTCGGTATATGGTAATATGGTCATTTTTCTAATTAGTACTGGCTGAAATCCACAGTCCAGCAGCATAAAACAACTTAAACAAGTCCTCCACAGGCTCGTATAGGTAACCAGGAAGGATGGGGAAGGTTTAAACGTTCATGTCACGTTATAAAAAAGTAATTAACAGATGTAAATTGCTACAAATCCTTACATAGAGCCCCTTTAAGCGGCTTGTGAGGATGCGAAATGCTATGCTAACCTTGGCAGACACAAGCTGGGTTGTGTATAGACATTAGATCACTGCTGATCATTTCTTTTGTGTAACTGGATTTTTTTTATTTTTGCATGGACGACTGACAGACATCACAAACACAAAAAACAATCCTGGTATGGATGATGACACTTAAGACCTCAGGAAGTCTGAGAGAGGCTTTCAGAAAACAAACAAAGTCCAACAGGTGTCTGGAGTGTGTGCAGTTGCTAGGTAGAGCACAACACACACACACACACATACGAGAGGATGGGATCAGCAGTGAAGCCCCCACCCGACCCGACCGCACCCCTCCACCTCCTCCACCTCCTCCACCTTCTCCTCTTTCACAAGGAGCGCTTTCCTTCCACAGAGTCATGCTTGCCTGACTCCCTCCTTTTGCTTTCTGCTTCCTCTGCCGTCCCCAAGAGCGCACCCCCACCCTGTGTTATTGGTCTGCAATGGAGCATGGCGGCAGATGAGGTCCTTTGACATACAGACAGAAATACAAGAGGATCGGGCACAAATAAAAAACCGAGCGCATTCCTTTCTCCAGGCCTCCTCGCCGACGCTATCTCGCTGCGAGGTTCACGCTGTTGCACTCACAGTCGAGTGCGTGCACACAAGCATGCTGCTTTCTCTCCGTCGGTTCCTCTGTTGTCTGACCTGATATTTTTTCTTCTTTCCAGGCAGCAGACTATAGTGTCAGTGCTCTGGGTAATGTGATCCTAGCTCCTCTCTTTGTGGTGCTAATGTATTTGGAGTCCCCCCCCACCCCCCACCCTTGGGGCAGCAATTATTTTTTATCAGCCTGTGAAAGTTAGTTAAGTGCTACAGAGTGAGGGTGAACAGGGCAGCACAGGAGGGGGGTTTGGTTTGTGTTGACTAAATCATGCCCTCAGTGCCCCTCTGTTCATGAGACGACAAGTAACCCACCCCCTGCGCACGCCCGCGCTACACACCAAACATCAAGGAAACGAGCGCTATTATTGCTCGAATATTTTCCCAGAGTTAAAGAGTGACTGAAGGGGGAATTGGAGGCAAATTAAGTCATAACGGAAAAAGGGACAGGCGGGGAGGAGGGACAGGAAGGGGAAGAGGGGGTAATTGGGAGAGACACGATGATAAGATAACAGGCACACTAGCTTCTTTATTTAATTAGCTGTCGTCTGAACTAGTACACCTAGTCACCCCCCTGCTGTTTGTGTCGTCTGGTGAGGTCGCTCCGAGCACATATGGCTGCGTGACAGTAAAACGCTTGATCACTCATCCCCACTCGCATATTTTAATGAGCTAATTGGTCTAATGTATGCAGTTGTAAGCACATTAAGCTAATTAATGTACACTGGACGGTTGAGCTGTCATAATATGGCGACCTTTGCTCCATCGTGTCATTTGTTTAGTTTAGCTACAGATTGTTGTCTCAGCCGAGCACACTGACGGGTCAGACACATCACAGCCTGCGACATTTTATTACCAATAAATGTCATTTAACTCAACAGGTGTGTGAGTTTCTGCACACGGTGCTGATGTATAGACGTGTTGGTTTACAGAAAGTCAAAGTCAAACATGTGACTTTTAGAATAATTGTTCATATTTTTCTATAATTATTATTTATTATCATTTTCCCAAAGGAGATACGGCACAGAGCAGATATTTGTAATAATGTATGATGCAGAGAAAAACAATTTAATTTGACTTTAACAAACAATTAGCTCCCTCTGTAAGGCTGCAGCTAAATATTAATGTTGGTATGCTAACGTGGACATAAAAATGGGATTGTTAACATGCTGATGTGTAGCAGGTAATGCGTTACCATGGTCACCGTCTTAGCTAAGCATGTTAGCATACCATTACTTGCTAATTAGCACTAAACACACGCACTTGTTTTGCAGGTAACTGCTCATCAGAACAAAGACATTGTGGCATAGATGAAATCAGAAGAGCAATAAAGTTATTAAAATTTATCCTTCAGGGAACATTTGTTGAGACTTTTCTCAGGACCAAAGCGTTGCATCAACACTGACGAAGCAGCTATTATTATTATTCAAACATGTTTTCCCAGGATTAGAGAGTGACTGATGGGAAAACTGGAAACTAAGTCATAACAGAAAAAGGGACAGGCGAGGAGGAGGGGCAGGAAAGGGACGAGGCGGTAATTAGAAGAGATGCAATGATAAGATAAACTACTAGCTTCTTTATTTAATTAGCTCTTGACTGAACCAGTACACCTAGACATCCGCCAGCATGTCTGGCACAGAGCTGAGGCTGAGGGTGATGTCATTACTTTAGTGTTCAGTTATCCAATGAAAGACACCAAAGAAATGTGTATTAGGATTTAAAGGGGATCAAAATGAATACAATGTACAGTGTATGAAAGTGGAACACCTTTACCAAATGTCATGGCAGTCTAAAAGACATACTTCTATAGCAATATGTCTATGAAAATAAAGTTTATAAACACAGGCTACTAGCTAGCAGTTAGCTAACGTTCATCAACCAACACAATCAACTTTCAAACGCATCAAATACGGACACTTGGTCAGAAGGCTTCAACTTCAAACTGTCCCTCTAGCATCAGTTTTGCAGCCTGGTTAGACTTTCAAAATAAAGCTTGCAACAAACACTTCATATATAATTGCATATTCTGACTTTTGGACTGTAATTAACATTGTCACACTGTCGTTGTGTGATTGGATTTAAGCACAAAAACAACTTGGTTAGGTTCAGATTCATTTTCCTGATGATGAAACATGGCCAAGACCTTTTAACGCTTGTATTTTCATATCTATAAGCCGTAAAATGTCTCATTTTGTGTCCGTCCTTGGTTCCTCAGTAAAATGCTTCAAACCGTTCGTGTCACATTCTGAATGAGAGTCTTTATAAACGTCTCGTTGGCCATGTGCAGCGTGTGTTATCATCGTTAAAAGTATCTAACGGTGAACACTTGAAATGTGACCCGCGCCCAGATGCACACCTGTGGAGTGAAGGCCCAGTGTGTGTGTCAGAGAGAGAGCGAGAGAAAGAGACGAAGCAAAAGGGCAGGTGATAAGAACGCCACTGGAGATGGTGAGAGGGTTGTAACCGAGAAGCACTAAAAGCTCTGAGGTCCATTGTGAGTGTGTGTGTGTGTGTGTGAGAGAGAGAGAGAGGAAGAGAAAGACAGTGTGTGCACGGTGTGGAGCTCCATTATCGCACTGTCAGGGTGCGCAGGCCTGGCGTCACGGGTCTACAGGAGCACACAAAGACGCCACTGTGAGGACAGGTGAACCGGCACAAACACTTATCTTTGTTATTCTGCTTATGAAGACACACTGGTCAGTCATGTTGTGCATGGAGAAGGATGGGAATGACATAAATACATCATTGTGTTATTGCTCTTTCATTATTAACAGTTTGCTTGATTATAGTCCTTCTTCACAGCTGATATTTTGACCTCACTGGACTGCTGGTCGTTAACACACCACACACTCATGATGACACAATAAAAAGTGAATAAATGCCTCAAATTGTATCGTTCTAATAATTACTCATGAACAGTTTCTCTACAGAATAGATTACCCTGACAAAGTTTTAAAGGTCCAGTGTGTCAGATTTAGTACCGAGCACCCCTCTGCTCACATTCCCCTGTGGTGGGGAATCTAGAGCTGGTGTATGGTTTGTCCATTCTGGGCTACTGTAGAAACATGTTGGTGCAACATGGCGGTGGATATAAACGGCTCCTTCGAAGGTAAAGAAACAATTCACACTGATGTGGCATCACTAATCTGGGCTAAAATAATCCTTTTAATTAAAATGGATCCAGAAAATGAGTGGAGAGTTCAACCATACAGTCAGGGCTCATCTGGACTCGTCTGGGGTCATTGTGGTGATGTAAATCCATCTAACTTTTTTCCCCCTACATGCCAGCTTTTCCACCTGAGCCCCAAAACATAAAAAAATAAAGCAACTTTTGGGTTTTACTGCTTCTCTGACAATGCACATAAAAAACAGGCTGGTGGAAACCTGTTATGACCTTCAAGGACGTGAGAACTCTCCTCCCCGTCTCACCTCTGTATCCTTTGCATCCTCTCCTTCCCTGTCTCGTGTCCTCACTCACATACGTGTCTCTATCCGTCCCTCTCTCATGTTCTCTGTCCCTCACACTCTTTCCTTGTTGCTCTGTCTGCCTTTGTGCCGCCATCCTCTCTCCTAAATCCTGCAACGGCTGAATCCCACTTTATCCCTCCTCTAGTTTATCTGCCAAGTCTGTCTGTCTATCTTTCCTTGGCTCATTGTCTTGTTATTCTCTCATCCACCCTGTCCGTTCCTCGTCTTTCCTCTCCGTAAATCCCACTTGTTCCCCCTCTACTGTACCTCTCACGTCTCTTTCGGCCCCTTCTTTGTGTACCTGACTCTGAGCCCGTTGAAACCAAAGGGCCACGGCGGCTTAACTTTAATTGATGCATCGGATAGAGGAGAGGAAGAGGAGAGGAGAGAGGGACGGCTCTGGGCTGACAAGGTTAATTCTGTTTTTCCAAGCTCGTCGTCACCTGGCGGCAATTAAACTCATGACACGGCTCCCGAGGGAAAAGAGACACTGACGGAAAGTGGGAGAAAGGGAGAAAGTGAAAGCGGGAGATTGATTCCATGAAACGTGTTCAAAGGCAATCTCAGACAAAAGTATGCATGAAAAACGAGGAGAGAAGACTGTGTGAAGCAAATTAGATGAATCAGCGCAGTCTGGATGCTGTGCAATAATGAAGTATTGAAATTCAGGGGGATTATGCTCGTATTGATATTGACAGTTTCTTCAAGGGATGCCTGCATCAAAAGCTCGCCTGGCGTATTGTAATTGGGATGAAGGTTGACAATGGAGCGAGATGAGCAGCTCTGCACTGAATTAATTAACTTCTTATTACCAAGAAATACCTGCAGGTGATGGAAAACACAAAAACAACTGATAATTCAAAATTAAATTACTTTTTTTTTTACATTCTATACAGTCTGCATTCATGGACTTGTGTGGTCCGTGCCGGCTCAGTGTGTGCTCAGGTATGTGCTCGGTGCTGCAATATTTTTCAGGGATTCGACTTCCTGGTTGGATTGTCGCTCTCTTATTCTGTTTTTATGAAGTATTTGTATTTATTTCTCAAAATGCTAAGCTGCTCCATCAGTGTACACGTTAGTTCACAACTCCAACAGGAAAAAAAAGACTGATGTGTGTCATGTTTAGACCACTAAGCATGCAAACAACGTTTTTAACTCACAGATAATGTGTCTGGCTCATGCAGCCAATCAGGAGCCAGCTCTCTGTATTTACCCAGCATTCATCACTCCCCGCCACTTTGACATTCCTCTGTTTTCCAGACACAACACACAATGGCATCAAAAAAACTGTGCTGCTGCTCTGTGCCCCAAAAACAAAACAGAGCACCACCCATGAACAACATTCAGGTGCAGTGAGGGGGGAGGGAGAGAGGGTGAGATGGATGTGAGAGAGTCAGGAATAGAGAGTGAGGGGGGGAGAGAGAGGCAGAAATGTGGTATTGTCGGCGAAGATAAGGAATGATTAAAGAGCGAGCCGGAGAAGCAGACATGCTGAGTTGATCCAGCTAACTGTTCACTCATCAGTCTCCTAATGGTCCAGAGGGAGGGGGTGAGGGGGTGAGGGAGGGGGGAGAGCATTGTTTCAACATGGGTTCCCAGATGTTACAATACGGCCTCCCTCCCTCTCTGCTTCTTCTGCCTTTAGTTTTTTTTTTTTTTCTCTGCTTGCTTTCTTTTTTCCCTTTGTTTTGTGGAAGGGGAAAGAAACTCTTGACCACTGCAGCTGTGAGATGTAGCGTAGTGTAATTTTTAAGCACATTAACTGTGTGATTTTTTTGAACTTTGTGAATAACAAACCCTGAACTTTAAATCACATTTAGTCACATCATGTCAAAGCTTCCGTCTGATTTAAAGCAGCTGGCTGGAGCTCGTTAGCAAAATATTTCCAGCGTTTCTGTCATCAGTGCTACAGTTCTGATGTTGGATCACGTGTGTGAATCAAAGTGAAGCTCGGACCGTCGTAATCATGTTCATAATGTGTTCTAATTAATTAAAACTAAACCTGCATGGGCAGTCCTATAACACACCGTAACTGTACCGGACACAGGTCTTGAATACTTTGCACAGCTTCATATGATGAAACTATCTTATGGCTCTCTTATGTTCAGCTAGTTTAAGAGAGGGGTCGAGTGCTAATTGGGAAAAATGTGTGAGAAAACACATCATAATGAAGTCCTGTAGAGCTGCAGAGATCTTTTTCTCCAGATGTAAGAAAATATGTTTTGTTTTTGGTAAAGACTTCATCATCAGGACTATTTCTCAGTGAAAATGAAAATGATGATAAAAAACTGATCATTACCACTAATTGTGAATTATATTGAACACTGTTCTCCTGTCCAACATGCTTTTTGCCTCAGCACATGAATTATGGTCTGTTCCCAGTGTTGCCAGGTTTGTTTGATGTTTTTCAGCCCAATAATTCATAAAA
This sequence comes from Pagrus major, assembly GCF_040436345.1. Lineage (NCBI taxonomy): Eukaryota > Metazoa > Chordata > Actinopteri > Spariformes > Sparidae > Pagrus > Pagrus major. Next base: position 32,286,200 of record NC_133223.1, read on the forward strand.
AAAACACCTAAGTATCGGCTATAACAAACAATACAAAGTCATTATTTAACAATAGCAACTGTATTGTTGGTCTCACACTTTTTATATAACACTAAAAGCAACAATTCCAATGTTCACAAGTGCTCTAGGTCATGTTGTGTGGCGCTGCAGGTGGGCAGCAGTGATAGTAACTCATCTTCTCTCAACAGAATTAATAGAAAATAACTTAAATGATATGTACGCTGTGTTGAGTGAGTGTATTAGCGTATTTAGAAAGCAGCCAAACTCATTGTGAACCAGCCCAAATCATTTTACACATAGTGCCTTGAGGCAGTTAAATTTAAAGTCAGCAGCCTCACGGACAATGCATTTTGGGAAGGTAACGTACTACTTTGAATTCTAACATGATGATGAGAATTACAGATTAAATATTTCACTTTTTTTCCTAACATGAGGTGACACCACTGATGTGGGCAGAAACCTGGTTTCTTCATCAAAACGCAACAAAAAAATAGAAAAAAGAATGAAATCTGCGAGGGCTCGTGTCATGTTAGATTGAAGAAAAATGCACATATAATACATATTATTCATGCGTTTAAATTGAGATAGTCTGTTTTTTTTATTCAATTGGATATAAAGGGAGACCAAAGAAAAGAAAGGAGGGAGAAAAAACCAGAAGGTGTATTTTCAAGCAGTGGGCAGCGAGAGGCAACATGAGACAGAAAATGGTATGGAGAGTAAAGGAAGTGGGAGCTGGGGTCAGATTAACAGAGAGAGAGGGAGCATGTGAGAAGCAAACACGCTCCCTTCAAACGCAGCTGCAACCTCGACAAAACCTTAAACTGTTGTCCCTCCTTCGCCAGAACTGAATTACCATATGTAGCAAATTGCTGGTGATTGAATAGGTAGGGCTTTACAAACAAGCCAGCTGTGCGACTGAGAGACTTCCGATCAGTTCACCCTCCTTTGGTTTTGAACTTGAACCGTGCTCTCCAGCCTCCAGCCCCGAGACTGGCATTAACATTTCACATACTTAGCTGATTGTTCGACTGATTTTTGTCATAATGGCTGAGAACAATCTGAACATTTGTCAGGAACTATTACAGCAGAGTTTTGTACCATTTCATTATATTATTATTGGACCTCACCATCATTAGCAGACAGCTACACATTGGGAAAAAGTTTAACTCAGTGTGGAAACTGAAAATACTAAACTTTAAATGGATGTATCGATCAAACGTGAATTAGTATTCTTGAAGGACCTCAGAGTTTTACCTGTCCAGTATGTCACTGCTTACTCAGTCGTGCGATGTATCCTCCTCTCTGGCTGTCTAGAATAAAAAATCTGTGGTGGAAGCTCTCAGTATGGGCTGTTTAATCTGTATAAATTTGAATAATCTTACAGTCTGTCTCAACATAAGGACACTTAAACATAAAAACGACTGGATAATCTTACAGCATGTCCCCAGCATAAGGACACTTCAGTACGACAAGAAACTTGATACGGGGATCAAACCGGAGATTCCTCAGTTGCAGTGGGTGGACGCGCCGGAGCACCCGGCCACCATCACATCGCCCTTCGCCTTTGGAAATTGTCCAAAATGCCATGATTAAAACCTCATTATCCCTTTTCCTCCTCGGCCAATCCGCCCATTTTTGGGTTTTAGCTCCTCAATCAAGAAACCTATTGTTCTGTTACCACCTGACCGCCAGAGATAGAGCGCTGGGGAGGGAAACCAACTTGAGACTTTTAAAGCGCTCGCTAATGGAGACGTTGAGTTGAGTTTTTCTCTATTGTTGCCAGCTTGTCGGATTAAATGAAGCTAAATGATTAGGACTCGTGCATATTGCTCTGTAATTGTGGCGCGTATTGTTAAAACTGTAATGACCCAATCAAAATCAGCTGCCATATGATTTCAAAGATGGATAACCAAGCCAAACAACAGAGGCTGTCTGTATAGTGGAGTCAATAAGTCGTGGTTTTGTCCTTAAATTGTCATTTTAGGTCATTTTTGTGTTTCCAAGTGGACTTGATACGCCAGACGAGTTGTACAGAAGGCCCACGTTCAATGAACATACACTATACATCTTTGTCCTTGTGTTTTTATAGCAAAAACGGGATCTATCCTTTGTCCATTTATAAAGACGGAGAGCAAAAGAAAACCACTGAGACTGGACATGCTGGATTTTTCCAGGCAACCTGGCAACAAACCATTAAAAACATTCCAAGATGCCTCAAATGACAAATCCACCTCGAGGTTGGTTGAACTTTGAGCGCTGACGAATGTATTTCTCTGTACCGAGCTATGATTGACATCTCATATAATTCTATCCTCAACCCCATTAAAATACCACAGGTGTTTTCTTTGAGTGTATATAGATGAGGCTAGAGGAAGAGCAGGACGAGCATGTCATCTGAGACGGTTTGACTCTATGGCTAAAAAAAAAAAAAAAAAAAAAAGGTGCTGCACGGCACAGATAACGTCTCCCAACTATCTTATAATGGAAGAATCGAGATGTTTTGTAGAAGAGATGGGAAACGGTGCCTAATCGAAGCATTCAGCGACGTGTCACACCTTCTGCAAAGCTTCCTCATACCTGAACAATCTGTTTCGTATTAAAGCGGTAGGTGAGAGGAGAGACTTTTATGTGCTGTGTGTGTGTGTGTGTGTGTGTTTGTGCGTAGACATGCTGGATTTCCAGACAAGGAGAGGTGAAGATGGAGAGAGAGGAAGGCGGAGGGGGGTGTGAGATGGGTCGTTTCCAGGAAAACGTCCAGCTGTACAGTAAGGTTGAATGAGAGGTGTGTGGTTTAAAATCCCAGCTGAGGGTGACTGTGTAATTGAACATGATAAATGTCCTGGATGTCTGCTCGTGAATGTGTGTAGGGGATGTCATCGGTGGCCATGTGTGCATTTGCCTGTGATTTTATGCTAACGTGGTGTGTAAGTGGGGGTGTTATTCCAAGCATGTCGACAAGGATTTAATCCCACAGAGGAATTTTCCCTCTTCGCACGCTTTTTCCTGTAGAGTCACAACACGCAGACACCTGACGTGTTTCCTTCCTTTGTCGGAGGTGAAGCTGTGACTGTTTTTTAGATTTTCTGGTTGACTGAGTGGCTGGTTGTCTTGTCAGTCAGTGAACATTTGTAGACCGGTTTTCATGGGTGTTGCCCTGTACAAGTTGTATTTGCTTCATCAGACTTGGGGGGGTTGAGAGCTTTTTGGCAATAGCCGATGGGAGGAGGGAGCAAGTCAATGTGTTCCTGATTTTCAGCCCAGTCTCCACAATACAACGCTGGGCTTTTTATGAAATGTTTTCTGCAAACCAGAAATAGAAATCAACATTTCTACAACACGTGTCATGTCATATTCACGTTACATTTCATGTCGGGAGGTGGGGTTGGGATGGTGGCGCCATGACAGCTGGTTGAGACGGCTGCTGAGCGAGAGACCACTGTTTCAAGCTGGTGTTTCTATGTTTCTAAGCGTGAAACCACTTTCCCTCTGGAGACGGTTGTTCGTGTCCCATTTGTGTGAATTACAAGACTAAAAGTAATTTTAACCTAAAGTATGATCTTCACTAAACCTAACCAAGTGGTTTTTGTGCCTTAACCAAACCATGACCATTTGACAAGGTTAATAATAGTCCAAAAGTCTTAATATGTGAACTGATTGTCAGCAGTTGAGGTTTGTAACAATGAGTGGCAGCGTGAGATGATCGCCCAACAGTAAGGTGTGTCCAAAACATGTGAACAACAAGATCTTCTCCTCCAGTTTCTCCCAGCCAACACTTTATCCATAACTCTGTCCTAACTGATGACAGAAGACATTTGATTTTCCGTTCATATTATTGTCTCAATCACCCATTTCTTACTTTTGCAGAAATTCTATCATCGCGTCCACAGGAGACACCTTCAATCAATACAATGCAAAACCGGCAATGATGGCAATACTCCAGTGAAACCCAGTTAAAATTGATCGTCAGAACAATGATGGAGTGAAAGTAAGACACCGGGGTCCATGGAGCCATGACAACGGCCCAGCTGTCACGCATGGATTCATGTGGATGTATGGGGTTATTGAATGTGAGAGACAGCGAGACACAAACAATCCTGGTCGTCTTCTGACACAGTCTCCTGACTCTCATTAGTCCGGGGCACGAGGCCGAACACAAACACACACACAAACACAAACACGAGGCAAAAACATGCGCACACATTACTGCTGCAGAGACTCACATGTTCAAATGTGCCAGCGTCATGTGTGAGTTTATCTACTGACTGGTATCAAACTCTTTATATGTCTTCACGTTGCATTTGACTTCAAGTGGTCCTGACACATACAGGCCCGTTACAAAATGCAGGATTAACACATGACAGAAGTAAATACATAAAAAATAACTCCAACTCTTTCTTCTTACTCTTCAGTTTTAAGTATAAAGCACCACCCATTGGTTTAGACAACATTTTGAAGCCTCCAGTGTTGTCATCTTGTCTTTTTGGAGCCATCAGTGATCATATTGGGACGACATGGTGGAACTGGGGAAGGTTATCCGTTGCTATGTCTATCCTGATTGGCTCTGACTGGAAAACCTGAGGACACGCTGTGGTAGCCAATCACAAGGTAGCCACGCCCCTAAAGCTTATACTCTGCTTTAAGGTCTATTTTCCTCTGAATGGGACCAGAACTTACAGTATAACACAGGCTTTCTGTCCAAAGTCAAACTGAGATAACGATCGACTATATCAGTGTGACATTGAGAACCAGAGTAGACATTGTACAACCGTGTTTACAGCCTTACGTATAGCATTATTCCTCATGACGAGTAAATCGACGTTGACATGTAAAATTAGTGGAGTGCCCCTTTATGTCAGTGCAGGACCGGCATCTTACTTTAGTACCAAGTTGAGTAAATATCATAGTCAGTGATCCCGGTGGAGACATTCATCACTGTGTGAAAAACACTGTCCTCTCCCTCGTTCACTCTAATGAGAGTCCAGCCCGAGACATAGAGTAATTAGAGAATTATGAAAGGCCGGGGTGACACTGACCTCATTACGGTGAGGAAGATCAAACTAACGACCCGTGACTGATGAAGGCCTCCATGTCTTTCTGCCAAGGGATTCAGGACTGTCTCAGGTCGGAGGACCCAGACAGAGAAGCAGAGGCTGAGAGGGAGAATAGACGCCACAGCCAGCCGCCTACAGATGAAATTATCCACGCTTTATAAATAAATACTGCCCATTTAAGGTTTTAGCATAGACCTGTCACATCCTGAGAGCAGCACAGAGAAGGTGTTCGCACTTTGTCCGTTTTTAGACGCATAAACACACTCGAAAAACAGAAAAATGACACGCATAGCCTCAAAATACACAACTGAGCTGAAATACTTCATTGACACATTGAGGTATTTTTGACCATATTCATATTGGAACCATAGAATGAGAAGCATCTGGTTTGACTAAAGGGATTGAGATGACATGACATGTCAGGGTGAAGAGCGTTCCTGGCTCTGTCCAAAGCTCAAAAGAAACATCAGCCAGTGTCTCTATAAGTCAGTAATTACCATGTGTCTCAATTAACTCATTAATAAGCAGAAATGTAAACATTTCAGTTTACGCACTGGGAAATGTCTCGATGCATCGACTTTGAAGAGCTTCCTGGACCCTTGTTGTCTCAGTGAGGTGTCCAGGTTTGATACCCTCATACTGACTCAGTGAACTCATCTCCTTTCTGCTATCTGCGTGCCACCATTTTCAAAATCCTTGTTGCTACAGGAAACAACATCACATTCTGAGGTAGCAACCTACTCGCAAAGTCACCATAACGCTAACCTAGTTGCTAACGATATATACGTAACCAAGCTAGTGGCTCTTACCTTTTCTTCAACTGGGATTTAACCATTTTTAATGTCAGTGCTCACCTTCCAACTTGCAAATATTTTGGAGGGGCACCGTCGCTGCATCCTGGGTTTGGGTCTGGCTATGCAAGACAGACACTATTGCAGATCACTTGATATGCATGTTATCGGTGGAGATGTTGCACAGAAGCAGTGGAAGATGGATAACGTACATACATTGAACATTTGCATTTTAGAGTATGTTCCCAGTATGTTTAGATCCCATCATATCAAACACATCACAGGATCTACCTCCTTATTATATAATGGTCTGAAAACTCAGTTACAAGGGAGAGAGAGACGAGAGAATTGCAGCAAGATGAAGAGAGAGAGGACACAAAAAGAGAGGAGAGAGGTAACAGCAAAGGGAACACAAATGAAAGGAGAAACTTTCCAGCAGTCTGCAAAACACAAATGTCAGGCTACGAGACAAGCAGAAAACAACACACCTCATCACATTCAAAGGCAGCGAGCGAAAACGGAGATGGAGATGGAGATGGAGATGGAAAGGGGGTTCCAGGTGGGAAATATTCCACAACACAGAATTCAGAGCACAAAGACTCGGTCGCACTGAAAACAGAGATGGAGAACAGGCGATCTGTCAAAGTAAGCAAAAGAGCGGCGGGCCTACAATCCGAACAAGAGAAATGAAACTAAAGAAACCTGAGAAACGCTGTCTTAAGTACGAGTGATTTCTGGGACTCCAGAGATGATTATGTGAAACACACGCACACCCACAGTCTGGGTGCCAAAAACAGCAGACTGGATTGGAAAAGTATTGAAGGCAAAGTGTTCCTGCACTTACTCTTAATAAGGCAATATCCACTTCTCTAAAGTACGGCCGCTCGATCAGGAGACAGCTCGGAGAGGAATGGTACAGTGAGCATGGACGTTTGTGGTTTTTGTGCAGGACTTTTTTCTTTGGATAGTTTTGTGTTTCCTCTCTGATGGCTGTGGAATCTTAGCAATGTGTTCCTGACAAATACGATAGCACTGATCCTTTAATTCATCTGTCAAGTGGGAATAAAGGGGCCCTATGCAAACTCTGCACCTGCAATGAAACTGATTTGAAGAGGAGAGGGTTTTTTTTCGGAGGGTTGGACGGCCAGGTTTAGGATTTATAAACTCAGCAAAAATAATATAAAATAATAGGAAAGAAAGGTTGACTTTTGCAAGCATGTATGAGACATTTCAAACTAACTTATTTAGATCTCATCAGGTTGGTCATGATCACTTTTAGCTGAAAAATGCACACAACATTGCGAAAAAGACTCACAAACCACAAGCAGTCAGGGTGGGTGAGGGTGTTTGGTGACCAAAAATTCAGCTTTTGTAGGAAACCCACTCTCATTTTTGCAAATATTTCTGGAAAAAGCTGAGTTACTCCCATGAAAAATGAACAATGGAGATGCCACATTTGTCTATTCAAGCTAGACCACAAAACTGTCGCAATGACCGCAAGCAAGTGAAAGATTTTGAATACAGTGGCGACTAATTTTGGTTTTGGTAGGTGAGGTAAGTCTGTGAAAGTTTACAATAGCCTGTGTGTAACGGTGCAGACACACAATGAAGAAGCATGGACGCACCAGACGAAGCTCTGGCTGGTGGGAGACGTGACGGGCGATGCTTGGGTTTTGGCTCGTTCGTTTTTAAAATGGATGGCCAGGAAACTTTCTTATGTTTCAGCTAAACAGTACATCAGAATACGCTCCTCTTGATTCATGTTTTTTCAGCTCTTCCTAGCTCAGAAGTTGGATCTTATTTCTGTGAGTCCAGAGTCGTGCACAAAGTTGAAGGTAGAGTCATGATGATGCAAATTCAGATTCTGGGACCAGTCTGTCAACTCGACCTGGATCTCCTGCCCTCCATAGAAAATGAATAGGCTCTGACAGGATGACATCCGTCCAGGATCCAGTGTGTCCGACTCATAACAGATACTTCAGTATAAAAACTACATCAAGTTAAGATGAAGTATTTTAATTAGTACCAGGTCGATAAAGTCACAAGGTAGAAACCACCAGGTGTTGTCGATTTAATGAGAACTGAAATATCAACAATTACGACTTTAATGCGTGTTAAAAGCTGAGTTTTGGTGTTTAGTCTTAACTCCAGCTCAGTGAAGCCATATCGTCCAAAAAAGCTAAACTGGATGTTCCCTTCATTCATCTTACTTCGATGACAGCTGACTATGTGGTGTGAGAGCTGTAAAGATACCTCCGTGCAACAGGGAGGACTAACCCGAACACACACAGTCTCGTAAGACCACAATCCAAAGTATAACCCACTGAGCCAAAACTTCAGAAATGACAGCAGTGAGGTGAGTTGTGACTTTAAAACCCCAGTGTCACGTCAAAGACGGCGTGTGGCAGACCGAAGTATGAAGATGGACGTCCGGCCGACATGAATGCAACTGTCAAGGCCGGCTCGGTCCGTAGGTGTTTAATTAGCTGGTTGCATTGTTTTCCAGACTGACCAAAATTGTAGCCCGGACGGCTCGACAACACCGTGCCACGAATATGTTTTCACCCACCATCTCCCTGGCAAAGTCTTCCCCTCGTTTTCTTAGTCTCTGTCTGCTGCTTTTTCTCACAGCGTCTGTCTGACTGAAACAAGTGGTAGACACAGGGAAGAACAGAACTGTCCTGGGGGCTCTCATCGCCTGGCGTAATGAGAAAACTGAAAATGAAACAGAGCCTCATCAAAAATAAATGGCAAATATAACCAGCACTTGTTCTTCAAACTGTAAACACAATTATGCCATCGGAATAATACATTAAACCTCCTCCTTGTTGGAATGGGAGAGGACAGAAGGGCACAGCAGTTTTAATAAAGCGTAGGTCTTTGTATTGTTTGTGTTTAAAAGAGGCGAGTTACAATTAAACTGCAAATTAATTACAAAAATGATTTTTTAATGAGAAATAAAGGAATAAGTACAAACGCTAATATAATTTTGAAGGCGTGAAAGTCATTGTCTTGTGTGTGTGTGTATGGAAATGTAATTTGTTTGACAGTATAGCAGCTAAGCTAACCTCTTTAGGAGCTTTATTTTGCTGGTCGTCACATCCAAACCACGCCTAGCTGCCATCTCTAGCTACCAGTAACTTCTCAAAGGGACACCGACTGGTCCGAACCGCAGTGGGTCAGCCACGAGCTTAGCTTGAAGCCTGAAAAGATGGATTTACGAGCTGCCTTGCGAGGTAATCAATCCACAGCCCAGCAGCAAAATAGCACGCTGACAAAGTTAGCAACTAACTTAAAAGCCAAAAGGTTTTGAGCTAAAAGACTTTAAGTTAAATCATGAGTCATATCAACTTTATTGGACCTTGATATAATGTCGAGCTCATTGTGGAGTCCTGATCAGTGCTGCTTTAATGCTGTGTTCATGCAATGTTTGAAGAGCAGAGAAAAACACCCTTTTATTCTGAATTCACTCATTATTTCCAGGTGCACAGCAGATAAATAGCCTATTTTTACACTTTTCTTATTGACTTGGAGCAGTTCATGAAACCAGATACAAAGAAACACGTCACAGCTGCTTCAAAATTAGCAGAATCAGGCTTATGCATGTTAATATTGGATTTGTTTTCTCTGTAACTGCCTACATGAGTCCTATGTACCAGTTTGTTCACATGTCTGTAGTTGTTTTCACCGAGTGGAAGATATTTACGAGTCTTAGGCGGAACAATTCTTCCCAAGCGGCCGCTCTTAATTGCCGTTTTAAAGACTTTACTCGATGATTTGAAATGGAATAAAGAAGATATCCAACAATTTCCTAGATAACTTGATTTAAGTTTATGAGCATCCTCCCTAATGCAGTAAGAGGCACGACTGTTTCGCTTATACCCTGTGAATTTTAAATTCGGACGGATAATTACGGATTAAATATTTAATACGAAAAGTTCGTCCCCCTGCTTCAACAGCAGCAACACCCCTAGTGTGTGATTATATATTGTAAATATGCAAAGGCCCTTTTTTTTAATGCTCACTGACACATGCACCTTTCCATGTACCAATGTGTGCGTGTGTGTGTGTGTTCGCCTGTGTGCAAATCACCATCTCGTCAGATATGCATTAATAATCGCCTTCCTCCTGCCCCGTCCGGTACACGCCGCCTGTGATCTTTATACACTTGCGGTGGGATTTGAACGCGGTTAACTCGTCCTGAAACACTGGGAGGTAAAGTCTTAACAGATGTCAGGAGAGGGAGTCATTATTGATGAATGTGGGAGTTCAATAAATGCAAGTCGACGTCTACATGAGAATAATAATGAAGAATAAAAAGAAGCTAACGTGTGTGTGTGTGTGTGTGTGTGTGTGTGTGTGTGTTCAAGAGTTAAAGGATGTGTGATGGTCTCTGTAGACAGAAAGCGAGAGAACAGATTTAAAGCTCCTCTCATTGGCTGATCGTCCCTGGTAACTCCCCCCAGCCACCAATGTACAGATGGTTCACTGCAGAGGGGGGATTTTCTATACGGTGAAGGAAGCTGGAAGAAATTATGGGATAGCAGTGACACGAGACTGAATTTACAAGACACATCAGAGAATAAACCACAGCCGGATGTGGATGTGGCCCACTTGCATATGCACCGCTTCATAGTGTTAGCTCTTTTTTTTTTATATTAATTATTTCTGTGCAATGGGAGCTGAGGGACGTGACTCAACCAGTAATAGCAAAGGCAGTTACAGATGTTCAGAACAGCTGGACGGCCACTCTGTGCCAACACAAAGAGTGGGGATTTTCACTCCACGATGTTGGTGACATAGTTCAAACAATTCAAAACAACCGAGGGCTGTTTGTCGAGCACGATATTTGACTTGTAAATATCAAATGCTGCGTTTATGATCGTCTCTGTGGATGAATTTCATATCATATCTGATGTAGGTAACAGTTGGAGTGCGAATTTCCCTTTTCCAGGTCAATGGCAAGGTATTTTAAACCAAATAATATATAAATAATTGAAAATTTTACACTCTAAGCTGACCAGACATTCTTAATGAGCATATGCACTGTCACTGCTGGGGTGGTAATAGGGAGGTCGAGGAGAAATCCCTGAGGGTCAGCGATGTTTTGGCCGGATAACCTTGGGTTAACTCATCCGAAGACATGTGAACAAGGCTAATTTTGCAGCTATGGACTAAAAAGGAAAGTCTGAAAAGTGAGAATACTCCTGCAAACTCTCCCTTACTGCTGCAACATCTGTCAGTTTATGATGCTCAGCCAGTCCGGCCTTCATCAGGTGTGTGGACGAGCATCGAAGAATGTAATCTAACCAGACAATTATTAAAATAATGTGTAGCTACGGACTACAATTTAATGCTGGCAGTCCCCTCATACAAACCATAGACTGGGTATTCAGTTATACAAGCCCATACTCACTCTGCTCACAGTATAGGGAAGTACATGAGCAGCTTCTCCACTCCAGTGCTTAACTTTCACTTTTACAATGCCTGCTGCCTTCCCATTCCCCTGAAAGCTGTCACGTTCTGCTATTGTTGCTCCAACCTCCTCCTCAGCATCCAATTTTAGGCTCTGAGTCTTTTTTACCTATAGGGTGGAAGTAACTATCATCACCCCCCACTCCCTGCGATGCTGAGCTCAGTGCTTCCATACAGGGAGCGACAAGGTCAGAGCGGAGACACCGGTCCATACTCTACATCCACACGATAATCCACTTCACATCCAGTAGGTTAGCTGACTGAAACATGCTTTTGTTGGATATGCAGTGTAACTTTTCAAACCCATAACGATCATGCAATGCTAATGCTAATAGCACCCCATCATCTCCCCCAGACCACCCTTGTGTCTGTTATTTTCATTGACTGACAAAAAAAACAGGTCATAACCAGACCTGCAGTGATGAAATCTATAATTTTACCAAATTATCTATTTGTCTTTTTCTTTTGACTCCTTATTGTCTGGAAACCCAATGATCTGAAACATTTTTATGACAAAGAAATGGAAATCAAATGTTCAAACCAAATGGAAACTCGGAGAAGAGAACTTTACCCAGCAGAATATGGTTTATTTTCTAGGAGGGATAATCATCATCCCGTCCCCCAGATTGGAAACGACTCATCTAAAGCACTTTTTTTTCAATTTTGAATTGAAAAGAAGGTGAATTTAATAAAAAATGTGAAGGTGCAAAACAGATTTTGGGTTATATGTTGCCTTTTGCCTTTATTTTCTTCTCCATTGCTGGTCGACATTAATCGTGGCGTCTTTTTTTTTTAAACGTATCTGATTGCTCAGCCTCGTAAACATTACTGAGAGGAGTAACCCCGTCCACATCTCTGAGCAGTGGTGTGGAAATGTTATCAAAACAGATATGAACATTTGAAAAAAAAAAAAGAAATGTGGAAATATGACTGGAGGTTGTGAAACAAATGTAACTTTACTTCAGGGAGAATCTGTCCAAACACTTGGCCAACCAACACAACTTGACAAATGATAACTCACCATTAACTACATATTTAATTGACATTGTTATGAAGGAAAATGACTCAGTAGCCAAACTAAACACTCAACATGCACCACTGCAGCAATTCACCAAATCCTGAATATTAAAATATGAACATTAAAGTCAATTCATGTAATCTCAGTGGTGCCATAAACAAAAGATGGATTGCAGTGGGTTCGCTGACTTGTATCCCTTTGGCTCACACCGTCGATATTTCACAGTACATGACAGAGGCTGGCTGTTGCATCTCTGAGGGTGGGGAGGTGGAGGGGTCCACGATGATCCAAGGGATAAGAGGCAGTGATCCCCACTCAATCCCAGCCAGATAATAATGGGTCGTGGGGGTCTAAGAAATGAATCCAGTGGTTCAAGACAAAACCTGGAGCTGAATTTTAAAACTGTCGGACAGCCTGAAGGTCATTCCTGCTGGCTGGTTGCTGCCCCAGACAGAGAAGGGGTTGGCTGGGGCCACTGGGAGAGAGAGGACGTCTGAAGAAAGAGAAACAGAAATGACGAAGGGGAAAATAAGTGATTCAGGTCTGCAAGAAACTGCATTTGGTGAGATCAGGGTGGGATGTGGGATGATAGAGTTCCAGTGAGGGCATGTTGAAACATAACAATCAGGCAGCGACTGTGTTGTTGGTAAAACTATACACTGTGAAATTCTTGGTAAAATTGTGAGCTGTAACATATTTTTGGAGGGTGTGTGCAAACCTCCGTCAATCCTCTTTGCTTTTACATCTCAAAAACACATCCGTGCCATCAGAATCTTATGTTTTAATAGATTTTTTTCTGACACTGCCAACAAAACCCAGAGGATTTGGAATCAAGTCTTCATCTCCGTTCATTTCAGAGTTATGCCTAAAACAAAAACAGCAATTATCATTTAATAATGTAAATCCCTGATCCGGATCACTTCCAAATTCCAAAACAATCGTTCCGTGGCCCGAGGCTTTTTTCTGTCCACCAAATTTAATAAAGAATTACTGTAAGTCTTTGAGATATCTTTAGACAGTCAATCCAACTAATGAATTCCCTTTGCAAATTTAATAATTTCCAGATACTACAGTGTAAGTATGGTGTGTTATGAATAGGAGACAGGGTTTTTCAAGGGTGAACACCAACAATGTCCATCAGCGCTGTTGCTTTGACAGCTGTGATGTTTGCATTTTAATCCAGCGCAACACTAACAACCCTCCCACAGCTACCTCATGACTCAAGGTCTCAGTCGCCGAGTTCCCTCCTCACTCTCTCTTAATCCCAGTTGCAACCCGACATTTCCAATATGCTGCTTCAGCTGTGGTGATTTCTCTGGTGTAACTGTGGAAATCCTGGTATTATCACAATGCCATTTGCCGTTTATCTGATGGAAATAGAAAAGCATGGACACACAGTTCGTTCACAACTTCACGTTATCAATGGAGTCATCAAATATAAAAGGAACACTGCTTTATTACCTGGTCACTAGCGATGCTTTATAGGCTACCATTTGCAACCCGTGCACGTAACCTGCCAGTCTGCACTGATATTAGAGGAGCGATACCAAGTGCCGCAACTTCGCCACTGGACTTCAATTTCAGGCATCATACGCCATCAGAGGAGGGCAATGCAACACTGAAATACGTCAAAATGTGACACTGTTGAGCACAAATCAACAATTACAATCCAATGTTTGTTAGCTAGCTAGTTAGCTACCAAGACACCAGCAAGCTATGACGATCATCATTGTTTTATGCCTGTTATGAAGAAGAGGACCCTCATTTTGAAGTGTGCCTCTGAAAAAGCTCTGTTTGAAGGGCCACCATGCATCATTAGCTTGAGTACAGAATTCTCTGGGTTTGAACATTTTTGGTAACATTTGGGATAATGTAGATACATAACTCGGAGATATAATATAAACGAAGGTCTTGTTTTTAGACATTTTAACACAAAAATGTTATATATTACATCTTTTTAGAGCCGTGAGGATGCAGAATGAACCCTGTTGCTTCCCTCCTCCTGCTTGTCAACTTGAGGCGGTGCAATTTCTGAGTGCTGACTCAGTCGGCTGAACAGCATCGATCTTCTGAAACTCAATGAGATGTATCTTGGTTTAAGATGGTTCTGTAATAGTGCTCCCGTCAGACTTGATGGCCCACTGTACATGTGTATTTAGGTTGGCGCCACATTAGCAAACCACCAAACCCCCCCACAGCAAATGGAGTTAATAGAGATGAGAACTGATAGATAATGCAACGGCAATCTCTTTAAAAAGACAACAACTGACCATTATCCCTTATTCATACGCATTATTTATCTGCGTGCATTTCCAGCACCTCCAACTACATGACCAACAACACCCCACTCCATTACCACTGCCAGCTGATCCCTGCTGGCTCAATTATTTCCAAACAACACTGTTTTTGATGCATAACTCCCCAGTCTGCCAGAGGGTAGTGTTTTTGATTGTGTTGGAAATAGCACCAGAGAACTCCCACCATGAATGCATAAGTAACCTCACAGAGACTGTTGTTTGCTTTATAAAGACGGCAATTCTTACTGACTTAACTTTGCAGCTCTCAGGCTTCACATCATTTCAGGCCAAAAGGTGACTCTGCTGAATCCTTAATAGAGTTTACATGTCATCTTTGATTGAAAACCTATTAATGTGTTTTTCTCAAGTGGAAATCTGTCCTTCATTGAACTTTTGCACACCCAAAGAGGGAGGCTGGATAATCAAATCTTGACAGGTTTTTATTGAAAAGGTCCAAGATTTAAAGGCGTAATTTGTAAAATATGACCAGGAATTGAAGGTTGCTCCAAAACACAGGGGGCAGCATATCACCAGAGGAGCCGACAGCTGCTGCTCCTTGCTACAAACCCATGACTGTACTGTTGCTAGCTACTGTTAGCTAATTGGCTCATTACTCCATAGAGCCAGTGGCCCGAGAGGCTCTCTTGATTGGGACCGCTAATCACTGTGGGAGTCACCATGGGCAATGAGGCTCAGCTCAACCGGGTTTAGCGGCCTGAGAAAGAACACAACTACACACCGAACTGGAACTGAACACAAGAGCCTCCAAGACTGCCGGAGGGTTATCTGAAGACGGGTTAAATTTTTGAACATTGCAGCCACTGGTTTTCATTAATCATTTAATCATTATGATGTGAAACCTGCTTGAGGTAAGTAACCCATCACTCGTCTGGTTGGTTGGTTGGCTGTTTTAATAAATGGTAGCTAAAATGACTCCCAATTTGCAGCTGCCTCGCGTTTTCGGCTTTGGTACGGCAGCACAGAGAGGCCCGGTTGGTAAACAGGAGTGTGCAGTTTAGTTAGAAATCACATGGAGTCATTTCAGGGTGCTGACATTTAAAAGAGTCTTTCTGGCTTCTGGGACTTCGAGTGTGTGAAGTTGTCAAACAGAGTTTTTCAGACTCTCCTGCTCTTGAAGTTCAGCTACAGTTAGTGTGCGTTTAACATTAATGTGCCAATCTGATCCAGTCAGAAGTTCTTATTTCTGCTCCACCCAGTCCTGCCTCTAAGGAAATGGAAAGTCACTTTGGTTCTGTTACCTCTTCTGTGTAATCCCCCTTAATGAAATCTAGGTGCCTCTGTGGAACCGACTCTGGACCAATGTGTCAAGTGTTTGATTTGTTCCTGTTGTTTCCATTTTAAGCAAAGTGACTATAAATGGCTTCTCGGTTAAGAAGGTATTAAAGAGGACAGAAATCTGTATCGCATTAGTATGACTACTGGCAGATACTCAGTGTTCTGGTGTCGTAATGAGAGTGAAACATTGATATCAGGATCCACTAATTTGTCTGTTGTGCTTTTTTAGATGAGCCCAGCAGTTGAAAGAACATCTGAACCTCATCATGTGTTGGACATTTCTTTGGCTAATCTGTTTGCACTGTGTGAAATAAAAGCAACGGACTGAATGAAGCATTTGGACCAGTCCTGTTGCCTCGCATGGATTCTACAAATCGACCAGATGCAGTTTCTGGATTAAGGATAGCTTCCACATTTGGATTTAGTTTCTTGTTGGGCAGCAGAACACAGGTTTGTTTTTGTCCTACACTAACAAATCTGTTGTTAAACCTTTTAATATTGTTGCTACTTGTGCTAAGCTAACAGTTGTTGCACTACCACCGCTGTTCGAGTATCCTTGCCAACATCATCGTCTTTGCATTTAAATTAGCTTCGGCAGTCAGTTAGCATGATTAGCTAGAATGAGCCAACAGGTATATCATTTCAACTGTGCCATCCATATTAATAGCAATCACAACAGACACATAGTTTAAGTTCAGTGTCATTTATTGAAGCGGACTTCAGGTTTACCAAAATATTTCGTCTGTTTCTGTCCAACTTTGTTCACCTCCATGCACAGTTTCCTGGTCCAACTGGCAAGCCGGACATGAAGAGTCCAAAGTCATTTATAGATAGGACCCAGAATGTACCATATGTAAGGCAGTATAGAGGGGTGTTTCTGTTAACACACCAGAAAGGCTCTTTGCAGTCTTAGAAATATCACGTTTGCTTATTTATTTGTGTCAGTATGGATTAAATGATGTGTTGATGCACACAGAAATGGTTTTGTTTGAAAGTTTTACATATTTTGGTTGATTGACTTGATTAACTGTGGTTTGTCTTGTAGGATGGACTTCCAGTTTATAGGCTGAGGGTGGAGGCGGCTCGCGAGATTACAACTTGGGCCTGAAAGATGAAGACTTTTTGAGTCCATGTGTCCTTGTTTTCCTCCACTGGGCCAGATCTTACAGAAGTGTTTGGCTCTTGACTGTTTTTTTGTGCTTGAATTTGTACTCAACCCATGATGGTTAGAGGAGGGAAGAAACATGTGTTTGAGTAGTTCAACAAACCACCAGAGTGGTGACTTTTCTTTAAAGAAGTCATGTAATCAAATTGCTTAACTTAAACTAATAAAGAGTTTATCACGCTTATGCCCCGACAACATTTCATTCCATATCCAGATAAAAATGTTGGCTGTGCCCAAAATGGTGTGATAAACCTTCAAACAAAACAAAAGAGAAAAAAAATTCTCATGGCTGTGGCAGCAAACAAGTGTAAAGCCTCTGTTTTTGTGATAATACATTTAACCATGCTGTCATTATTTAAAGGACAGGTCGTACAGAATGAAAGAGGGAAACATATTTTGCAAAATCTGAGCACTGGCACTGAATGCATCCCTCTGTATCTGCCTTCACACCAGCATGTTGTTCATAGTACTGCCTTCTGTACCTGTGAACACCCTCTGAACATTTTAAAACCCACCCTAAATCAAACTTGCCATATACTCCAAACATTTCTACAAGTTTCAACTAATCTGTTCCTACCACTCCTCCACATCAACCGTCTACCCTCATCGTTGGTACATTCCCTTGTAATCCCTCTGCGTTTGGCTCTGTGACTACAACAACAGCCCCAATCAGGCTCTGGTTTATCCAACGAAGGACTCATTAGCTTTAGTCTTGTTTGAGTGGGCTTCAAACCAAGTGCCCTTACTCCGCTTCCAACAGTTCCAGCCACAAGGGAGGTGCCCGCTGTTTGCCGACTGTGCTCTGGTGTGCATGCTCATGGTCTGTCAGCGGTTCCTGGGTTCTGTTTAGAGTGTGAAATTATCTCAGGCGCCTTCTGGCAAACGCCTCTGGCGCTTTAGCCCTGCTACTTTGTTTGTACGCAAGTATTTGTGTGCGTGTGGGTGTGTGGGTGTGTGTGCACAAGCAAGTTTGTGTGTTTGTGTGTTGTTTCCCGTCCGCACTGAGAGAGAGAGAGAGACAGCCTGTCCAGAAGTCATTATGTGAATATTTTCACAGACAGGACTGACCAAAGGCTCTTATATTCATATGATGAGCACTTTAAAAGCAAACACACAAACACACATACTGCGTATGCACAAACCTTGTATTCCACATAGCACCCGTCTGGTGAAAAACAGACAGAGCAGACACTTGACCTTTTTCAGTCGTGACCCCAAAGGCTACATATTTGCTGTGTGTGCACTGCTGTGTGTGTTTCTTTGTGTCTGTGGTCCACATGCCAAATGTGCCCATGCAAGAATGTGAGAAGATGAGGTGAAAGAAGGAGAGAATAAAAACAAATACTCCCCTCTTAACCCCTCGCTCGGCCTCATGATTGAAACAACACCGGGGAAGATAAATGTCCTTTTTGTGTGTCGCCCCGACACAATCCCAGCTTTCAGCCACTCTAACTGCTGTAATCATTCACAGGATCAAAAACTATCAACCCATCAACGTCAACTGCTTTTCTTTTTCTACCTTTTTAAGTGTCAGTAGCCTGCAAGCCAACTCTTCGTTAGAGCTCTTTGTTCTTCCTCCTTTTTAAAAGACATCTACATTCACCGGGAAAGTAAAACACTGAATTCAGCTGTGAGAGAAGCAGCGGCCTCGTCTGCTTTAACCACCAGACCCCTGAAAGCTATCGCACTTATACAAAGGAGGGGAGCTATAATTGCCCGAGCTGGGCTAAACCATGCAATTAGCTTCAAATGACAAGACGGTCGGCGAGCTGAAATTTCCAGTTTCCAGAGAGTCTCCTAGAGAGAGAGAGAGAGAGCGAGCGTGGCGTGTCTCCCAACCTTTCACAGACGAGGAAGAAAAGAGGCTGAAAGAGACAGGAAAGGGGAAAAGATAAAGAAGAGGGCCCCGGCTTGAATGCTTTACATGAAGTGTAATTAAAAAAGGGTGGCGTATCCAGCGGAGTAATGACAGTGGAAGTGAATATGAAGCAGATGAAACAATGGAGCTCATATCAAACCCTGTATTTTCTCCTCCATGTTTCTGAAGCTGGAGGTCATTTTGAATTTCAATCTCTTTTGTTGCACATGTTTTCAAAATGATTTTATTTTGATACTCCTTCCTCATTATTGTTCAAATGTTCAATGTATATTTATTACACTATTTTTCTGCGTGGTATTGATGTGTATTTCCCTGATGTGCTGTTGGCCCATCACTGCCGCATGTACTCTAATTCAAACACAAAGACCAGATGCCCGTTTACTGCTTGATTTCTTTCAGCCGACCGTCAACCTGTGCTTCAGCTGGCCTGCAATTAAAATTAAATGTGCAGTTCAGCTGCTCACCAACTACAGCGCCGTTAACCCCCCTATTTAAAAAATGAAAGTGCAGGAAAAATAGCATTTTGGTGTCTTCAGAGAGCAGAGAACACAATGCTGGTGACTAAAAAAGACACATATCAAAGGCTAGAACAGCCAATTATGGCAGTACGAGTTCTCTTAACTTTTTTTTGTGAGTCATTTACTCAAATGTGAGCAAGTTCCTCTCTTCTGTTCCTCTTCATACTCTCTCTAATTTGGATTTTTGTATTTTTCATGTCTGCAGTTTTATACTGTAACACTTACGTATGTGTGTTGAGAGTTAATCACAGTAATCACTCCTTCAGTCCGTACAGTACTAGCCCTTGTACATGCTGCCATAGCACGTCCCCTTGAAAAAGATGGAAACATCACAGTCCTCATTGTGTTATAGTATATATACAAATCATCTGAAACAAATCAGAAGTTCTGAGTTAAACTGGACCAAATTTAAAGACTTTTTAGCGCAGAATTCATTCTTTGTGTTTCCCTGTTTTCTAGCCGCCGAGCTGCAAAGAAGTCCATTTACATGTTCTGTTTTTTAGCCTAAACTAGCATAGCAAACAAAGTTTTTCTGCTACTACTGTCCATGCTTGTGATGCAAATGGCCACTACAGCTAGCAAGCTAGCTAACACTCAACGCCATATTATGGATCCGACTCCTTTTCCTGCCAGAGATCTGATCTGCTTCTGACTGGTTGCCATTGTGAACTGGGTTGGTTAGATTGAGGGAGGAGTAAGATTGGTTAGCTAGTTAGATTCAGATTAGCCAATTACAGGCAGAGTACGTCGGGTCTTGGCAAGAAAAGCAGTGGGATTCATAATAACGCCCTCTAACCCAGTTTATTCAACATAAATGACCAGAGCTGCTCAAAATACTAGTTAGCCTAGCCAGCTAAAAACATATTCCTGATCTGTGTGTCTCTGCGTGTGTTTGAGGCGTCCAGGCCTGACCAACCTCATCACAGCATCACAGCCCTTGTCATATCCTTTTTTTCCATGACACTCAACACAAGCTTGAATTGTAGATTTTGTGTCCATGTACGTTAATCCTAAAGATTAAATCTTGTCAGTACTTCACGAGATTTTTAGAAACATAAAACCGTGGTTCAGATGTGCAGCGGTTCGAGAGACGGTTGTGCTGAGAGCATGAAAAAAAAAAACAAATTCATGTTAATGTTCACGAATCCTGCAGATTATGGCATGACCATTTCACGAACTCCTGTGATACTATGTTGGCTTTATTATACAACTGGATCAACGACTCTCGGGCCGGCTTTACAGAATATAATTATATAGAAATAGCAGTGTGTGGTGGCCGGTGTCCATCCTCTTCTTGCAGAACGTGGATTAGCATCGTGACAACCTCCACTTGATTTGATGAGGTCGGACTGCTGAAGCCTCTTATTCGCTCTCACTGGACTTTTCTGCACAAAATACCGACTGTTTTGTTCCCATTCTCTTACAGTCGAGTGCCAGGAGAGGACAGTAGGACTGATTAAATAACTGGTTCCATGTAGATACATTCACATGCAAGTAAAGAATTATAGGCTCTGAACAAATCTGAACCCGTTAGCCTTTATGCTATATTCTTGTTTTTACACCAGGTTGCGAGTGGTAGGTTTTTTATCTTCGCTGCAGGACAAAGTCAGATGTGTCTGTGTAATACTGATGGCTGTTAGAGTCAGAGGACAGGATCGTCTGTGTCTTATTGAGCATAAACAGCTGCGAGCGAGCAAAAAAAGTCACTCATAATCACATCCAGAAGAACCGAAATGTCAAACAAAACAATTACCAGGATTCCAGCTCAGACGTGCTCATGAAGGCGTTACCTTCTCATTTTTAAATAATAACCTCTCCTCCCCTTTCATTTTTCTTTTGTGCCATTTTCTCATTTCTCACGTCTCAGCCGAGGTGTCTGAAAAATTGTACAATTGCCTGTCCGGCGTCTGCTGTGGCCTTGAGATCTCTTATTGGGGCCAGGCTGGAAAAAAGGACCCGGCCTCACTTGAATAAAGCCCAGTGAGGTGGTCATTACACGTCCCCTTCTCTGCGGCTATTATTGCATTAGCTAAACTGACCATTAAATGAGCACCCAGCTCTCTCCCCATCTGGACACATGCTTTCCAAGGAGCTGACACTAAGCTAGAATTATGATTCTCGGCGCATATGCTCAGAGCATTTCTGTTCTGCCTTACCAATCTGATGCTGTGATACATCTCCTGCTTTCAGCTCCGCTGCCTGGACAAAATATATGATTTTAAGTGGGTATTAAGTGGAGGTTTTCTACTTCATTAACGGAAATCTAAAAATAATTTACAGACCCTGAAAAATATATTACACACATGCAGCTCTGTGCCTCACATTTGTACCTTATTCTGACTGAACGGCGGACGAGAGAATTATTCTATGAGTTTCTTTTTTCAGCTCATTCAGTTCTTATTGTTATGGACTAGCCCGTTCACCTTGTTGCTCAGGTCTGAATGATTCTGATTAGCGATGTAAAACCTGTGCTCCACAGTGACCTTAGGTCCTAGATTTGAATGCAGCCCTTGTACGTAGGAGAAGTGAATGATTCTCTTTTATTTAGCGTCATCATGCGCTCAGCAGGCCAGGAGGGAAGAGGCTGGAGGTTTGTAGGCTTTACACGAACACTAATGCACGTATGGGATGTGCATTTGTGCGAGTTAAAAACCTTACAGCTTTGTGTTGATGCATAATGGACGACGTGAGAAAGAAACAGGAGCAACCTGAGACAATAAAAGCTGAGAGTGTAGTCGAAGTTATCCGGCTGCTGCTGCTGATCCACCTGCCGCTGGATATTTTTAGAATTCGCCAGAACCGATGGTGATTTTACTCTGATAATTAGCGTGCCATTAGATATGAGCAATTATCCATGCCCCCCCCCCCCCCCCCCCCCCCCCCCACCCCCACCCCCCATCTCTAATGATGAAGATGAGGGTGTAAATGAGCAGTTACCACTGGACCAATTTACCACAGATTTCGAGCTGTCATTATATCTCTTGGATGTCCAGGGATGAGACAAATGGGATTCAATTATGTGTGTATGTGTGTGTTGAGTCCATTGTCTACCTACTTATCCTCCTTCCCCAGACACACAGACTGCACTGATTGAATCCATATCTGGCGCCTCTCAGCAGGGGATGAGATGGCGGTAATCCCCACTGTCAGGCCACCATGCTGGGAGGGTCTCTCAACTTGAGTCCCCCCGCTTGAGGCCTGTGTGCCCGGTGCTAAGACCACTTGATCTCTGAATTACTGCTCTCTCTCAGCAAACACCTGAGCAACAGAGAAGAAAACACAAGAGTTGTCAGCTAACCAAGAAGAATATTCTGAGAATTTCGAGGCTAGACTGAAAGAAATGTGTTTTTATATTTGTGATGGTTGTTCAGACTTGTTTTTGTCAAAGTTGTTTTTCGTTCTACTAACCAGAGATGGAGAAAACAGACAGGAGAGGGAATGGCACGATAAAAGGTCCTTGAATATTGGATGGTGCATATATTGTATGTGTTCACCTTTAGGCCAACAGGAAGTCTCAGACAGTGTGTGCTTAAAAAAATATGTATTTATTATTTTACTTAAAATCCAAATAAGAGTAGGCTCCTCCAGCAATGTAGCACTCCTACAACAGTGTTTAATTCATGATGGACACTAAAAAAGTATGATGATATGTTATTGTCTGTTGTGCTCGTAGTCTGTAATGTAGCCTGGAGCCGCTAGCTGCACAACATCAGTTCAGGGAATTGTCCGATTTCCCACAATTCCCTCTGGAGCCAAGACTTTATACAACTTTTTCCACATATGCAGCGTTTCTCCTTCCAAATTTCACAAACTACTTCATGAAAAATACTGGAGATCTTCTTGACTCACAACCGTTGAGTTGAGAAACCTAAAATATTCATATGAACAAACCAGAAGCTAAATTTAGTGAGATCAGTTTTATTAGAGAAGACAACATAATAAGAAGTATCAGTGTTTCTATTCTGACCCAGGACCGTCTTGCTGCGAGGCAGGAGTGCTAATCACTGCTGTTTCAGAACATTGGTGCTGGTGTCAAAGTGGAAATGCAAGTTTCTTTTAAAATCTGTCAAGTTGATTTTAAAGTCATTAGATTCATTTCTAGAGGTCACAAACTGCCAGAGGGTTTCTCTAAACGCTGGCTGAAGAATGCTGTGTTGTTTAATGTGGCTTCTCTGTCTGATGCATGTGTCTCCTCCACACTGGAGAGTGCATTAGATGCCATTAATCAGTGGATCTGGCAGCCACAGTCCTGAGCATTATCCCTCTTTAATACAAGCCAGAGGGGGGAACGGCCGACTTCATATGATTACAGGATCAATGTTACATAGTGTATGCACCATTTCACCAGGGGAGAGCGTAACACACTTTTATAAATGTGCTAAAACCCCACAGCATATGCCTCTTTGAAAGCGCCGGAGCCAAAAATATGATTAACACTGCTGTTTTCACACCAGCTGCATCGATCAGATGTAATCTAATGAAACATCACAGATTTGCAGGAACAAAGCCAGCTTGGTTGAGAGCACGGGGGTCTTTTGACCTCACTCACAGTAGTTGTTAGTGTTACACACACCATTTGGGTAAATGTGTTTATCCAAAATCCAAAATCCATACAGTAGAGGGATAATATGTCCTTTGGCCTGTCAAACCGACCACACTGTGTGTTACAACACCTTTGCTAACAGTGAAGCTCAGTCACCCTCAGCTGAAATAATTATGCAATAATGTTTTAGTTGATTAGCTATTGAACTATTATCAAGCTCAATTTGCTGCTTGGTAGGGATTTAGCAGGGTGGATGCCATTAGGAAAGCAGGCGTGTGTGTGTGTGTGTGTGTGTGTGTGTAAATGAAACTTTAAAACTTCTCGCAGCAACAAATATTGATTGGTTTACAGCTACACAAAGTGGAGGCAGAGAAATCGATAAACCGTGACCAATCCCGAGGCAGTGTCTTGAAGGAATTATTCTAATTGTGTGTTGCCACATTAAATTTTTATGATCAGTGGCTGGATGATGTGACCTTCAGCGGAGCCCTGAGGGATAAACCGGCTGGTTTGTCCATCAGCATGACCGCGGCCACTATCAAAATGTTTCCACTATCTGTCTGTTCAGCCGTCTGTCTCTCTGACCGAGACACCTGTCTGCAATCAGAGGCGGCACATCTCCTTTGGCAGGCCGGACACACAAGCTGGTCACCGCCCAACAGTGTCCGTGACAGATTGGTTCGGCCGCTTTTGCCAGTACCAGCGTGGTCTCGTCCCGGTCCAGTACCGCACCAGCCGACCGTTATCCCAGTAAAACAGACGAGACAAACACACCGCCGGATAGAGCTTTACCTTATCACCTTATCGCATGATTTTACCAGCCTCAGGGCTTAAATGTGTCCATGCACAGATTTACTTTATAAGAGGTAGAGACAGGGTCAGCACCTGCCACCATTAGGATTTTGTCCTCATTTAGAGCGAGGACGGTTGGATAATGAAATAGCTTGAGGCTAGTTATGCTGTGGAGGTTTGATATGGATTGGGTCCACACATGGACATATTCAAAATCTAAAAGTAAACAGGTTTGTCAGCATGTTTTGTGGTGTATGATTCAGGATTTCGTAGTTTGATCTTGACTAATTCCTCGGTCAGACTACACGATCGTCAACGTCATCGCTGTACTGATCACACAACACAACTTCTTCATCGTTTCTGATAGAAATGCATAGATGCATGATAATAAGAGTGGGCTCAGAGAGCTACTGTGATGGACGACAGCAGAGGACAGAGGGGAACGGAGAGCAGTGTCTGGTCTCATTGGCTGTAGCTCTTTCCTGGCTCCCTGACCCTGTTGGCTCAATCACATATTTAGATATCCAGCAAACTTTTGGATCGTGTCTTTGAACACTTCACACATACCGATTGTTGCACACAGGAGTGCCAGTTTGCCTCTGATCTGGGGCTTTTAGCTGGGGAGCTCCAAAAACCATTGGCAACTGGAAAATCAGGGCAAAAATCCAGCTTTCAATGACGTCACCTCATCAGAAGGGGGAGTTTGCTGAGTTCTCGTGGTGATGCTGAAATGTTTTATTATTCATGTCACTGTTAGGACTTCTCTTGGTCCATGTAATTACTTTTTTCTGGTGCTTTTGACCACACGAGACTGTCTTTATAAGAATAACCTCCAATACTGAGGTAAGGCCCAGTCTTTTAGTACCAAAACATGCCACATGTCTCTCCCTGTGAAAATTAATACACCAACAACAGAAGAAAAAACACAGCTTCTTGTTTTCTTTAATACTTGACTGAGCAAAGTTAGAAGGATGTGTAATTTGCTGATATGTGATTGTATAACTTTAAGACTGAGCCTGTACTGTGCTCACTGTGAGCTCGACTGAAAACCTTGAATGGAGGTCTTGTTCATTCAAGGTGTGTGACAGAGCGAATGTTCATTAAAACAGACAACTCCTATTAAGTCTTGTCACCCCGGGGTGTCGGCCTACAGGAGCTGCACTCACAAAGTTCTCAGCTTGCCCGCACCATCAAAGAAAAGTCCAATCAAACTGTTTGATTCGGGTTAGAGAAGGTTAACCATGTGATTAGAAGGAAGGCTAATACGTTGTTGCATCTTTCACCACACCGTAGCTGTCCGTCAACGGTCTCTTTACTGTCCTTCAGTGACCTGGAAGCTCAACTTGGAAATAATACAGCTCCAGTAAGGGCAATGGAGATTAATGAATCACTTTATCTTCAGCTCCATCTTTTTTTTTGTTTTATTTTATTTGTAAAGGAAAAGAGAGGAGAAACTGAGCAGGATCATGTGGAGATCTCCATTTAACAGTGAGGGATCAAGGTGAGGTGAAGTTCAGAGGCACTTTAAAACCTTCCTGTCACACTTTGAAAGAGACGCAGACGTATAATGTGCGTTATAGAGCAGCAAGGTATAGATCCACGCTGAGACTAAGCTCAACTTACATTTCAATAAAGTGAATCATGAAATTACATTTTATGCAAATGTTCAGAGATGACCTGAATTAGTCATCCCCTGAGTGAACGTCTGGTGCTCATAAGGTAGAAGAAGAAGCAGCTATAGAATATGTGCTCTGAATGGTAACTTTGATAAAACTCAGTTGAATCAGTGAGAAACAGAGAGAGAGAGAGAGCACACTTTAACACTTTATCTGCTTTTTTTTAGGGTAGGGTAGGAAATCCTGAGTTTCAGAGCAGAACTAGTGCAGTATTTTGGGTCAATTTAAAGACTTAGCTGCATGACTCTTAGGATGTTGGTTAGTCAGTCAGTCCACTCTCAATAGCTTTTGGATGGATTTTCATGAAACTTGGTTCATGCATTAAACATGTTTTCACTTACGTAGTGAAATGGAAATTCCTATAAATTAACTTAATTAACTACAGCGCTTTTCCAGTCTACAGACTGCTCAAAGCGCTTTACAACACTTCATATTCACCCATTCATTCATACACTGATGGCAGGGGCTGCCATGCATGGAGCCAACTGCTCATCAGGAGCAATTTGGGCTTCAGTATCTTGCTCAAGGACACTTCAACATGCAGGTGGTTGAGCCGGGGATTCCAACCAGCAACCTTCAGATTACCAGATGCTCTACCCCCTCATCAGTTCAAAACTGTAACTCTTCCATTACTTTGTTCGCTTTGCAGGTATTTGGTCATGAACCAACCTTCCCATCATCCTCAGCTGTAGCCGACTTTGCGTGTAGCGTCACTTAGCAAATGTTAGCATGCTTACATGATGAACTAAGATGGTGAAATATGACCTCAGTGAGCTGCCAGTGTGACTGTAGACTCCAAGGCTTTCTAATGTGTGACTAGTTTGTGCTTGGGTAGTTTTATTAGCTAACTGTCCTCTTCTGATAAAATGTCTTCTTTCAAGCACATCTGATGCAGTAAACACACAGGACAGCACACAGGGATTATGGAGGAGAAAGCTGTTATTGATGACCCACTTTCTTTGTCTTATCAGTCACACAGCTGGTCGTATTGAGAACTGGAGACACTCAGACGAACCCATTATGATCATCGGTGATGCAAGCCGAGGCTGTGAGTGGACACAGCTGCAGAGCTTCTGGTTAAGCACAAAAGGTAGCGCAGGAATGTGTACTTCAGTACACGTGAAGGGTAACCGGAAACCTTGTACTGTTTTGCTGTTCGACATCCTTCTTTCACTCCTTCAGCCTGAAATAGTAAATGACAAGCACACACAAACACACACACTGACACACAATGTCAGACTGTGCTGTCACACCTGTTTCTGATTCCACCTCAAAATACTTTAACACCTCTGTACACCCTTCCCTCTTCAGCCCTTTCCTTCCCTCTTCCCGCCTCTTATCTAAAAGGAGAGGTGGCGGCCGGTGCCGTTAGACAAACAAACCTCGGTGGAGCGTGGGCAGTCGGCCCCCCAATGACTCCAACACTCCACTTGAGTAGGTGTCTTTTAGATCCCTCCCCTGACAGAGAGGTCTGCTTTACATTTCCACTTATTTATTTATGATGGACACAGAGAGGAGGGGAGGTCTCAGGACCACTTCCTCATGAGTGGAGCAGGTCCATGGCCTCTGAAAGTTTTAAGAGCTGACGTGGAAGACATACATAATAGTATGTAAAGGTTGTAGGTGGTAGGGGAAACCCTGGTCTACTACTTTATGATAGCCATCTCCTCTCAGGCTACAAACAGACTGCCTTTTCTCACCAGTGTACTTTATCCGACCCTACAATTTAAAGTAGCTGTCACGACGGAGCAGAAAAGGTGCAGCAGGCAGCAGCCGGGAGGATCAGTGGATGGAGTTTTATTCAGGATAAAGACAACTCAAGGAACAGGCGAACACAACAGAAGGGTCAGGGAAACTCAACAGGTGACTCGACAAAGACTGAACTAACGACTGGACTTGAATACAAACTAAACTAACGGGGGGGGGGGGGGGGGGTGAGTACAAAAACAGTAGGAACAGGGAAGGAGCTGAGAAACAGAGCAAAAGACGCCACAAAAATCGAGAAAACACATGAAACACAAATAAAAGGTAACTGAAATGACAGTAAGGGATCAATGAAGGTTAGAAAAGTAGGTTAGCATACCATTATTTCTACTACCTTTATGGAATAGAACAATTATTATTAAAAACCAACAATTATTTAACGGCAATTAAAGAAAAACTTCCTAAAAAATGAAACTGCACAAACTAATATTTAGTTTCGTGCAACACTGTTGACTAAACTCATATCAGTAATAATAATAAAGTTATATTGATGAGAGTTGCTGTTATCGTCCTCATTTTCAGCTATTCTTCATGACTCAAGCAGTTTTTGAAGCCTGACCTCTGATGCTCCACACCGCCTCATCATAACAGCTTCTCCTGCACTGCTGGAGGCTTCTGTTGGAGGAGTTTGTTGTGAATATCTGGCCTCATCGTGGTTTAGTGACTCATCCAAGACGCATAAAGAAACAAAACAAACTTTTTTCCAAATGAGAAGAAAAATTAGGGGGGAAAGAAAAAAGGTTTTTATAGAGAATTGTGACTCAAACAGAGTGCATGGTGGGAGGTATGCTCAGGGAACAGTGTTTTGTAAAATGACCTTTAATCATTGCAGTAATCTTGGAAAGAAAGATGAACTTTTTAAAGCGTTGTAAAGTTGTTTGATTCTGCGTGGTGTAATGTCAGCGATTACATAATATAAATTGCATCATTTGCATCAAATGTGTTCTCACCTTTTAGCTCATGGATGTGTTTATAAGAGCTGATATAATTTCTCAGCAAGAGACTGAAGCACTTTTGGATTTTACAATATTAACTACAATGAGAATATTTCAGGTTTCTTAGTTAACTTTTCATGCGTAAGTATTTTATGGATAATAACTTGCTGTAGTAAACATTTTGTGTCAAAATTAATGCGAACGATTTAAAGTTTTCCTTTTCACAGTGCTCAGTATTTGAAGACATCCTCCTCCATATGATATATAAACACACACAATCTGAATTGCAATAATTTATGCAAATGGATTCGCAGCGTTATGAGAAAAGAAGAAAATGTACATTGTGAGAGAAACTGAAGAATCTTCTCTATAATGTTGTGATATTGCTGCAAAAGTCATTTTATACTCCTGCATTTATGGATGGTTTTCTTTAATGAAGCTGATATGCAGCAGCGAGGAACGTGCACGAGTGTGGAATAATGTAATTATACAGACTGTGCGTGTGATTGACACACATATCCTCATGTACAGTCACAAAGGCTATCATACACAAATGTGTGCTCGTCTTTCTTTCACACATCGTTTTCTGTCTTCACTCTCTCACTTTCTCTCACACACTCACAAGCACCCGCAGAAGTTAACTCCTCTGATTACTGATTTACACAACCGACAACACAACAGCACAGGTGGCGCAGCCCCAGGCTCTGTTTCCCTTCTCCTCCTACTCAACCAGAGAGCGAAGAATGGGAGAAGCAGGGAATAAAACCCAGAGACCGTCGTGCTAACGTGTGAAAACATAATGGAAGTCGGCCTGAAGGTAAAGACCAAGGATTACAAAGTGAATCCAGGCTTGGCAACCAGCTGGAACGCTTTTATTTTTGCATGCACGCACTTGATGCAGGACCATATTGTGGTTTATGTTTCCCATCCTGGAAAAGCTCAGAGCAACGTGGGAAATGTGGCGAATAAGATGTGATAACTGAAGACACAGGGAGAGAGGGAGAAGTGTGAGTGCTGAGGAACATGATGACAGCAATGATGTCAGTGATGAAATAATATTTTACAGTGATACACTTGACAAACATTATTCACATTGAGGCTATATATACACATAAGTGTTCATTTGTGTGATATGATGAAGATTTTGATGGTTTTGACTAATGACGACGAAACAACAAAACAGGAAACTACGACCTGACAAACCAGGACCAGACCTCTGTTGTGACATGGTGGACGTCGTTGAATGTCACAGTTTGGTAACAAAACTACTTGGTTAAGTTTGAGTTAAAGTAAGTTTGTGACTTAGTTAAAGTAAAACTTGGTTGCACGTGGAACACAAACATCGGCCTTTTGAGTGAAAAGTCTAGTGCTCGTGTGTCCCGACCGCCAACTAGGAATATCATGATATAAACATTTCATGTCACAATTATCCTGTCAACATGATTACACACATCTTTATCAGTGAAAATCAATCAAAGAATCTTAAATGAGTGATCATTAGTCATACACAGGCATCCTGCACAAATAAAGGATAAATAAATGGCAGTAACCTCACTTCCCTGTCTTTTTTTAGTTTGGACTCTGTATTCCCCACTAAAAAAGTGGTAGATAATACAGTGTGCAAGCTGAGCCTCCAGCCATGGTGACAAATCAATAAATAAATCAGGAAACAGATACAGGACTGTATGTCAGCAGGTTAGACAGCGTTTCAAGTCACTCATGTGAAGATATTCACAATAGTCTCGATTCACCACAATGAACTTATTGTAAAGGTTCTTGATGAGGATCTGCGGTACAATCTCTTATCATCTCATGCCGACCACCGACCTCGTCCTCCTTCATATACAGACTTTGTCGCTGTCATACACCTGATTTCCTCCTTTGCTCCCCTCAGAATTAATGTGGCCACTAGAGGTCGCTGACGAACAGCAAATGTAAATATGCTGGCACATGACCAACTGTAATCACCTATACCTGTGCTGTTTTTTATCTGGTGCCGACTGTCCAGCAAAGCGGGGATAAATGCTATGGAGCCCAAGAACCTTGACAGCCCTTTTTTTTTTTTTTAGGAGCCCAATTACTTTATTGTTATTTGTTTGTTATCAATTCAATTAATCAATTTGGTTTGTGACTAATTAAAATCAGGTGATTGGACCTTGACTCATATTTCCTGAGATTTCACCTCCACCAGAGGAAACTTTTACTTTTAAAACAGTTATGGAGGGAAACAAATGGATCCAGACTGCATACATGCAATTTTGTTCTGAAAGCTCCCTAAAACTGCCACATGAGACCAGACAGGCTCTACTGTTTGTATGGTTATAGCTACAAGGGATATTTTGAGAGAATGGAAACCAACCTCCCCTCCTTGTTTTAACAAATGGCTCAGTCATACAGTTCCTGTCTTTATTTGGAGGAGATTACTGTTCCCCTCGTCTGACTCATACTGTAAATTTGTTAAGATACAGCACATTTGGGCACGCATGAATAATCATATGCTCCTTTGGCAACAATTTGTGTTTTGTTTTGTTATGTTTCATATGGAGTATGTATCCGAGCGGGGCCTGTGTGTACTATCCTCATTTCTGCTGTTTTTGTTTATACTTACTCTGAAAGTTTGATAAGAAAGTTGTTGTTTCTTTTTTTTTATATATATATTTTATTTCAGAGTTTATATTGTTCTGGTTGGTTTCTGGCGCTCTAGGCAGAATTTAGTGAAGCTGCCATGTGCAGTCTGCTGTGTGCACTGTGCCTGACGAGTACTAATGGGGAATAAGGCGAAGAGAGTGGGAGGAATTGGGGTCAGTGGGGGCCCTCAGCTCAATTTTTTACCAGAGGCCCTTCACAAGTTAATTTTCAGCGCTCCATTCTAAATAAGTCTCAGATCGCACTGTTAACATTCATCATTGGAACAACATTTTAAATCCCAAAAAAAGTTCCCCGTGGAAACTATCCACAACTTGTTTTTCAGATTTATTTAGAGGGGCACAGTTTTATCAAAGAGGTCGATGTCTTGTGTTTTTAGCGCTGACGTCATAGAGACAGATACGATCTCAAAATCCAGACAGATAAAGCCAAAGGTGGTATGTAAATAAACTGTGGTTTTTGAAGTGTTTTGAAGAGCCTGGTCACTTTTAGCTCTACCAACTAGTAGAAGCAATAAAGATCTAGAGTGTCATCATTTCTCAAAACCAGACTAGCACAGTGTCTGGTTGATGTCTGGGCTGAATCAAAGTAAAGGTGTTTTTTACTGTCCCTGTCAGCTGTCCGAATAGATGGCCATCTCTTTGAATATCAACTGATAGCAATTAAACATTAAACCTCATCTACTGCTCGCACTCCGTATTAATTGGTTTCTCTGGCCTCGTCGTTAAGTACCGAGCAATTTCCTGCGATGGTCAAATGGTGTGCAGCCAGTGTGAGTGTACACTTTGACCTTGATCAGCCGATGAGAAAACTGTCAATGGAAAGTGTTTTCGTAATTGGCTGCAAGCCGCCTTGATTATCATAAATAAGAGACTCAGAAATAATTAAAAAAGGGAGTAAATACATACAGCAATGAATACATTAAAAATACATACTGAACAAACAAAGATTATTCATAAGTAAACGTTTTGTAAAATCAAAGTAACTATGCTGCAATGGCACTTAAATAAATGTAAAGGAGTAGACGTATAAGACAGCATACAGTAAACTGATTGTATTTCATTATTGTGCTGAAGTACAGCACTTATACTATAATAGCCAAAGTTTTAAGGCATCGTGACTGCAGATAAATACCTAAAATAGCAAGAAACATGCATGTGCAACTCCATGATAGTGCTTGAAGCAGCTCAGCTAATCTGATGAACAACAATTTACTTTTAAACATTTTTACTTATTCTTTCTTGGCAAAATATATATATATTTTTGCCCACACAGATGGTGCGAAAGGTTACTGTAATAAATAATGTCTGCCCACAAACACAAACACTCACATGAATGCGACCTCGGCCCCTCATGCCAACTCATTCTGATCAAATCTCAGCTTTAAGTTTCGTATGTGACACATTGTTTCATCTCACATCATCTCCCCCTGCCACGTGTGAGTTATGGCCGCCCGTAGCTGACATCTTTCACAACAATAACAACACATAACTCAGTCTGCAGTCTGTATGTCTCCCAGCCTCAGCCCCCCCCTCCTCCCTCTGTTTCCAGAGAAGGGCCATGATATCCATTTCTAAACAGGAAATAGACACAATGTTAGCATATGCCTTTATGTACGCTTGAATGTGTACGTCCTTCTGTGCATTAGTCTGTGCCAGTGTGTGAGTGTGTGTGCAGAATATAAAATGCATTACTGATAACATTTTGCCTGCATGGGAGATCTGCAAGTCGATGTGTCACCTCAGAGATATCCAGTGTATTGATTTGAAGATCGACCATGAGTGAGTGCACTTAGCCTTTCAGAAAAAAAAAAAAGAAGGCGGAAGGCTGAGGGAAATGTTAAAATGTACGGTTCCCTCCATGGTTTATTTATCCCTTACTCGCCTCTGGGACATACTGTAGTACTTTGCCAGAAGCCCATGTGTTAAAGTTACACTCCCACTGCACAGCCACAAACAAACAGAGAGCGTGCGTGACCACCGATGCACAGTGATGCATAAACATGAAGATAAGGCACTTGTGCATGTCAATTATGTAAACAGAGTCATGAATGTACAGATGTTTTCACCCTGCACACTTTTCTTTTCTCACAACAGCCTCAGCAAATCAATGTAAAGGCTCATTTTTGCTCAACGTTAGATATGTATAAGGAAGAGGACTGAGCTCTGTCGACACTCTGCGCTCATATTGTCTGTATTTGTGGAAGTTTTCTGAAAACGTACAGATGTGGATATAATGGAGGAGTGCCACTGGAAACCGTGGGGGGCAGTGTAGCCAATAGTTCAAGCGAGAAGACACAACAAAGAAGTTTTCAACAATGGCAGACGTCCGAGAGTAATGAAAATGATGACCTGTCAACATGAAAGGCAGAACAATGACTACGTGCCCATGAATATTGGTTGTGTGCATGCCACAGACTGCAGTTGTGTTTGTTGTATTAAAACCACTGGCAGGCACTTTATCTCCAGTATTGATGCATTCTTGGGCCATTTATAAATGCCACTTGATAAAGCCACAATTTCCTCCTTTAATCAGATGGCTAATTGCGACCTAAAGACCCAGAGAAACACGTAGGAATAAGAAGAGTGGCAGAAAAAACGAGACAAACGCAGATTAAAATCTATTTCACCACCTTTGTGTTGTTAATGTGGCATTAATCCGGTTAGTATACAGCATTACTGTGTAAGGCAGCAAGAAAATAAAGAAGGAACCAACAAATGAAATGGGATGATGGATGAGGCGTGCAGGCCGTCTAATTTGTGACCGGCTGTTCACACCTCTCGGCTGAGGAGGCGCCCTGCTGTGCGAGCGGTGTAAGGTTCTGATTGCACTGATGTTATTGAAGTGACGCTCTAACTCACAACACCTGGCACTCTGCTGCAGCCGGCTTCACAACCACACTGGCGGGCATGCAGGGGGGAGAGGAGACGGGAGGGGTGGAAGAAGATGAGGTGAAGGTGACGAAGCCTTGGCGGGGAGGACTGATGACTCTCTGGCCAGGTCGTGAACCTGGTGGTGGCCTGACATGTACTGCTGATGTGTGGGCATGGTCGGACATTTATGGTGCACATATTTACGTATCTGTACGAAGTTTGCACGTTCTCCAAAGACATGCAGCTTAAGGTTAATTGGGGACCTTGAATTGCCTGCAGGCAGGAATGAGAGCGTGAATATTTGTTTGTATCTATTATAAGTTAACCCTGAAATGAACTGCCGACCTGTCCGGGGGATGTGCTCTGCCTCCCACCCAATGTCAGCTGGGATCATCTCAAGCCCTCGAAAGAATAATGTATGGATGTAAATATACATCACACCCTTTTGGCCTCACGTTCACATGTGTACATGCGCATGTTCATGCCTACACACAAATCCATACCAACAGAAATAAGAGAAGACAGAAAAAATAATACTTGTTCATCAATTATCTCAATTTCAGTTTTTTGTTTTTGTAGTTTATGCATTTGTTTTTGAGCAGAATGACTTTTAGAGTTCTGAGATTAAAACCAACAAATTGTGAATTCCCAGAGTGGAAAAGAGTAAACACAACCCGTTTATTAGTAATGACATGCATTATACAGTGAAGCAAACACAACAAAAGTTTATTTTGCAGGTGTGCCACACTGCTACGGCTGAAAGCTGCTCTTGTATTTCAGAAAGAAGCTGTCCTGCCACACAACAGTTTCTATTGTGAGCTTCTCTCCAAGAAATCTAAGAAGTCACTGAGAAGTTCAATAAATGCAGTTTACCTTAAACCAAGTTACTTCATCCTCCCCAAACAATCCACATTACAAAAGCCTCAGGTGGCTTTCTGCTGCGTTTAAAAAGATAAAGATAGTTTATCTGACTCTAGAGAAGCTGTTGTTCTGTTGATGAGATCAATGTTTTTATCTCACTAAACCAGGAATAGACTTATGGGAACGGAGGCCTGAGAGCAGGCAGTTATGGTTGAGATTAAAGCTGCATTAAATGTAATTATGAAATAGCGCTGTCCTCTTTCAGGTTGTGTGTATTAGTATGGCTTTTGTATGCAGTGTAGACTGCATTAAAGACACTGTCTGGGGAATCATTGAGTGTTTTAACAGGGGAAATAAATGAATTAAAAGACGAATTACACCATCAGGTCCCAGTTGGGTTACTTCACACATACTGTGCACACACACTATCATGCAGCTCATACGCTCTAATATATGGACTATAAAGGCGTATGTGTTCACTCTTGCATTGGGGGCATCCAGGCACTCATAAACGCATGTATGCAGTAATTAAAAGCTGGAAATGAGGGTGAACCATAAACACTCACGATACGTCTTTTGCATGAAACATGACGGAACAGATAGATATTCCCACGCTGCACGGATAGTTTTCAAACATGATATGTTAGTATGTTAACATGCACACAGTGACAATCCTAACATGCTGATGTAAAGGAGATAATGACTGAGGAGATCATGTTTATTATGTCTACCATCTTACTTTAGTGTGTTCTTTTGCCATTAGGGGTAAACTTAAGTCATGATACTCGCCAGCCATTATAACGACGTCTCTGGGCAGTTATTTCAGGCTGAGAACAGGCCTCTGTGGGGAAAGAGCCATCACTTTCAACGGTCACCAGGAAATTAAAACTAAATAGAATCACCAGTCAAATCCAAGAAAAACAGTTTAAAAGTTTGTTGACATTGTTTTAAAACGCTTTCCCACAGATTATAGTAATAAATGGCATTTCATCCAAGAGATTTCAGTCAAAACTACAAATATAAACCTACTGGTAGAACCAGAAAAAGGGTCAGGATCACCAGAGTCATCAGGATTCATCATCCAGGGACCATAAATGTCAAGTAGGTGTTGATATATTGCACAGATTAAGTAAAACTTTGAACTGCTGGTGGCGTGAGAGGAAAAGTCGGAGGATCATCATAGCCTTTGGGTACTATGGGTAGTTGTACCAATCTTCATAGCAATCCCAGAGTCATCATGGTTCATCATGTGGGGACCACAAATGTAAATAACAAATGATGTGTCAATCCATCCATTAGGTGTTGAGATATTTCACATAATAAGAACAACTTTTTACCTGCTGGTGGCGCTCGAAGAAAAGTCAGCAGATCACCAAAGTCGTTAGGATTCATCATCTTAGGACCACGAATGGACTGTACCAAACTTTGTGCCGATCCGTGTGGTCTTAGAGCTCTGCCCTCTTTATAAAATAAACACCAGACTTGATAGCCAAGGTGTAAAACTGGACATCACACCATCTGCAAGGCAGGAATGGACTCGCATCTTCTGTTGAGTCATGATGTCTAGCCTGAAAATAACTAGGACAGCTGGATTTGTAGTTATTGCCGTAGCTACACATGTAAATGGGATTTGGAATAAGGTTGTCTTTCTAATAGAACAGAACCCAGAAGCTCCGGTTTCACTGTGGCTCTCTATATCACCACCCTGCACATGAACTCGACCCCCTCACACCTCTGCTGGGCTATCTGTGTCATATGAAACACAGGCCAGACCTTTCATACGTTCGTAAAATCTTAACAAGCCCCACACACAGGTGGACGAGAGGCCGAAGAGGCTGAGGAAGAGAGCAAAGACATTCCTGTCTGATGAATCCATCCACAGTTAAACGTCAGGACATCCTGGTTAATGCCACAGGGTCAAACACGGACCCAATACTGAGGATGATATACGATATCTGTCTCCACTCTCAGAGCAACCACAGGTTCACACAAACGCAGCGATGTTTTATCAGTTGGCTAACACCATAAATTCTCTAATAGTGGACTTTTATTTACCTCGACCGAACTGAGAGACCCTGGTCTTTATTTTGAGGAAGGCTGTTGTCAGAATTTTATTACTGATGCCTTATATCAGGAGGATCGAAGCACTCATGCTGAGTTATTCTCAGTTTCTAGTGATGTTGCTTTGGTTTGAAAACATTTTTTTTCCACACACTGTTCAAGCTGTGGGGTGTTGGCACCTTGTAAAACTTTAACAACTGTGAATACTATGAAAAGTTACATGAATATGAATACGAAGTCATATTTGCATTGATAGATTCGATTCATTCATTTCACTGGGCACAGTGTCATTCATAGATGACACAATAATACAATAGTTATTGATGGATAAATGTCTCTTTATGATTACAATGAAGCTGGATAACAATTACATGGTGGGCAAATTGCTTTTTAATTGTTGCTCTTCTTTTATCAGTTTGAGTGTGAGGAGAAAATGTACCTGGCTTAATTAAGCCAAATACATTTTGTAAGTTGGCTGTTGAAATGTAACACCTAATTATTAATGCAGAATGATTGCAAGTGAACTTAATTAACTCCAGATCAGCAGCTACAGGTGGTCAATGTGTTAGAGACAAGATGAAATACACATCGCTGACATTAAGTAGAAATAACTGCCGTCCCTTGCCTTGCTCCTTTAATCCAGTTAAAACTCCCGGGCACATACCGACATACTAATAACAAGTGACACAGATGCACAAATCAAGGAGGTCATCTTTTCTTTATCCTGACTGTTGTTTGTCTTTTCAGCATCACTGCGAGTTCACAACGGCAGCGGGTGTAGATTACATCTCATGAGCCTTCACTAAAAAATATGCTGCGACGAAAATAAACATGAAGCCTCGCAGCGTCAACACAAAGAGGCCTAATTACTCATTTACAAAGCATGTATAACACATGATCTGATGCTGACTGACTTCTTCTGTATTATTTTGTTTTAACTCTAACTGTTGAGCACACAAACATTTTTCATCTTTGCCCTTTCAGCTCAGCATGGCACACACACACACACACACACACACCGAGTGATCTGTTTCTCGTTGCTGCAGTTTCTTCCTCGTTCCAGAGCTCCCCAGCCAATGCTGATGAGCCTTGATGCCATTAGTGTTGATTTCATGTGACAGCGATGAAACCGGATAATGAAAATCAATAAGGCAAGCTTCTCTAAGCCTGCAATTGTCAAGTTTTATAAATCCTTTTCTTGGCCTGGGTGGACCTTTTTTCTGGTGCTACACAATACACACAATGCGTGCACACACAGATTTTACACATGCATGCGAGTGATCATGCACGCAACAAAAATACCATCAAATACATGCGTGCCAGTGGGATATGTTGGCTCCCTGCATGTATTTCCTGCTGCACAGAGGGGAGAATAAATAGTTTATTTAATGTTTCAACCGTGCAACATTTAAATGAATTATTACTGGAGAGCTATAATTTTGATAAGTTACTTATTAGTCTGGAAAAGGTCAGACATTTTTTGTTATTTATTTTTATGTTTCTCTGTTCTCTTAAATATGTGTTGCAGGCTAGACCACTAATCAAATGTAATTTCAGTGCTTTTCATTAAACCACATTTCCCTCATCTAACCCCCAATCCTCCCTCCCCGAGGCTCTTTTGTTCCCCTCTATATTCGACTCTTTTGTATTACATCCACAGACACAGATCGATTCTCTCTCTCTCTCTCGCTCTCTCTCGTCTATCAGTGCAGAGTTAGACAAATTGCATTTACCTGCTTCACAAATTCTTCAAATAGGGAGGAAAAATGAGAAAACTGGAAAACAAGATGCCTACGTTAGGAAACTGGAATGACGACAAGCCTCACTACCATCCCGTCACACCGGTGCGGAGTGTACTGTGCTGATTGTTTGTGGATTGAAGACAGGGTGGAGGCTGCCTAACACAATAGGCCTTGATTCAATGGCTGAATATTCTCTCTCACTCACACACAGACACACACACACTAAAAGGGCAAATCAACAAACTTTTTTCCCAAAGATTGCAAGTGCTGCTTTTGATCATGGGATCACACTTGACCTTCTTTCTTCTGCTACTTTCTCTGAAACTTCAGTTGAGCGCTGCAGCTTTGAGGGACGGGGGTGATAAAGAGCTGCTGGGTTTTTTTTTCCTTCCTTCTGTAGTCCTTCTCCCTCCATCTTTCTGTCCTCGTTGTCACACACAAAACTTTTGGCAGATGCTGCAGCTCTGGGGAACAGAAGGACAAGAAGAGGGGCGATGTTTTGTTCATCCTACAGAGAGAAAATGTGTGTGTGATCACAGGGAGGGAGTGATGATAGCCTGTGTTTTCAGCAGAGGGCCCTGTGTCCTTGGAGGCCCCCACTGACTCATGAATATCTGGCCCCGGCAGCTGACAGTGATTGGCTATTGTTGCGAGCCGCGTGGCCTTGTCTGTGCTCATTGCCTTGCACGTACGACAACATTCAACAGTAGCCTCTCATCCCGCCACTGACAGCAAACAAGATGGTTTTGAAAAACCACATGGAACAAATAGCAGCATGGCTGTAATTGCGTGCAGCGGGCTTGTATTAGTTTAATTGGGGACAATAGCTCAATTTTGTCCTTGGAAGGGGAAATCCATTTTCTCAAGGTTCAAATAACAATACCCACTGCCCCACAAAAGCAAAGACTGTAATAACATATTTGGTCAAAATTGAGTCAGAACCTTGATCTGACTTTGTGACAACTGTTTTAATATATAAAAATGTCACAGAAATTAGTTATTCCCATGAAATACTTTTAAAATTTGTGACAAAACAGACGTTAAAATCAAACATGCCAGTCACCTGAATAAAATATTAGCAGTTAATGCTTCTCCAAACATTCACGTTAGTTGTATGTGAGCTGAATTTGTCAGAGGAGGAGGCGTAGGGTACGGTGGCTTGAGACTGTGTTTCAACAATCGTAAATGTGACACCGCGGGATATTTTTAATCAGACATTGGGACATCTCCAGTCGACAAAATCCAACACCTTCATACTCCCAGGTCCACAGATGCAGCAGCTAAGTCAGTGGCCTAAAGCTTCAAACTACGAAGCTCTACCGACCCCTCTTCTTTTCACATGTGAATGGCTTAGCGGGGAAGTTAGCAACAGTACATAATATGCAACTTCCAGTTAGACTTTCAAAATTAAGCTCACCGATGAACATATTATGATTTATTATGACTTCTTCCATGGGATTTTGAAGATAACTACCTGTAAATCACACGTGTATTAAATTGTTAAATGTATTATGTTGGTTTAGAAAAATACAAATTCAATAAATATTAATGTTTCTCTGACAGGCGGAGCCAAACACAAACGCTTGATGGCTATAAGCTATGGGCTGTAAATAACAAAAGCTTTCTTTGAAATGGATCAGAAAGCTGAGAGAACACATTTTGTTGGGAGATACCACAGTTTCTGTGAGCACACACTGAAGATCCACGTATCTGCATTTCTTAAAGGTATTGTGTAAGTTACATTGCAAAGTAGAGGACAGCCTTAGAGGACATAAAATGAAAGCAGCACACCCTTTTTTTATCTGTTTTAAAGTTTGCCTCTCAGGCTAAAAAACTTCAAACCCTTTTCTCAACTTCAGCGCCTCTGTAGTTCTGCTCTCTGCCTTTGTAGTGCAGAACAGTTCTCATGAGGTTTTTATTAATTGACACAGAGGGATATTGTATTAATCATATATGGAGATATGTTTAAAAAAAAGTAAAAATTGGGAAAATTCTACCCTAAAACAAATTGCTGCATATGTCTTTGTAAATTAGCGGATGTGTTCTAATATTGGACTCTATTCAGACATTGAACATTAAAGACATTAAGAGTGATGCTGTGAAGGTAGCTAGAGACAAACTGTGAATAAAAAAGGTAGTTGGCTACACTGATTTCTTTATCTCATTGGTTTTTCCCACTGGGTTTTCTCTAAACTCAAGTTTCAACAAAAACCACAGCCGTGTCGCAGTACTCCCCCGCCCTGCCAGACAACTGTAATATATGGCTTTTCAAAAGACTCTCTTCAAAGCCATGTATCTCTGTGTGAACGAGCTCTGTTCA
Source organism: Pagrus major (assembly GCF_040436345.1). Taxonomy (NCBI): domain Eukaryota; kingdom Metazoa; phylum Chordata; class Actinopteri; order Spariformes; family Sparidae; genus Pagrus; species Pagrus major. The sequence goes on from NC_133223.1 coordinate 32,327,903, forward strand.
TTCAGAGACACTTGCATCACATAATTTACCATTTACAGCAAATGATTATACAGTTAGACTTGGCGGAACAGACTGTGCTGTTTGAGGGAGCTGTCAAAGGATCCAGGCAGGGACAAGAACTCGTATATGAATTTATCTTCCTGATAAAGACCCAAGGAAGTGCAGTGTCAAATTTGTTGCAATTTGGACACACGACATGTTCATTAGTAATATATTTTAAAATAAGCGGCGACCAGGCTGCCCTGGGCCCTGCAGACTGATGCTGGGCTCATGTTATCCCGTGGGGAAGCAGACCTAAACAAAATGGAGATTAGCGTGATGCAACAGTAACATGTTACAGTGAGAAAAAAAACACAAGCAGAAGGTTAAACGAGTCTGGATGAACGGGGAGATGCGGTCAACACAGGCTTCTTCAGCGAGACCTTGAGGTGAGATTTTAAGTTTCATTCAAGCAGTATGCGAGCTAACATTAGCCTCAAGGGCTAGAATGTTTCCCAATGCTTGGCAGCACCGTCAGCCTCTCTCTCATTGGCTGTTGTGGGAACCAATGAAATCAAAACCAGATTTTAAATCATAAATATCAAACATGTCTGTGAGCACTTCAGGAGGCTTCAGAACGGATCAGTAAAAAACCCTCGCGCTGCCAGATAACCACCATGTTTTGAACAGGCACCGCACTAGTTTATAATAGGCATTTTTATAAGGGCATGACTGGACTACGCTGCTACAGTTTGTTGAGCATGGATACATTCTTGGGTTTAATTGGTGAATTTCTCATATGCAGATTATCTCCACCATGACGTTCCCACTGAAATCCACAAAAATGAAAAACAGCTTTGAGAGTCCGGATGAGTGGTGCATCTGTGTCGACTTGAGATTAAGCAGATAGGCACGCAGAGAGGAAGACAATGAGAATTTCAGAAATGAGACACTCTCCTCTGTCCAATCCATTTCCCATCCACTCTCAGCTCTGCCTTCAATCCTGATCTCTGCACAAACAAGCCAAACAATTCTGCAGCAAAAAGATGCAGCTCTACAATCATCAATCACTTATTATCACCCTCACAGTTCAGATCAAGAGAGGCTGAATGAAAACAGACACTAAACAAGTGGGTGGGGATGAGAAACAGAGCGATAACCGGCCAAAATAACATCACACTCTTTCCACTTTCCAAACGATTGTCAGTCGCTGCTAAGATGCTCGTACAAATATTTCTCTCTTTCCATGTTTCCGTCCAACTTTCTTCTTTTGGCAGGTGACCTGTTTGTTATAAATGCCAGCATCTGGAGGCATGTTCTCCTTTTGCATGCACATAAAATATTAGTCATGTAAGCTCATCTCGCTGAGAGCACTTACTAGCGTGTGTAAAAAAAAGTCGAAGGCGTATATTCTGCGTGCCAAGCCCATTAGACATGGCTGCAGAGCCTGACACTGTAAAACTTTGGGTGGGATTGCTTAAAAGCTCCAATGTTAAAAGATATTACTTTTCCCTTGTCAAACGGCAAATAAAGTCCAGTTAATCTAAATTAATCTCAGCCTGTTCTGGCCGAAAGGGAAACATGTATAAACAGATCAATGACAAATGGTCTAGATGTCTCTAGGAAATTAAATTTAAACCACAAGTGCTCTTCCTTTTAAAAATCAAGGGCGAGGCAGCTCCCCACTCTCCAAACATGAAACCCGAGACGTTTGACATTATTTGTCCGACCCATTTCTTCATCCGACTGAAACTATGCTAGATAATGACGTTCTGGCATAAACACTGCCCCCTGTTTTGGGTAGAAAATGTATCTAATGGCACCAAAGGCAGTGCAGAATTCCAAGTATTCAAACACACGTCCAACAGTCTGAAGCCAGTGCTGCCAGCCTATATGGGAAAAATGTTTTGTTGAAACTGTGCTGGCTCAAACTGATTTATAGTCTTGAACATGTAGTACACAGCCACGCTAGCTCGATGAGACTCTTTTTATCATATCAAACCCTATTTTCTTATGCTATTTATGGCTGGCATTTGTAGCCGTGACAGCTGCATGGCTCTCGGGATGGCATTGCTGGTGTCCAGACTGAAATGTCTCAATATCTTTTTGATGGATTGCGATGAAATTGTATACAGACATTCATGGCCAGCAGTGAATGAGTACTGACTTCAGTGAGCACCGATCTTATTCTCCGGCTTCACCACAAGGTTTACATGTGTGGTTTCACCCTGTCCTCAGTAGAAAAATGACCATATAGGTTTCTTGTGGAAGCAGCTTACTAAGACCCATATTTACCTTTCTAGTTAGCCCTCTAGTGTCCATAGTAATTACAAAGGCAGCAAAAAAAGAAACATTCATACATTGAGTTCCAGTCACACCACCGGATGGTCTTTAAAAGGACACCTGTGGACATTTCCAGACAACTTTTGCAGAAACGTACTTGGCCAACATTTATCTGTATGGTGTTTGTTGACTGACTAACCAACCCTTGAATCCTGCCACATGTGTGCTTTGATTGACTTTTGGCTTGTTGTTGAGCATAAAACGTAACACGAACATAAAAATGTTGTGTTACTGCGAGGAGCTTGTGCCAAATTAAGGTGGCATGTTTTTTTTTTTTAGAAAAAGCTACCGCTATCACAGTGTTGGGTTTGAATTAATAATTGCATTACTCTCACGACATGCAACCTGCTAATGTAGTAAATGGCTCCAGTAGACAATAATGGACAGACTGGCTTTTTACTGCTGCGCCACATTAGGGATAATTGTGCCCCCAGAGTCACGTAAAAAAGGTAAAATGATTGGGTGTGGCCCAATTTGCATGTGTGGATTGCAATGGAATAACACATTTAAACATCAGATATCCTCACATGAATTTACTGCTCATTGTTCCCGACTCTCTTCCCACCACATGTTGGATCTGAACACGTCCAGTTGAGTTAACCTCGTTGTTGGCTCACTCACGTCCACACATTTTTAAATAACTGGCAACAATTCTCCAACATTTCTTTCGGAAAAGTGTTCTTCTGCAACTCCAAGAGCAAAGGGTCGCAGGATCACCTCTGGCTGCTTTTTCACATCCCTTTCCAAGCTTGACAGCATCCCTCTTTAGGTTTATTACAGCAGGCTACTTTTCAAGCCACAACACAATCAAATGCAGTCTCTTTGAGTGCTTTCCTGCTGTGGAGTTTTTCTGAGCTAATATTTGTGTTTTGTGTATTGAAAGAAAAAGCCATCGCACCAGAGGCTCTTGTTGACCAGAAGCTTTTGGCCACAGTCTGTGGTCAACATCTCCACAAAAGGGGTTTTAAACTCTCAGGTTAAGATGAGGGCAGAGCGATTTGAGAAGAGGTCTGAATGGGGCTTCGCAGCATTATGTTTATTCTGAAACACAGAAGGTTTCATCATTGATTCACACTTTTTAAAACAATATTTGACTGGGGATACAGGTCCTGAAAGACAGAGCTACAAAATGGAGCTAAAAGTAAACAAGCACCAAACAGTGCACACAGTTTTTTATTTCTTTGAATGAAAAATAATGAACAAAATAGCCTTTTGTTCAACTGGTAGTACACAGATGTCTTTCATTAAAACACAATCCTGCTTTTCCAGTCAGACAATATGCTCGTCACACCTTCAGTGCCTCAACAACTAATTACTTTTCCAGTAATGAGTTGTCCAATTAATCTCATTTCAATTCCAGCCGTAATGCAAATTCAAATGTAAAATGTGTCTTTTGCTGCTGCCTCCCTCACAAACTGTGTCTATGTGCCTGTTTTCTAGCACTCAGCTATCACCAGCCTTTCGCTGAGCTAAATATAAAATCTGACAACTTTTCTCTCTCTGTGTGATAATATTCCTCGTGCTGTGATTGTCCCGAGCTACACGATGAAGGCTCTGCTGTCAACTCCTGAGCAAAGAAATCGCTTTGAAGCAACAACATCACAACAAGCCGGTGCCTTAAATTGGACTTCAAATGACAGAAAGATTAGAAATTATCTACAGGAGAGAATGTGCCTTTGGCTGGTAATGTGTAAAAGTCATCACAAATTTATGTACTTGAATTTCTTGGGTTTAAATTTAGGCATTTAAATTACTTGTGTATCCTGATTGTTTTCTTCTAAAAGACAAAATGGAAGAGAAAATGGATCTGCGACATTCAAAGATGTGACAGGAGAGAATGTGGAGCAGGGAGTGTGTGATTTATTGCTTTTAGACATGAATATGCAATGCACAGACAACACTGTCTGAAGATGTGATTATACAGTGTAGGCTTCTGTATAATCTCCCATTGTCTTCAACGCTTACCTTTGTCTTTCTTTTGAATCTTGCTCGAGAATCCCTGATTTCATCCTTCAGAGCTGTGCTGTGCCATCAGTGCACCTACCTGTTCAGTGACGAGACCATAGACATGAAGTTATGTGAGCCCTGATGAATAATTTGCCCAGAGTGCTCCTTTCCAGCATAAGGTGTTTTGAAGGATTGGTCAGAGCGATACAGCGAGACGTCAATTTTTCATTTTGTGTGCAGTGGTTACACAGATACCTCACACAAATTCCTGTGATAAATCTACTGAGCACAAAACTAATCCAGTCAGTAATCGGTCAGCAAGACTTGTTTCGAGAGTGGGCAGGTTCATAAGCACCACATTTGACAACATGAAGCTTATTTCATCTCTCATGTTCTCAGATTTTCTCAGTCCGACTGGAGCTGGACAACACAACAACTGAACACACACAATCGGGATTTTACATGGAAAACACATTCTTTTATAGAAATGTCCACACAAAATCTGCACTTCCAGTGATTTGTAATTAACAGAGCTTGAAAAAGAGGCTAAAATTGTGGATAGAGACCCTGTATCATTGCAAAAACGATTAGCTTCGAGCAGTGCTTTAGTACAGAGTAGAAAAGTCAAGCAAACAGTCCATCTCTACTGAGGGCACTGACAAACCAAACCAACGGTTGACCATAGTCCAATGTCGGGCCGTCGGTGAGCAGTTGCAAATGTGTCCTGCACCGTTGGCTCTTGCCAGCTGAGATGACGTGTTGACTTGGCTCAATCAGGCAGAAATCACTCCTAAGTGCACAAGAAGAGAAACAGAAGTGAGGACAGTAAGCAGATAACGAAAATATGGACTACCACCACCTGCTGGTATGGAGAATTATTTCCTCAGGTGCAGAACGTATAAACTACTTGGCTGTGGTCTTTGTGGTGTGTTCAAGTGCTTGTTTTTGGATCCGACAGATCTGACGCAACAGTCTACCTTTGACCGTTGTCACAGGTAGTTCATTGATGTCAGTTTGTGCCTGGGACTTGATCATTCATGAAATCCTTCTGGCAGTGTCCATCACAAACCTGTTCAGGTTACAGTAAACACAACCAGAACCTTATTTTTACCATTTTCCTCTGTTTTATGTTCATAACTACAATGATTGTGTGTAAAATAAAACCAGAACCAAAATAAAACATGACGAACAGTATTTCACCTCTCTTGAATCAAACTTAACCTTTATGTGCTTTCACAAATAAAATCGATGATCTTTTGAGGCCGTTGCCTTCACAGAATAAACCACAAGTGGATTTGTTAACTCCTCTGCCCGAGCCTTGCATGTATTGTGAAAAAAATTGAGTTGAGAGCGGTCAGTCCCCATCGATTTTAGACAGAAAAACTGAGTGAGTCCCTGCAGATAAAGCAGCTGCAGTAGGGACTCAATTTGGAGCTTCACGTTGCGAAGCCTGGCAACCTTAACTCTACAGTGCTGAACCTGCTGGGCAGGTCTACCACAGAGACAGACCAGAGACTGGGCCACATACAAACACTGCCAGCATCCACAAGCTGACACACAGACAACTCTAACAGGTTGGTTTTCACCCTCCTTCGCTCCTTTTATCCTTTTAATTAACCACAAAGCTCACATTATTCTTGACAGGTGCGATATATGTGACAGTAAAAATGATTTTTTTTAACTTTCTCAAGGGTTGAGACAGACAAACAAGCTGTAAATAGTCAGGATTCTGGCTGTTTCTCTGGGCCGCTGTGGAGGGAAAACATGGCCGCTGTGCTCAGTGGACCGTGGCTGTCGTGAAGTTACAAGACTCTCCAGCGAGGAAGTCCCTATTCTCTTTAGTGTCATTGCACGACTTTCTCTCTGTGCCTTTCTCTCTCTCTTGTCGTCTCTCTCGCTGCTCTTGGATGTCTCTCTCCCACTCTCTTTAGTGGGCCCACTTATGCTTTATGATGGCCTCTCCTGGGTCCTCTAGGTTGAACCTCCTGCTCCCTCTGCCCGTCTCTCTCCTTCACAGTCTGCATCTCTCTGTCTCCTTAGAGGACCACTTTTACCCCACTTACTTTTTATTGTAGTCTCTCAAACCTGCACCCCCCCTCCTCCGACCTTTCAGTTGTTCTCTCTATCTTTTTTTCCTTCCCTCTCACTCTGTCTGCCCTCTCCATGTCCTTTGGTTGTATTTATTTATCCTATGATGCCCAGACGTCCTCATGTCACACTCAGCCTGGCTTTCTGAAAGGGGTCACAGAGCATGTCGCCCATAACCCAACCCCCTCCCATCACCACAATCATAACATTCTCCATAACAGTTCTATGTATCAAGCCAGAAGGACTAAAACATATATACATTTTATTTTCAGGACTTCTAAGTTGTGAGTCGGTGGTTAAATCAAAAACAAGGCGGAAAAAGAACGCAAGGAGAACAGACAACTCAACGGGATCGACTGCAGGATCAGGAAACACAACAAGCCTGAACTAAAGACTGGATGAAAATACAAACTAAACTCATGAGTGGAGTGGAGCAGAGAAACACAGGTGAGGAACAGGTAAAGGCTAATGAAGGTGATGCAGTGCAGGTGTGGAGGGATACAGGAGGGAATCAGAGCAAAAACCATCACAAAAACCCAGAAAACACATCAAATGAAAGTGAAGAAGACATCATGGTTTGACTTAAAATACCTGTTTTGGTCGCCACACTCACGGATAGAGATGGTCCAACTTCCCATGAAAAACAGACGGTTTTGGTCGACACTTAAATAGATTGAAATGTCTCCAAGTGTCCTAAAAATATCCACTGGTGTGATGCAAACTGCGGTCGCCCATTTAGCAGCCTTGTTGGGGTGTAATAAACGTCACCATCTTCCCCTCCACCTCCTGCTGTGACAGGTGGCTTATAAGCATATAATGTGGACTTTTATACGTTTGGTACACGCGTCAACCTCGGACGTTCCTGTGATTTGCAGAAACGTTATCTGCTAACATTATATCCTGGTGACTTGGCTGCAAAACCAGTTAAAAGGTACTGGTTGTGGGTCCTTACTTGATGGGTTAGGTCACTTCTGAGGCTTTGCTTTGGGTATTGATTTTGCAGGATTCTCCTCCATAAGCCTCCCAATGGACAAACCCACTCCTCCACTGAGAGAAGCTAAAGCCCATACAGACTTACCAATGGTCTCTAATATCCACAAGAGTTTCCCACAACAGCCACTTACAAAACCTGTTGTCATCGAGGAAAAACACTACAAAACTCCAGCAGTGATTTCAGAAATTAAAATAAGGCTTTAGAGAGATGAAACAGATGCTGTTGACTGTTTTTTTCTATTCAGCTCAACAGATTGTGCTTCATCATAGAAAACCTGATTTTTTCTTTCTTTTGGGATAAAAATGAAGCTGTGTGTGTGTGTGTGTGTGTGTGTGTGTGTGTGTGTGTGTGTGTGCGCGTGTTGGTGACCCACCCTCTCTTTATTGCTCTGCCAGCAGAATGAAATGCCCGCAGACTCGGACAATGTGATGGATGTGTTGGAGACTGTCGTGTTGAAGTGAAACTGAGGGAAATCTAAGATGAGTCTCATTATAATGTGACAGGCTCTGCCGCGAGGAGGCCGCACTGTTCCCCAGACTCTGTACTTCTCAAGATTGAATAGAAATGGGAAGCTGCAGTACAGAAGCTGTTGAGAAATAACTGCAAACAGAGGTCAGCACAGGTGATGAGATGAGAGGCGTCCTCCCCCCCACTCCTGCTCCGAGCTTCATCTGCCTTCCAAGACAATCCTGCGAGCAGGAGGGGAATCCAATCAATGTGATGCAAAGAGAATATTCAATGTACCTCACACCAACTGTGATCAAAAATAAATGTGCTTTAGGTTGTGTTATTTGATGCATGGCAGTGGTGCACATGCAGAGACATGACTCTTAATTTGAACATACGGTATCTGGTGCATCGTCCTCACTCAAAGGGTCGGGTGAGGAAGAAAAAGTAATGCCGGTTCCGTTTGATCTTCAAATATATTGTTTCATATTTCAAAAGTCTTTTTTAAATAAGTCTTTTCAGTCAGTGTTCTGTGTGAGTGGGTCTCTGTGGAGAAGGAAACAAAAAAGTGAAACAATGAAATTCACCGTGCAAAATAGGTCACGGTAAGAGGGTGACATTGTTTTTGTCGACCTGCCTCCGTGGCTACTGGATTCCTAAATCTACCATCCACTTTGTTTTAACCGACAGTATGTGATCAGTCGTCTTATCGGCGTCAGAAGCATGTTGACAACACTGAGCAGAACATTTTCTGGCTTGTCTCTGGGAATCTCCACCGACGTTTTTTTCTCTACCTCTCATTAAAAAAACATGTTTTATGACCTTCTCCTCTTCGGCCTGTGTTTCCTCCTTGGAGGTTTTCTCTGCAAATCTCTTAACCCCTGCAGTGTACCGCCACATTGATCTTCTGTGTCTCCTTGTTGAACTGTCCGAGTGAAACGAGCAGACCCATTATTCAGTCTGCATTATAAAAACATCACTCAGTTACACTATTTTTATTCATCCGCCACCTCTGCTGATAGGTTAAGCAAATTCACCAGCCACTACACAAAATCACCTGCATATGGCGGGTGGGTTTTGTTGGCTAATTTCCAACTCCGTTTACAGTTTAAAAATATTCATGCATATGTATTATGAATCTTTGGGAGTCTTTTTGCAATTCAAATACTGTAAATGCATTCATTAAAAAGTATAGTTAAGTTTTTTTTGTTGTTTTCTACATGCTACCCACTTGTTAGTCGCTTAGCTGATCTGTCTGTGTCCAGAGTACAGTACATTTCTTTTTCTGTAGACACTCATGGTCCCTTGGCGATGTCTCCTAATCAAAGTTTTCAATTATCTAATAAAATATTTTGAAGTCTGCTACATGGATGGGCATTCGGATTAGTGGCAATGGAAATGATCTCCATGAGTAATAACTTTGTTGATCCCTAATTTTTCATTTAGCACCATCACCAGCAATATAAAAGTAATTGTCCAATACTGTTTGTTAAAATGCTAACCTAAATGTTGTATTTTGAAAACTGGATACCAAATCCAGCATAACACCCAATTATTCCAGTCCAAGTGTGCATCAGTTTCCAACAGACTTCACACTATCAAGGCCAAAGATATGCTTCAAACAACTTGTTCAAATGGGGATAACTGGGTGTATCTGATATCACCATGTTGGTGTTGCTCCAGAACAATCATTTTAACCACATCTGCAGTCATAGCTGAGTGGATTAAGTCGAGGATTGGAGTTTGTATCCTTTACTTATTTTCCTTTTTTTTTAAAGTTTTTAGTCAGTGTTTGGTTAGGTTTAGGCAACACAAATACAACTTGACATGGTTTGGGTTAAAAAAAACAACCTTTTACAACATTAGACACGTGTTGGAAAGGATAACGTAAAGGATAAGGATAATGTGCATATTTTTCCAGTTGTTTTCTCAAAGTTGCAGCTACGACTTTAATTAACATTTATTATGTTGTTGTGGGATAACAGCAGACACTGATGGACAATCTCCCCGCAAAGACATTCATGGTGCTGCAGTAACCTGTACGGTCAAAAATCTACAGAAGTAGTTGTACGAATTAAGAAGAAAGAGAGCTCGAGAGACGAGTTTAATCCTGACTTCCTTCCCTGTTTACACCTGGGCTATTACTTTGACAATCTGACATGCATGCCAACTTTACAGTTTCTGACATTTACAAAAACTGTCCCCCCAATTCCAATGTGAGAAATGTGGTTGGAGGGGTTCTCAGATGCTGTTTGACGATCCGACATCACTTAGCATTGCTACATCTATAGCAAACAGTTCGCAGTGGGCTCTGTGAAAGTAGTAATTGACCTGGGAGGTGTCAACAGCACTACAGGTGTCTCTATATAATTGTGGTCTGTGGAGAAAACGCTTTTTTGGACCACAGTGGACATTTTGTCTCAATGGACAATGCATGGTCACAGGGACAAACACAAAAAACATTCTTTAATTTTTGAGGAAATCAGCCTCAAAGAGCTGCTAGAGCTGTAAACTCTGAGTGCTGTAATGTTATCTCGCTCATCTTAATTCTTTAAATGATCTCCGCTCGACGCATTGCACAGCTCTCGCTCTCAATCCATCAACACTCTCCTCCACAGATCCCACATCCTGCAGTGCTCAACCTACTGTCTGTCAAAACTGTGCCTGATAAATGACTACGCCCAAACATGCTCACAAACAAAGTGAGGAAGGATGGGCAAACGCAGAGAGATAGAGGAAAAGAGTAGGTGGAGAAATGTGGATGAGAGGCTCAACTTTTTGACAGTTTGAACAATGGCCTGGAGGGCTCGCTGGAAAAACACTTTGCACTCGCACACCCCCGTTTAGCTTCTCATTTTAACACTGTACGTCTGCAGCTCTGACCCCTTAGCAACCAAAGCCGGAGACTTTTGGTTTGTTTCCAAGATCAAAAGCTGTCAAAGCACGTCTCAGAACTGGACAATGGACAATAGGCCACGACTTCCTTGCAAAGAGGAAAGGAATCCACCATTTCGGGTTCTGTGGTGCCGTGCTCTTTCTGCGCCTGCCTGACCACTCATCTCAGTTCACAGGAAAAGTGAGGATATATTTTTCTATTGTTTGGCCAGATCTCCGGCCTTAAACACAGCCTGTCAGACAGGGAGCAGCTGCTGGTGAAAACGTATGCCAAAACCTCTGTTTAAATGTATGTAATTTCCTCTGCCTCCATGCCTGCAGCTCACCTCCTCCCCCTATTTAACATCAAGCATTAACAAAACAGCTTTTGGTTGCGCACTCTGTGGTTTAGGGTTGACAAATTGATGATAGTTGATTTGCACCTAGAGGCGATGCAGGGCGAGACCAAAAAATAAAACAAAACACAGAGATTAAGGGGTGAATTTTATGAGAGGAGAAGCGGACAGTGGTAGAAAAGGTCATAACTCATTGGTTATTCCTCTGAGAAAGCCGGCGGCAAACACTGCAACAACAGGCGGATGGCAGTGGAGATTTAGATCCGACCAGTGAACCCATCCCTGGGGACAAAGGACACGTAGAGAGAAGAAACCTTCTGTAATCTCTTTGTCTGTGAGCCTGTGTTTATACGTGTGTGGACTCACCGTTGGCAGTATCTGCCACAGCAAAAAACCACAATCACATTTCTATCGAGTTACTGGAGTCAGAGGGGACCCGACTGCGTCCGCTCCTTTGCCCTGAGAGTAACTGGAAGTGAGGATGATTGAATTATCTTCAGGCAGAAAAGGAACATATTGGAACGTGTATCTTCAGATACTGAGGGGGGCCCGAGACGCTGGAAACATAAACTCCATTCTCCAGCTGAATTGATCTCATGTTGCTCTGTAATTGCATTGGGAAAGTTGGAAAGGGAAGGGGGGGAAATTACTATAGGTTGCATCAGGGAATAGGGGAGGTTCTGTTTTGTACTCACAGTCAATTATCTGACAACAGTCTGAGTTTGGTGTCGGCCTTAAAGCTCTGACTTTTAGTCAAATATGTGTTTTAATCTGTTATTTTGTTACAGGACATTTGGTGGCATTCATACCTCAGTGGGCTCAGAGTTATGGACTGTGGTATTTTCCACCCAGTAGGATACAATGTTAGCAGTTAACCCTTCTGCACATCACAGATACGTTCAAATTCACGTTTTATAGGCTACGTGCCATATTGATATCTCTACAAACGTCTTATCACGATCACATTATTTGTTTAGGGGGTGGTGATGGAGATACAGGCAGGAAGGCTGTCAAGCCAGTGACCGCAGTTTGAAACCGAGTTTTAACATTTGTAAATGAGAAACCACTGGACATTTTTGACCTGAGACCAAGGTGGTTTAACATTTGTAAGACATTTGACACCAAAAATGTCCAGCCATGTATTTGGCAACAAAAATCAGATACATTTGACAGGAGGTCGGCTCATCTCCAGGCATGTCTGAGTCAAAGCAGGTATTTTAAGCCAAAAAATTATGTTTTCCTAACCAAGTGGTTTTTATCCCTGAACCTAACCACAGCATTAGCACAGTGTTGTCACAAGATACTAATTACAAACTGAACAAAGAAATATGGAGTTGCAACACAAAGACATGCAACGTTTCATCATATCTGTGGTTTGCAGAAACATACATTGCCAACATTTATTCTGAAGATGGGATTGGGTATTTTCATGTTCTGTTTGAGCAAGGACCGTCTGAAGAGTCATGTGGGTCCAGCGGTACCTTTGAAGGGGGTCACTGCTGCAACACTTCAGTCAGAGACATTTATATCAAAGAGCTGATGGCAAATGGTTACATCTGTCAGTTATATCTGGCAGAAAAGGCTGATTATCATCAGTTTATAATGTCTGAATATGATCAGATTCAGCCTGACTTCAGTGCTCTGCCTGAACTAAAGGTTTGGGACTTACATTAAAACTGAATATGAATGTGTGAATATATGAATATATGCAGGCTGTGTCAGTTGGTGTTGGCTGTCAGAAGATAAAAATCTTAAACTGCGGGATTCAAAGATGCTCATACTCAGTCTTGACATTGCCTGATTTAAAACGTGTTTGATATTTGGGACTGACACCGGTGACCTTGTGGTTTGCCCGAGGGAGACATACGGATAAAGTTTGCATCATTTTACAAACTTCACACATCTCCAATTCCCTCGTGAATAACAGTCAAAATCTGTGAGTATTTTACCGCCATGCAACTGCTCTGCATAGAACCGGTGCAAGGTTACCATCTATTTTTGTTTTTGCCAGAACTCCAGGTGTTTCTTACCAGTTATTCATTGTGTTGTCTTGTGTATTCACTTCAGTTTATGCTCACACCTGACCATCAAAGACCAAAACATCTGCCTAAGTTGGTGGAGACGATGATGATCTCGATGTGTTTTGTTCAGTCTTTGTGGGTTTCAGGCAGCTTTCACGTTTCTCCCAAGTTTAATGCCATGCTTCATTAAGCGCTACAATAATGAAACTGAAATGAGAATTGAATTATATTAGAATTATTACACAAGGCAAATGGAAAGTATGAAATCATATGGATGAAAGCCAGATGAAATTTACTGTAACTCACATAAATAACTGAAAATGACCTCCTCATGCGAATCATTAGAGTCAAAAGTGGAGTTATGTTCGGGGGTGACAGCTGGAGAGTCGGTTAATTAAAACTGAAGATAGATATCATCTAAATTGATCCTGTTGACAGCTCTTACTCTCCTCTTGCTTGCTTGACTGCCGAGTTAACATTACATTCATATTGTTGTTTCACTGACTGGTTGAAGGTGCTGCTCAGCTCTGAATGCCAACTTCCTAATTAAAGTGATTAAGATGTGCGTTAAAATATAAAGGGGTTTCCCGCCATCATTCTATCCTCTGGCATTAGCTGTCGGTCAGTACTTGACTCCTGTTGAGCTACAGTAACGTGCAGTACAGGGATGGAAAATGATATTTACAGTCAGTTAACACTGGACTGTTCATTGCTAACGTTTCAAGCCAATCGCCCAAATAAATGTTAGATAAGTTTCGGCAAAACCACAGAAAAGTTAAAACCTGATGTTTCTTTACAACTTTCCATTCTCTCTCTTCTTTTTTGTCATAACACGGGTCTGTCCAGGCACAAAAACCACTTGGTTAGGGTTAGGAGAGCATCATGGTTTGGCGTCAACTACCTGTTTTGGTCGCCACGATCACAGATGGAGATGGTACAAGTTCCTGTGAAAAATAGGAGGTTTTGGTTGCAACAAACAACCTCTGGAAATGTCCGCAGGTCTCCTTCAAAAACACTGAGACAATTAATTATAATCATATAATGTGAACGTGATATGCTACCTTGATGATGATGATACGTCAACCTTGGATGTTTGCAGAAACGTTAACTGCTAACGATATATTTTGGCGACTGGGCTGAACATTTAAAATGACAATCCATCTTTAGCTGAAGCCACTGGTTCAGGTAGCAGCCAACCATTTTGTTTTGTAGTTGGTAGTAGTTAGAGGAGGCTTCCTCCAAAAATAAACAAAAAAAAATAAATCTAAAAATAAGCGTTGATCCTGATTTTGGTATTATGGGATCAATTGAGCACAGAGAGCAGTGGTTGTAGGGATCGGGATATTTTATGTTTTAAAGGTGTCATTGTCACAATGGCGTGCTCAGGCTCAAACTCTGTTTTCTGCAGCTCTTAGTGGCATTAACACGGTCAGACTGCAGTATTTTTCACTCAAAATGTTGAGATCTGAAGAACGCATATTGTTAGATCCCATTACTGCACGTCTGCATTTAGCTTAAAAATGGCCGAAAGTGCATCTCCTGGGCCTTTTTTAAATAAATATCCTCCCTGCATTTACCCACTCTTCCTCCTCATCCCTTTGTGTCACTCACACTGGCTAGATTTCAGCCAGACAGTGTCGAGTCCTGATCCCAGACTGACCACTTCCATATCATATTGCTTTTGGAGATCCTGAGATAGAGCTCACAGTTCATTATACATCCTGGTGTAATATAATGATAAAAGCATGCGTTGGAACTGTAATTACAGCCTTTGTGTGCTACAGAATTTGCATATACTATAAAAAGTTTAATCAATATCGGGCACAAAGGTGAGAAAAATATTCTCGCTGCTCAATAGTGGGAGAGCTTCAAAGATAGCGTTTTAATACTTTATATTTCAATAAGCTTATATGAATTTTTCATGAGATTTGCTTCTCCCTGCTGACAATAAAATACTGATTCAACTGATACCCAGTTCACAAGAGCTTTTATCTTAGCGTGTGAGTAGTTTTTACTAACATGGCCGAACAGGCAAACAAAAGAGTGGAAACTACAGAAACGCGAAGTTAATGAGCTGATCAAGGAAGTGCAGTTAAGATCTGCACAGCATGTGTACAGTATGAGTGATCAAACTAAATTAAAGGTTTATGAAACATATTTTCTCAATCAGCTTTTTACTGTGGGTGTCAGAGTCTATTTCACTTTACTCTGCCTCTCTTGCAGGTTTGGTGTATCTGTGTTCTTGTTCGCCATCTTGCATGTCGTCCCAGAGGTCTTACTTCTGCCCCCAGGAGCAAGGACACATGGGAGGAGCTGTCCCAGAAGACTTTCTGCTTAATGCCATGAGGTATAAATACTCCACACCTACATTATCTCATCTGTCTTCACATTTCCTCCCATCCCGATGCATCTTTGGTGGGAGGGACTAATGCTGCGCTCCAGTCAAAGTCAGCCTATTTTAAATTTCTAACTTCTGATATCCAAACATTCAGGGTGCAAGACGCCAAATGTCATGGAGTATGATGCAAGCATTACATGTTTTCTGGGTCTTTCATTCAGCATTAATCTGCATTTTCCGACACCTTTGGGATCAAAACTGTCGAGTGTTGAATTTATTTTGTGCATAATTTGTCAGTGAGTTGCAGAAAGTTATTGTGGTTGATCTTTACTAACCTAAGTTCAGGGTTAAAGGTTGATAGAAATCATGACAAAGTTCAAATAACAGTTCAAGAAGCAGGCTTGTGTTTTTGTGTGTAGGTGTGTGCGTTTATGCATAGGTCAGTCAGCCAGAAGCAGTGGGGCTCCCTGCATGTCCGACCTTTCCTCGGCCTCCTGCAGGCGTGTGACACTGGGATGACACTGACCTCATATGGGCAAGACGCTGCTCCCCGCACACCCACAGACGGGACATATTTACCTGGCCTTTATAGCCCTGCATGCCCTGCTACACACACACACACACACACACACACACACACACACACACACACACACACACACGAAAGTCTTTGAAAGGAAAGAGAAAATCTGGATTTTTTATTTTTTTCTTAAATCTGGCCCGGGAATAAAAACTTTTTTTATGATCTCCTCCATCCTGGCAGTAGATTCAGAGACATCTTTACTCACTCACACAGATTCAGGAGCTTTTTCTTCCTCAGGGCCATTACTCAAATTGACCGATGCCCACAAACTGTTACCCTCCCCTCTATCCTTATTACACCTTCCTCCTCTGGGCTCCTCCATATGCATTCATGAACAAACAGTTCCCAAGGTTGCAGTATAAATATATACAAAGAGGCTCATATTCATAGAGGCCATTGGCAGTGAGTTTATAAGCTCTTATAAGCATATTTCAAAATGAACTAGCATTCATGTGTTTATTACATTTATATGTTAATGGTAATCCTTCTTATTTAAAAGCTTTCTTGTTAAAATTGTATAATATATAATTGTTACAGTGCACCAGCTGAGGAAGAGCCTAAAATAATGTGTGATTGCTTTCTCAACAACTGTGACTGTCGTGTAACATTGACATACATATTTTTGACAGGAAGTCTGGAAGTCTATTATTGTCTGGACATCCTCAGCTGTGTTTTTGGTGACCAAAACAGTCATTTTAAGCCAAAACATGATATTTTCCTAACCCCAACCAAGTGCTCTTTGTACCTAAACCTGACCAGACCAGAAGCACAGCGTTGTCACAAGATAAAAGTTCACCGAAAGAAAAGTTTAATTGTGTAGTATAAACAAAAATCTGTGAATTCACTCAGGTTAAAGTGACTACGAGGAAGTTTTTGTTGATTCTAGCCCCGCTTTGGACAAAAGCAGTACAATCAGCTGTAAAGATCTTTGCTAGCGCGTGCTGGCAGCTCGTGCATTTGTTTTGGAAGCAATTGACGCATAGACCGCAGGATGGATTGGGATGAGGTAATGTGTTTATGTGGTTTTATTTGTGATATATGTGATCCGACCCGAGCACAGGCGTTAATAGTAACTATATAAAAATAGCAGTCTTTGCGCTGATGGTCTCGTTTGCTGTTACAGGTCGTTTATAATCATCAGAGGAATCAGAGACTGTTTCATAAACACTTCAGAGTTCCTCGTAGTCACTTTAATGAAAAAAATATGAATGTGTGCGAGGTCACTGTAAATACAAGTCAGCAGGTCAAGGTCATAAAAGTCAAAATCAGACTCTAGTTATATTTTTAACTATATAACTGTATAATTAATATAAGCAACTGGTTGCAATAACTGCCAAAATTCATTTAAAATATTTTTTTTTCAAAGTCAGAACTGGCTGAATGCAGCACATGTGTTCGGAGAGGAGAAAATCAAAGTGAAGGGGAGGAATGAGTAATGTCTGTCGTACCATAAACCCTGCACCATAACTTCTCAGCCACCGTTTTACTGCCCCTCATGCTGCCCCGTAAGAGCTTGGCACAGTCACATGGCATTAGCATCTCACGCCATAACTCCCCGTGCTGTACTTATTATCACTGTGGTGAATACACACATACACATACACACACACACACACACACACACACACACACACACGCATGCATACATACACATGCATAGCGGCAGCAGCATTTCCAAGGGGAAGCAAATACTTTTAGCCATTTAGGTCATTTTTTGGTTGGGTGGGCACAGCCCAGCTGTGGGTGCAATACTGTGGGAAATGAGTGTGTTAGGAAACACACCACTGGTGGGTGACGGGGCTTTAATGTTGATCATATAAAATCAAATCTGCAGACCCAATTCCAATAACCCTCGCAGTCCTAATGGATTAAAATGATAGCTCACTATTAACTTCAGCCCGGACTTTCTTTACAGCCTCCCTAAAACACACCACCTTTTCCTTCCAAAACCAGAAACGGCCAAGGTTATTCAGCCTCTGGGAACAGCACAGGGAGATTCTGCAGCTAAGCCCCATGTTGGATTGTAACAGAAGAAAAGGGGAAAAAGTAAATGCAATTTGTTTTCATATCACACTTTGAGAGGAAGCAGCATCCGGCTGAGCTGTAATAGTATTTTCTAGAATGACATTTCTTTTTTTTATCCCAAGAACTTTAATGTAGATGTCACCTGGATGAAGATCTGTCTTTAAACCCAGACCAAAAGGAAAATCTGCTTTCCACCAGAAAAAAAAAAAGGTGTAGGAAGAAAAAATCTGGCCACTGGAGATATTTAGGAGTACAAGACTTGAGGCATGGATAACTCTGCTGTACAGATAAGCCGAGAGGGGCTCCATTTGCCTTCAGGGATATCTACAACTTTAGTAAACCTACCTCTTCCCATGTTCAGACAGCTGCTGTAACTGAATGATATTTGTGCCTGCGGCCCGGGCTACATGTCACTGCCCTATCTCTGTGGTCCAGGCTCTTTGGGAGTTTCAATCTTGGAGCTCTCAGGCAGCTTTTAACTGGACGCTGTCATCCTGAGCTGTCATGATATGATCATCTGGTCTAAGCTAAAGTCCTCCTGGGCTTCTTCTACCTATATTTCTGAAATATTGTGTATCTATTGTAAGCTCAGTAATTACACTTTTGATAAAGCTGCTTAGGAATATGGTTCATTGTGCTTATGTGTATATTACAACATGGTGGCTCTGTCTGTAATGTCCCTGACAACAATGAGGTAATGGATCAATGCAATCGGCAGAATAAATTACTACAATGGCCATTTCTGCGAACCACAGACATGTTAGGGGAAGGTGATACTGTATTTTTTTGTTGTTATTGTCTATTTTTGTTTTAAGATATGTTGAAACTTTAAGATTCTTTATTTTCAGTTTTCATGCTGTGATGACGCTGCACTTAATGGTCTGTCGCCATAAATGCAGCTGGAAATTGTCCCGGTGTTCTGTTAAAAAAATCCAGTTTTGTTTCCACAAACATGGCTGGAAAATGTTGCGATGTCTTGTCATAAATCTCCAGTGGTACCCACTTACCAATGTTGAAACACTGTCTCAATAGCCGGCCCTGGCTTGGCAGCCCTCTCACCTTGTAGCTGTAATGCCACCATGAAAGACAGCTCGTAATCACAAATTTCAACATATCTGTGGTTTGCAGAAACTAAAGATGCCAAAGTTTTCAGGGGGCTTTAAAAATAAATGGCTTCAAGTTTATATTCAATTTGGAGCTGCATGTTGGCAACAGGGATCACAAGCAAAAAACATACTGGTTGTGCTTAGAAGCACATTATATACCAATGCATCCAGCAGAGCTTGTTTGGGTCCAGCCAGTGGAATAATGGATGCTTTTGGGACGCCTGGCAGTGACACTGCTAATGTGTTCCCCAGCATATTTTTCAGAAACTAAAAAGCAATAGATAGACTGAGAGATGGATGGATGGATGGATGAGTAGATAAATAGGTGCACAGTGCATTTTCCACTGCTTGAGCACCCTCCATGGTATTATTTCCCCAAAATCCACCCTCCTCATAACCCTGCAACTGCACCTGAACCCGTACTGCTGCTTTGCTTCTGATCCTTTTAGTGCTGTAATCCGCTTCAGCAAACAACCTCTCACTGTTCCCTTACCGTAAGCTGTTTTCCTCTGATGGCTTGATAACTGCTGTAAATTGGAAACTAATCCTAAAAGGTTTTTATTTTTCCGCTGCGTTCTCTTTGCTCTCACTCTCTTTCACCCTCGCCTCTCCGTTTCCCTCCGGACCTTCAGCACCGGGAGGGGAGCTCTCCCTCTCCACTGTCTGGAGATAAAGACACAGTTATATACATTTTCCCTCATGTGATCATCGTACAGGACCTTGCTCGTATTTCTACTTGTGTTGTTTTCATCACATAAAGCCTCCTTTGTTTCATTAATCTCTGTTTGGGTTGTTGTACGGTGACTTTGACCCCGACAGCTTCAACCCTGTTTTTGTTTCTGGCTGAAAGTTTTAAATCTTTTCTCATCTCTGATACATTCATCTGTTCAATCCTTCTTTCTCTGTTTAACCAACTATCTTGCCATCACTAGAAACATTCCCACGATATTTGTGAGTCTTGGTTATGTACGTATATTAGACAGCATCAGTTGAAGCAGCGCTGAACATTGTTCATAGCGTTGAGCTTGAAAGAGAGACTGAAGTTAAAGATATAAAAAAAAAAACGACTGGTCACCATTTTCTGGTTCGTTCATGAAGTTCAACCTGACGTATCAGGAAAAAAAGCAAAAACATAACAAACAAAAACTAAACAACTTGTCTGACGATGGCGAAAGAGTTGCTCACCTGTTGTTAGCAGGTTTACCCCACACATCCTACATATACAACCTAATTTTGATGCATTATTTATTTATTCCTGACTTTATCCATCTGAGTCAGTGTGTCTAGCACGTTGAATTCTCTTACAGAAGAGGTCAGGGTGGACGGTACGCTGTGTCAGGAGACTTGTTCAAACCCTTGTCCTACCAGCACTCAACATAAGTTTTGTCATTTCAGTATGAAGCGTTGGAGATATCAAGCATTTCAAAAGGTCATACAAAATTAGACTCCTCGTGCAATAACGCAGAGGGTTGCATTTTTCCTCCACAGCTCTTACAACAAACCTGACAAGACGAGCGTGGAAATCATCCTCCTCGGTATCCTCGCTGACCTGTTTCTCTTTCCCTTCACGTGTTATTTCTTTCCTTCCTTTTTTTGCTTGCAGAGACATTTTTAAGTGTTGCACACACGCACATACATGCTTTCCCACACATACACACTGGCAGATGTGCACACAAAGGGGAATTGCACTGTCAGAGGCACACACACACTCATTGGTTCTGTCTCAGCTCATGAGGCGGTTAGTGAGGTGTCCCATGTGTCGGACATATGGGTCATTACCCATCCGCTGGATCACCCTAAATCGCCGCGCACATTCTTCTGCCGACATGATTGTTTTAATGGACGGCAATAATATACAGACTGCAGCGTGGAGCCGCCAGTTGCGGCTGGAATCATGTATTTTTCTTTGGTGGAGAGCTGAAAGTCTGCTTGTTTCTTTCTCTCTGCTTTTATTTTCACTCTCGTCCGTGTGTGTTTGTGTTTCGGCGTGTCTCTCGGGAGTCGCCCAGACTGCATCTCTGATTCAGCAGGGGGCCTTTATGTTTATTAATCCACAGATGTAATAGTACATGTTAGCGTTTGAATTATATGTTTTACTGTGTGTTTTTGTTTCAGGGTGCATTTGTGTAAACTTGTTGCTCTGTGTGTGTCTGTGGCAACACTATCTTTTACAGTTGAAGAGGAAGAGGAGCACTCAAACAGTCATTAGACGGAGCCCAAAATAATCTTACTGGAACTGGTTTTCTTGTTTCACCATATAAAGTAAAGAAGAAAGCTGCTGTTTTCTCAGAATGATAAGAGCCGGTGGCAACACAGAGACATTTATATTCATTTAAACTGATTCCCTGGAAATGATATAAAAACATTGTGTCTTCATCCTCAAAGATTTACTGGATTTTCCAGCATTTCCAGTGAAAAAGAGCCAATCAGTGATACCAGAAATACTGGGAAAAACATCATTTCATCCCACTGGCTCAACTTTAAGTGCTTATTTAAAAATGTTTTTTTGTGCTCAATATAATATTAAAGTCACAATATGTAAATTGAGGATATTTATTGTTCGATATTATCTATTGTTCTGACAACAGTTACAGGAAAAGACAAAAATAGCATTGAATGTGTCCTGATAATCATTTGTGTGTGTCCAAAAACTAATAAAAGCACATTGACGAGCCGCTCTGTTACACTGGGTGATGTTCCTTCATTATCATGGCTGCACACAATGTAGTTTATTTGACTCAATCTCACCCTCCTGCTGCCACGTGCGCTCACTATAGCACTAAATGTGTATTAATACGCTGCAGAGTATAGTCCCTGACAAATGCACTATTTCCTCCAGTTTCAGCCTGAAACTACAGCGACCAGACACACTCAATGTTCACAACTAAAGCCGTGTGTACGCACAAAGAAAGAGCATGTGCATCCTTTCTGTCAGATTTCTAAAGCTGTGTGTACACCTGACTCTGTTTTATTAATCATTGTATTAACGGTCACACATGCTTTCGTCATGCTGACCGCAAAGAAGTTGGACCCAAATGCAGAAGACGGCAGGCAGGAAGATCAGCGACCAATGACTGGACTTAAATACAAAGTAAACTAACGAGGGGATGAGGCGCAGGTGGAGAAAGGCGGGAACAGGAACAGAGCTGGGCGAACGAAGCTGATGCACATCAGGTGTGGAGGGAGACGCTGAGTCAGGAAGAGAACAGGAACACAGAAAACATAAACAAATAAAACTAGAGAAATGACAGGACCGTGACAGCGCTGGCTTCATTTCCACTCCCACAATTCCCTCATCTTTAATTTCAGGTCCACCTCATCTTTTCATGTGAACGCTGGTCTGAGTAACGTGTGAGGTACAAACACTCTCACTGCACATTCTTTCCTATAAATACCAGTTTCTGTGTGGGAAAAGGCGTTCGCATGGTTTTTGTGTGTATGCATCATTTAAACATGTGGCCTCAGCTGTGTTAGGAAATTACTGAGCCCCTTTAACAATGAAACTACATATTTGTGACCAGTTCTTAAAGATTTATTCACAGACTGACGCATTGTTGGATTTGATCTGTTCATGGGATTTATAGACAGAAAGAAAGATACAAAAACACCTGTCAGTCAGCCGAACAATGCCTAAATCAAAATGTGCCCTGAAATGATTTCTTAAGAGGGTTATTTTTCTACAGTGTGCACACAGTCCACACTCAACAGATGTATCACACACTCGTCTCACAGTCACAGTCAAAGCACACACACACACACACACTCACATTTGAACACACACACACTACGGATGCAAGCAGAGCCAAGGCTGTGACTTTAATTATCACCTTGTCTTAGCCTAAATGAGGGTGAGAGGCTTAGCTCATCTCCACATGCGCTGAGTGTGTGAGTGAGAGTGTGTGTGTGTGTGTGTATCTGTGAAAGACAAAGAAATGCACCAAAAGACACAAAAACAGCAGAATTTAGACAATCAGAGAGCTGAAGTGATTTAATGAGGGATTTTTTTTGTCACAACTGATTGCAGGGTGGTGAGCTGCTGCCGTCATTCAGCACCTGACCCAAAACCTCCGACACAAACACTTTTATTTGGTTCTGTTTAGACATACTTTTCTGACACATCCCTCGGCTCTTTCATCAAAGACAGAGTTATGGCTGCTCAGTCAAATATAGACCCGTATATATGCACTGCAAACACATCCTTATGTTGGAGGAGAGATGTGAAAGAGAAGGTTAAAGCGCAAAATTTATTACATTTCCCTCCCAAATGTGGGAGCCAAAGAATGAAAGATGGCGGCGTGGGGCAGAGTAGATCTGTCATGTCCCCTAAAGTGACATTTCAGCACCCTGTGATGTATGATTTGATTACTATCACACATCTATGACATTTCACTAAGCTGAAAATCAATGGGGCTCAATGGAGAGTTTGTATCAGACATAAATCATCTCAGCCTCCCTTATCTTCCCCTCTATGTGACAATAGATGTAAAGAGAGGCAAAGATAGGACTGATACTGGGAATAAAAAGAGAGGAAAATAAAAAGGGGATATGAGTGGATTGTGATAAGGATAACGCAATGCAGAAAAGCAACACTGTGAAACTGAGGGAAGGGAGGACAGAGATGAGAAAAGATAACACGAACAAAGATTAGAAACAACAGAGAGGAGGAGAGGGACGGACATGAAGTGATAAAAACAAAAAAAAAAAAGGCGTAAGATTGAGTAACTGGGACGAGAAGAGAAGATTCTGATAACATGATGAAATAAAGAGGAAGATGAGGAGGAGAGAGGAAGATGATGGATCAGCCACAGATGTGTTGGGGCTCTGCTTCCTCTGGGGGTGAAAGGGCATCTTTAATCCCTCGGCTGGTGTCTGGAGGCTGGCACACGTGTATGCACACGGATACACATAAAGAAAAAAAACACACATATGCTGCAGAGGCAAGCGGCAGGATTCAACACCGTGGCATCTGTATTTAAACCTGGGACTCCACGGTGATGCCAGCCGTGCACTCACCAAGCTGCTGGAGCGACCGGGAGAGGATCGCCGTGTCGGGAGGGGGCCGGCGTGACAGGCACTGAGCTCATTTTAGCCGCAGCAGCTGGCTAAGTCGCTCTGGTGGGAAGGAGCACGGCGACTGCTTCGGATCCTGTAGCTCGTGAAGTAGAACCGGGCTCAGCCAATGTGAAAGGAGAACCAGGAGGGGAAAAAAACATCTGTGGTGACATGGCCACAGTCCTGCATTTAAAGGAGGAGGAACATTTTGAATTTGATTCAGTTTTTAAAATGATAGCACAGTTTACTGCCTGGTCACACCAGGATATAAAAAAAAGCTGAATTTCACAGCTAAATTAATTCAACTCGGTTTCACTGGGGAAAGAAATGGAAGAAAAATTAATCCACTCTGAGATTCTGGGAAACTTGAACCGACAACCTTTCTCTACTTCACAAAAGAGGCACAGTTTGTGTCATGGCTGCGGCCCTCTGTGCCGCCCAAGTTTTCTGGATTTCAGACTAGCTGCCATCGATCTCTCATCAACCCTGAAATACTCAAGGCTCCAGTTCATCGTGTCAGCCTCCCTGGCAGTGAACATCTCGGCCATCTTGAATTTTGTATTCAAGTTCTCTCTCGTGTTTTCTTGCCTCGCTCTAACTGTGGATCTCTTGTGTCCGAGGATCACCATCTCCTGCTGCAGTCTGGACGCCCTCATCATCATCTTCATGTAAAACGTTGCTTAATAAATCTGCTTTATTTAACCTTCATCCTGGGTCGGGTTCTGGTTTTGGGTCCACCTGTTTGATCCTAACAGTTTGTAATTTGTTGGTGATGAGACAGAATGACAGAAGTTAGCTGGCTTGCCATCTTGAAGGATCGGGCTAGGATAGTTCACATGTTACTAATTAGCGCACAAGGTAGCGTGATGAGGAACTACTTCACAAAGACGGGCAAAGACATTTTGCTGTGCATCACTGTGGTCCGACCCGCCGCTAAGTGACGACGGTACTTGCAGTCAAATGAACACAGCCAGCTTAAAGAAAACGCTGTGAGATAGAGATGAAAGCAGAGCTGTGATAGCAGAAAGTCATTTTTAGGTGATTTCTTTGAAAATATTGCAAATGAAAGTCTGTCGACAGTTTTTTTTATGTAATTCACATATAGAATATATTTTTTGGGATTATTATTCTGTTACTCACCATCTTCTAGCTCGGGTCGGGATAACATATTGTGTCCCGGGGATGTCAGGCAATCAAAGAAGCTTGAAAGAAAACTTTTCACTTCACTTTTTAAACTGCTGCGACAACAACAATGAAACTTGTGAATCGTAACCCGGCTTCAACTTCCTTGTCCTCGGAAAAGTTGAGTGATTCACTTTAAGGAGAACATGATCACACTTTTCTCAACATTTCAGGCGCTGACTTTTGATATTTTCCAAAGGCAGCACATTTTTTAGCTTACTTTACCTCCTTGTTCCCTCTCTCTCTCTCTCTCTCTCTCTCTCTCTCTCTCTCTCTCACTCACACTCACACACACTCACACACACACACACACTCACACACACTCTCTCACACACACACACACACACACACACACAGGATAGAAAATAGGACCAAAAGACAAGAGGCTGTGCTCTGGGCTTGTGTGCATGCGAACACAAAGGTCAGCTGTAATTTGCACAGCTGTGATAGCTCCTCAATTAGCTGCTGATGATAATAATGAGTCCCCCCCCCACACATCAACACCTCCCGCCACCACCACCAGCAGCCACCGCCACACACACACACACACACACACACATACACACAGTAAACAGCAAGGTTTACAATGAACACACACACTTAATCGCACATTAACTAAGCAAAGCTGCAAATGCAAGTCAATCTCACTGTTTGTTTTACATACACAAACACTCTGCAGGCTCGGACATGAAGAGGGAGGTCAGCGTCGATCGGAGCGTATCAGCAGAGCCCGTAGAGACGGAACCATCACGGTCCGTATGTTGAACATGACCGGGTCGAGGAGTCTTTTTAATCAAGAAGATAATCGTAACTCCAAACACATTTTGCTAGCTTTAGTGCTAAGAGATACACCCATCATAGCGTGCAAGATATCAGAAACGCTTGAGCCTAAAAACATTGAATTGTGCGAAAGAAAAAGTAAAGCGACCAGAGAGAAGCTCGTATTTTGGCAAGCAGCATCTCTGCTGAAGCGAGCAAGAAAGTCTCTGTGCAGCTGACGTTAACCTCCCATCACTATGTGCATGGGTCAAGCCAAAAGCCCATTTCCCAGTATAAATCAATACAACACAATGCATTTTGAACAAAAAAAAGCAAATGTATAGGACTGAAAGTGAAAAATGAACAAAAACTGAGGTTCAACATTTTTTTGGAGCTCTGAGTTTGTTGGAAAGAGACTCAGTGTGAAATCCTGAGAAAGAGTTGGGTCAATAAGGAGCTGTTAGAGGCAGACGAGGAGATCAATATGAGAGTTCTGCTCGAAAACACATCAGGAAGCACAAACCCAGGACATTAACCTCAGCCAAAATGTTAGCGATTTTTAAATGAACTCTGGTTACAAGAAGGTCCTGAATGATAGGAAATCAAATATAAATGACACATTGAGAATGTCATGTGAGGCAATAAAGACCTGTGTGATTATCAGAACATGTTTAAACTCGATGGCGCAGAAGACGATGAAGACCTTCGATATACTTGACCTTATTGTAACAGGTGTTGTAACAGGAGTGGTTTTAAAAGGAAAGGACACCTTCTACTGGGGAGCATTTTAAACCTGCTTTATTGGATATTGGATAAGTTAAAGAGGATATACTCTTTAAAATAGTCTCTCCAGTCCAATGCAAAAAGAGTCCCAATAAAATAAGCTGACAAGAAGGTTGTCGCTATATCTGCCACAGCTGCAGACTGCTGGGTTCACTGCAGCCTGAGTGTCTCCAACAAGGCTGCACAGGAGGAGCACCATCTACTTAGGACAACAGAAAATCATTCTGCTAGCTCTGGTGGCAGTTTAATAAAGTTTAATAAAGTAATAAAGTTGAGTAAATGTCAACCAAGAACCAAGAAGAAAGTCCATCACTTTACAGGTTCATAATGTAACTAGCACTGCCACTCAGTGACGTAATACTCCTTCATTTATGGCTCCATCCCCCATCTTTTTTTGGGTGATGCAGTGCAAGACTCTTTCTCCTCATTACATTCCTCCCCACACCTCTTAATTAGGGCAGGTA
The DNA here is from genome assembly GCF_040436345.1 of Pagrus major. NCBI lineage: Eukaryota > Metazoa > Chordata > Actinopteri > Spariformes > Sparidae > Pagrus > Pagrus major. Next base: position 32,355,244 of record NC_133223.1, read on the forward strand.
AGTAAAGAAAAGGCACATTACAAGATCCCTGCACACCAATTACAGTGTTGCACATACAGTAAAGGCCATTTTTTTTTCCTGACCTGTAACCCTGTGACATAATCAGTATTTAAAAGCAGCCACTGTAGAAGCGGTATGACTGTGGTAATTGGTGTGACGATTCAAAGTGTTCTTGTTCAATCCAACTAAAATACAGTTTCCAGAAAGGTCCGGAGTGTTTTCCTTATGTTTGAATTTGCAACAAGCTTCATTATCTTGTTTTGGTCTAAAAGCCGATGAAAGAAGGTGATCTGAAGGAGGATGAGGAGGATGAGGAGGACTCCACCCCTTCTTGTTCATCTGTCATGCCCTCTCTCCATCCCTGAGTAGCAGAGAGAGTTTTGTAACAGTTGGAGTCGGTGGCCCTGAACATGGCTCTGAAATATGAGTAGCCGTATTGTGCTGTTTTGATATATGGACCCGAGGTTAGTCTGCAACTTCTCTGCTTTTGCCACCAAATATACGACTCTATGTATCGCGTAGGACTTCATCAAGGCCAGCAGCTGCCTCTTGTAGTCCTGTCACGTGTAATCCATTATTCCCTTTTTCATAATGAGATGAGATCATTGTAATAAGACTGCAAGATGAGAACAGTGATGCTTCGTCTTAACATACACCACCTCTGGCAGATGCATTGGAAACAGTGGTAGTGTCACTGATGTATCGACTTGTTTAAGTTGTTTTATTTCTTTTACTTATTTTCTCTCACAATATGTAAGGACAGTGCTAAGTGATCGGGTAAGTGGCTGAGGGAGACTCTCATAATGGTCTTTATCTGACTGAATAAACCATAGGTACAAGCCATTACTGCACGCCGTATCAGATACAGGATTAGGTTCTCCCGATGCACAGAGATGGGTATCAGAAACCTGAGAGGCATGCAGTACCCCCTGGTATTTGTAAGGTCTGCATTTACTCTGAGACACACACACACACACACACACACACACACACACACTAAGCAGTATATAGAACATTATTTAGCTGGATGTGGAGTTTCTATACTATACATGCATGATCAGCACACTTCTGATATACAATTAATTATCATGACGTATTGCAATTTCAAGGGTAGTTCGCTGACCTGGCCAAGGTGGGTCCTGCCTCTCAACCCAATGCATGCTGGGATAGACTTCTGCCCACATAAAACCTGTACAGGAAAAAGTAGTTTAATGGCGATGTATTAAATGACATCAAAAACCCCGTAATGTGATGTAATTTCAAACTTTTTTGCATTTGGTTCAGAAGCTGTCTGCTACATTCTCAGTGAATGAGACCTTCACATTATATTTCAGACACAAAATGACCCTTTTATGTTATCGATAACAAAAGTGAGCATAGACAACCTTGGCAGAGATATCAGAGAGTACAGTCGCATTGACACAAAAGTCCCAGGTGCAACATTCACAGGCTCTCTTAACAACCCACTCAGTACACTCCACATGAACGCCAGACGGCTTTTACTCAACAGATTTTGAGCTTCTATGCTGTTTTTTTTTTTTCCAAACACCAAGAAAAGACCCCTTTGGTGTTTTCACAGGTGTAAATACAATTGGTTGCATTGACTTCATCCCACTTCTCTGAGCCTCACTCTGCAGCAGCATCATGACTTCTGTTCTGGATGGAAGTACACTGCCTGTGCACAAAGGTTTAATGCATTGCAATGAAATTTAGAGAGCGATCCCACCCACAGTGTCCTGACTGCACGCTACCACTGTCTATATCTGTACACGTGAAATTGGCCGATATATAAGTTATGTTTCTTTTTTCTGTTTTTGTATCCATGTTCTTCCTAATCCCCCATGACACGATGCACATGTTATGATATATGAGCTTTAAGGTGGATAAAAGTTCTGTTGCTGTCTAAAAAAGTTTTATAAAACTAAGACCCGACAGCCAAGCTAGCTGCTGTTAGCTGTATTCAGGCGCATCAGTGATTTGAGCTACAGTGATGGTGCTGGCATGCTAATCTTATTTATTTATGACAATTTAACTTGTTACAGAAATTCATGTCCCTCTTTGGATGAATCTGAAAGCCTTCGTGATTTCCTGACTTTCCATCGAGTGCTATCAGCTGGTCACAATTTACATTTACATGACCAAATACTTGGTGGTGAACGCGGTAAACATTATACTTGCGCATGTGAGCATGCTATTATCACTTACATCTTTGCCTCAGTAAGGCCTCACAGAACCACAAACAAGGCTATCGACTCATTCAAAATCAAGCTATTCATATTTAACTTGTTTCTAAAAACTTTCATAGGAAAAAAAAGGGGAAAAAAAGGATTGAGGGAAACAGCCACAGACATGGACATCATCCAAATGTTCGGACTTGCGGACTCTGCGGACATTTTTGAAGGAAGACGGACTTCCTGGTAACTTCCAGAGAGTCCGCTCTGGTTGCACAGACTTCACTGATGAATCTACCCACAATTCATTGCAATACAGATGTGACATTGTAGCTTTTCCAATTGCCAACTAAAAATCATCATCTCACGCCCTCCCAGACTTGAGGTGATGACAGCGAACATATCACAACACGTAGGACTGAAGTCGACGAAGGCTCAGTCAGCAAGTCCAGAGGCTGGACGTTTGGGTTCAGCCATGGTCAGGAGCCGGGAAGTATTGAAAGACAGATGTTGTTGGTCGTGTCATGAGATTTTTACAAAATGATATTGGGAAAATAGAGAACAGCAGTCTTATCCTTTAATGCAGGGTGACCTTGCCACAGCAAAAAAATATCATTTTACAAAAAGCAGAATCGAGCAATTAAATCAAGAAAAAACTTGGCAGTTAAATTGTAGAGAAGCATAATGTATTGTTGCACCGTCCATTTCCTTTATTAGTATTACTCAACTCAACTCAATACACCATGTCTAATGCTGCTACCACTCAGCTAGACTATGTTATATTACATTACTGGTGGCTAATTATCAAAGCTGTATGACTGCATGCTTTAAACGATTTTTGGCTCTGGGTCTTTAAGCTGCAGACAGTATTACTATAAAAAAAAACACACTCAAGGTTGTTGGCATGGTTACTGCTGAGTATACTTTTATCATAGATCTTATGATTAGTCACGTCTTCCATTAGCTTTGTGCACCAACCTCTCCCTCTTGAGCTCTTTCTCTCTGGGCAGGATGTTATTGGGCAAGGCTGACTTGATAAGGGCAGCATGTCCCCAAGCCTAGGGAAGAAAAAAAAAAATCCTGTCATGTCATTTACCATCTGTCCCTCTCTGGGCCACAACCAACGACCCCCTCCACATCCATCCTCCTGCCCAGAGATCAGGCCTCTCACTGGTCTTGATGAATCACACTGCTCCCCTTCCAACCTTCTGGTCCCTGGAGGTCCTCAGCACCCCTGTCGCCTCATTCCCATCCCTCCCTCCCTTCTCCCTTCTTCTCCATGCTTACTGTCCCCATCTCCCTCTTTCTCTTCTCCCCTCTCATCCACCCCTTTTTTCCCCTTGCTCTGCCCCCCTCCTGCCCACCCTCCTCCCCTCTCCTCTCCCCAGGGCTCAGCTCGGCAGGGCTGGCATTCACCCAGAGTCCCTCCATTTCCTCCACATCTGATATAATCAGGACAGAAAAGAGCTGAGAACATTCTTTTCCCATGATTCTTAAGTGGCACCAGGGGCACTCTGGGCCGGTCGGCTGGCTGGCTGGTTGGCCAACTGGCTGGTTGAATGACTGGGTGACTGGCTGGAGCTGAAAAAAGAGACCTGAAGCGCATAACTTAGCCGGATTAGCCAGTGGCTTCCCTACTATGCTTTGCATCAAAACACTTAACTGTGAATACAGAACTGGGACACTTCAACAGAAATATTCTTAATGTCACACATCTTTTGTCTGTAGTTTTACGCTGCTTTATCCACAAAAGGATCAACACCTGCTTTTCATTTCTGTCCTTGTCTTCTTCTCTAGTTTAAGTAGATACATACATGACTGTTTGACTTCTTTTCACTGTAGTTTGAAATGCGTCTAATAAGAGACTGATAGCAATATCCTTCACTCATTCATACTTCAGTTTGAACATCACCCTTCAGTTTTCTATGAGTGATATTTGACTTTATGTCAGTGGCACTTCACTTCCTCGTTCAGCCATGGTCACAGTTCTATATATCACAGTAACTAGGTAATTTAGCTAATCACAAATCGCTATAGAGAATTTCAAACACCACCATTCAACACATGAAGCAAAATCTGCAAGCTAGTTCAGGTAGTCTACTCATTAGAAAGCAACGCTGTCTGAAGCTCCATCTTCAGGCTCTGAGTCTAACTGTCCCTGCAGTGCCGAGCCTGGTGCTTCCTTTTGGGGAGTGACAAGGTTAAAAAACAAATATTAATAAACACGGCATATTGATGTATATATTGTATCAACCTACATATTTTAGATGGCTAACAGATGGTTTATGATTCGAACGTACGCCTGAGGCACAAAAGTATCAACACATCCATGTGTGACTGTTGAACATGTGCTTCGAAAACATGGGCACTGCATTTATCTGCTGCTGTAACTACCATCAGTCCTCTGGTGTCAGGCTTTCTACCAGAAACATATTACTGAAGTCAGCTAAAGGTAAACATTAACATCGAGCCTGAAGCTAGTATTGCAGTTTATTGTTATAAAAAGTAATCAATTAATTGATTAGCTGTCAACCAGATGAATTTGTCACCAACTTTTTTATTTTAAGTCTTTTCTGTCTTTTTTTAAGTAAAATTCTCAGATTCAAGCTTCTTAAATGTGCAAAATTTCCTGCTTTCTTTCCTCCGCTATGACAGTAAACTGAATATCTTTTAAACATTTGAGGAACTCATCTTGGACTTTGGAAAACATTGTCATTTTTCACAATTTTCTGACATTTTATGGACATACCGTCTAGTAGATTAATTGAGAAAATTAATCTACAGGCTTTGTGCATGGGGGCGCTGCCAAACTCTTAACAAAAAGTATTGGGACTATAGGTGTCCATATACTTTTGGCCATATATTGTAGATGATTTATTATTTTTTAATTCTTATTTGAAAAGTCGTCCTCCTCCCTGACGCCTGGGGCATCTTCAGACTGCTCCGTGCACGGCTGTTGTGCGGTTCCCTGTCGGGTGCTGCAGCGTCCTGCCCGGCTCTGGTTGTGTTTCTCCTGAGCAGCACTGTGCGGTGAAGTGTGCGCTGCCCTGCTGTGCTGTGCTGACGCCACACAGCTCTCTGATGCTACACTCAACTTTTTTCCTCCCTTCCTCTCGCTCGTCTGTCTGACAGTTTTGTTGTACTCGGGGAGATCGGAGCATTAGAAGGAATTACCGGCTAGCTGTGTTCCCATGACAACAAGATACTGTTAGCGTCAGGCAGAATCAGACTCAAGCCCTCGGGTTGGGATCTGAAAAAGGACCTCCTCCATTGCTCCTTCCCTGCCATCCACTTCTGTTTTGCCCTCCCAAGGAGCTTTCCACTCCCCTCGACCCGTCTCATCTCTCTGCTGCTGACAGAACCTGTTCACAGAGAGGAGCAGTTTGGATCTTTGCATGCAGGCACACAACATACAGCCAGCCCGTCTTAGAGGAAACACTTTGAAGCCAAATCTTTCAGGCAAACTCCTTTAATGCTCCGTGCAAGATGGACAAGGAGACAGTCGATAGAAAAAGACACACAAGGAAGAGAAAGAGTGGGGAGGAGGAAAGACAAATGGTAGAGGAGGGAATAGAGAAGAGGAGGGAGGTGAGGCAAGGGCTGGGTTTAGGGTGGCACCGACCCAGGACATCAGCCTCAGTGACAGCACAGACAGAAGAGGTGCCAGGCTCTGCTTGCTGTACTGACTGACAATAAAGCCAGGTCCTATTCAGAGCTGAACTGCATGGGGTACAGCAGGGATGTGTGCTCACATCGGGGGAGGGGAGGGTTTGAAGTATTTGATTTTGTGAGGATTTATGTATGTGAGCATGCGGGAGGGTGAGTGAGTGACTGTGTGTGCAGCCTGATGCAGAGAAACAGGACGAAAGAGGGTGCTGAGAGAGCACAAGTGAGCAGCGGATGCATGTGCAGTAATAGTGCATGAATGTGAGTGTGTGTGTGTGAGTGTGTGTTTGGGTTGTCTCTAAGGAGGATGGAGATGAGCCACTGACTTCCTGGGCTCCGGGCCAGGACCAAACCATTCAACTATGATGTACACAGACTGTACAACAGAGGGGATTAGCACACCCAGTGCCTGCGATAGAAATATAATGGATAATATTTTACTTTTTTTTTTTCTTTCTGCAAAGGTATGAGGAGGATTATACCATTGTCTGAAATGATTTTGGCGAGGAAACAATATTTGTAGACTATTACTTTGCATTGTCTTGGAAACAAAAGGGACCAAGAAGGGAGGAAAAATAAATTTTACAATAATTCCCTTTATCGGAAATTGGCAAATTTATGTATTCACAAAGCCTGGATGTAACTTTCTAATCCCTGCTCTCCCGATAATCAGCGGAGAACTGAAGGAGAGTTTTTGATTAAGTGAATTATGGCTGGGCCCGGCTCTGGCAGACAACTCAGACATTCAGTCAGGAGGGAGAAAAGGGAGTTCCTGGCAAGATGCTGAACAACAACAAAAACAACAACAGTCCTCGCTGCTTCTCTCTGCTGTTGTGTTCTTTGATTCCAGATCAAGTGCAGGTTGGTGGTCTGGAACATTTACATATCTCCTTTTAACCATATCCATCAACTGACAGAAGCACTCGCGCCCAAAGTGGAGATGTGATCACTCATTTAGCGTGTTTTGAGCTACAAGACATGAAGCCTGCTGTGAAGACGTTTGTGAGGCTGTCCTCGCAGGCCTTTAATAGAGCAGCCCGCTCTCAGTGGCTGGTCCCGCGAGGAGACATTTGCTATCATCCCTTCAAACATGCTCGCTCATTAAACAGGGAAGAGGCACAGCATACTGTAGGTACTCATAAAAAATGATCCACCGCAGCCTCAAAGTCTCTGCTTCTATAGACGACTGTTCTCGTGACCAATTAACGGAACGGATGTTCTGTCTTGGGAAAGCCGAGACATGTCTGGAGTCATTTGAGACGAGTCTGAAAACAAGTTTTAAGTTATTCCGTACAAGTTCAAGTAAAGTCTAATCTCATTCAAGAGAAGCCAAAGGTTCAAGTTTTATGCTCATGCTAACCCTCAAGTCATTGACAAGCCCAAGCCCACATAGATTGTCTCGATGTTCTTTCTCAAACCCAACCAAGTCTCAAATCATTTCAGAAATCCTCAAAAGGTCTTCAAGACTCAAGTCTCAAGTCATTTGAGACAAGTTTCACATGACTGGAGACATGACTTGGGCATGTTTTTGAGAAGGTGAAGGAATTTTCATTCTCAGGAAGTCATTTAATAACCTGAACTCATTACAGACAAGTCAAAGTTTAATTTTAAGTCGTATGAGACACGTTTAGCCAACTCTAAAGTTAAATAAACAAGGGTACGTCTCAAAAACCTTTGAGACAAGTCAGTCAAGACGAATCCACGTTCTCTCTCAAAACCAAAATCCAAGCGTCAATCACCTCATCTAATCCCAAATCATTTGAGATAAGGAAAAGTTAATTTTCAAGTCTGTCGGGAAAAAATGTCAAGTCAAGTCTCAATTACTTCGAGGTACAGTAGGTGCAGGATGACATAATAATTTGCAAGTCAAGATGCCTGTCTGTCATGTCTGTGAAGGCTGAAGGTTGAGATGACACATGTCAACATTCTCCTTTTAAAGCTCTGTTAGCGGAGCAGAGTGAATATAGTACTCAAATTATATATCTATGGCTCTAATGTCATATTTAGCGACATGAAACAGCCATTAGATATCAGCACTCAGTGTGTTGCTTACATCCGTTGCTCATTTCCTGTGTGAATATTTCATGAAAATGTAAAGCTATAAACTGAAGAGCTACATTTGCACCACAGTAGTGACTGTGTGTTGCTCTTCTCATCTAAAGAGTGTCATAAAGAGCTATCTTCTCACTTCATCTCTAGCCCTCTCTCTCAACCACACAAGTGGGACAGTAAACACATCCCCTCTTTAGATCATGAATAATTCAGCCGTAGTGTAAAAGATGCAAGCAGCTGGGTGCCTGTGACAGAGCTGCAGACGTGGGAACCTCAGACTGGCAGGTCAGTGTTTGGTGAGTTTGGTTGGGTCTGTTTGTGGTGGTATGGATTTTTAAGTGGACCTCACAGGAGTTGAAGAGCCACATGAGTGATAGCAGGTGTTAATATTTTATAGAGATGGTTGGTAGCCAGGCGGTGTATGGACACAATGGACGGTAGCGGTGTTGAATCCTGTGCGGCGCAGCACTTATGTCAGACTGTGCATGAGGACTTTTAATGGGGTACAAAGCTTAATTGGTGGGCAGCCACGAGAGGCTCGTAAAAACAGCTATAAAAGTAATAATGGCGTAGGAGAGGACAAATGAACAAAGAAACTGAATCGATAATGAGAGGACAGAATATTCTACTGCTGCTGTCGAGTGGAAAAGCATGTAACTTTAAAAATGTCACAGTTTGAAAAAGGAAAACAGTCCCTCTGCCTATAAAACACCAGTATAACTGCAGAGAGGGTTTTGAGTTGCAGACAAATGTGAGACAACAGAGTAATGGAGATTGATTGCTTCATCATATAGTAGATATCATTCTACCTCCAGGAGCTGGACCTCCCGACCTGGTACCGGGTGTCAGACCTAAACTCTGGCAGCCATATTGGAGGGAACTGATTGAGAAGTCAGTCTAAAAGGCGAAACTACGTAGTATTTGGACATTAGTTTGCTGAACACAGTATCTTGTCACTTTGTTTATTGCTGACTTAGTTGTTGCTACTAGTTTTATTCATACGAACAGCAGTGGCTCAGCTCATAGTGCCAAAAACAGCACGAAGCAGTAACTAAGGGACTTTTCACAAGCTGCAGTCAAGGACTTCGACTCTGTAGGAGAACTGGCTCTTTATCTATATTCATAACACCAGTGAAATGATCTACAGCCACCATAACTGCCCCCTCTGTTAACACTCAGGCATGTCTGTTGTCTTGAGCATTATGTGATGAGATACTGGAAATCAGTGATCACACAGACACAACAGCAAATTCATCAGAGCTCAGCCGCTGAAGTCACAGTTTAATTTGCATACACACTGTAATTAACACTGAAGGCAAGGCTCTTACCGTTACTTTGAGATGTGAGTCGACTGTATATGAAGTCCTTTGGGTGGGTTTTAATGTTTAATTAACCTCACCAATGACTGAATACTAAAAAGTCACTTCATCTAATGAATCAAGGGAAAGCCCGGCCTCTGTTTCTTCAAGAAACTTAAGAAGTTCTTTCTCTCAACTTTTACAACGTCCTGTCATGGTTCCTGTACCGCCCCCAGGACAGGAAGGCTTTAATATCGGTGAAGTGTGGTGTGTGCGCAGAGCCCAAAGGATTGCTAAAAGACAACACCCTGCTGCCATCGGACAACAGATACACAAGTAAATGCTGCTGTACCTTCAGATTACAGCTCAGCTTCATTCCTCAGGCTGTGAGACTCCTGAAACAAATGTTTTTACTGTAGCATAAAGAGACTACAACTCGCATTTCTCTGCCACAGGCGATTTAAACCACCCAGAACATCATTGGTATCCAAATAATGTGATATCAGTGAGGTGAGGCACCTGTGCAGAGCCCGAAGGATACTAAAACACAACTCCAGCCACAGTCTGTTCACACTGCTGCCTTCAAATTTGTTTTTTTAGTAGCATAAATGGACCACAACTATCATTTTGCTGTAGGGTGTAGGGTTAGGGCGTTATACATGCATACAGTCCATATATGCAAGAAGTGAGGTTTCAGCAGCACCAACATACTACAGTCTGATGCATCTAAAAAATAATTTTATACAACCTTTAACTTTCTGGATTATGTGCTGTGTATGCTGACCAGTGTTTGTGGCAGAATGTAGATGTCCATCATATTTTCTATTGCAAAGTCACGATTGCTGAAGTGCATCCACAAAAGGTTGGAGGTTTTCCCATCTAACGCAGCTCAGTCCATCCACCTAACTAATTAGCTAGTGAGCACTTACAGGCCATTTGTGCAGTTGGCTGTATTTTTATTAACATGTAGTGACTCAGCTCTCTATTATCAACTAGATCCGGTAGTGGGGCTAAGGACGGAGGGTTGGCAGCGCGGGGGGCTGTTTACTGATCGCGCTGCATTTTTATCAAAATGTGATGTAGGCACCATTTTTCCTCTCGCCTCTTTTCTCTGAATTTTATGTTGTTTTTCACTGTTTTATAAAATGTTCCAACATGAATGTGCATCATTTTTAGTGCCCATTAGATATGAGATTCATGTAAAAGCCAGGAACATTGTGCAGCATTTTTGTGCAACATCATTACCTCCAGAGAGCCACACTAGAGCAGCAGAGTGCAGACATATTAAAGGAAATGAGATGACACACGTTGTGTCAAGATGTAGATCTCAACCAAATAAACAACCCCTGAGAACTGAAACAAAGGATCAGATATTGTCAACCCGTATGAACCCAACTGCGAGTGTAGTTTTCGAAGAAAAAGTCAACAATGTCAGCCACCTTTGTGTCTCTCGCTTTGAGGTGAACAATCCAGATGCAGCGTTAGAAACAGCTCTCTGACATTTCCGACACTTATCTCAAGCATGCTGAAAATTTGGTGTTAGAAGCCGTCAAACTCCCAATTATCAAACTCACACAGACAAGCCAAGGAAATGTGGGGGTAGGTGCGGCTGTCAGTTAATTGGTGGGATTACAGTGTTTGCTCATTATCACATACTAACACCGCTGATGAAAGGCAGAACGGAGTGCAGACTGCGGTGGGGAACTTGTTTCGTTGCACATCTCTCAAACTGACTGTGATAGAATGTAATTGGTGTTATGTTTAAAATTGGCTTTGTCAACATTATCACATGGAGCCATCACATTCAATGATGTTTTCAGGGTGTGAAATCCCATCATACTTCATTTGCATCATCGGCACAGCCTGGATATGCTTTTTGAATCACAGTCTTTGGCGCGGCTGGTAACTTTCTACTGATTTTTACATCATTGTCTCCCCAATGACTCGTGTCCCGTCTCCTCTGTGCTCACTGAGAAAGTTTGAGTAAAACTTTTCACTGTGAGGATCTTTCTCTTTTGAACCTTTTACTTCCTATCCAGTGCCGTACTTTATTCACCAAACACTTTTCTTTTTGCCTGTCTCGTCTTCATCAGGGTGATTTCCGTTGTTTGCTCACAATCCATTGATTATTTGTTTGACTTGCTGATGACCTGCAAAAACTAAAAAAATCTTTAATTAATTTCTGATCAAAAAAATATCTCATTACAGAATGAGCGAATCACTTAGAAAGTAGCATTTCAGGACTTGTTTTTGGACAATTTTTACTTGTTCCACTGGCAGATGATTTTTTAAATTTGTATTATTATTTCACTTATTGCAATCAGAAAACACCTTTTGTTATTTTTTGTATTATTATTTTTGAAATGGCATTGTTCCCAGTGCACACACTATACAACACAACATTGTTATTGATTTTACAAAATACAATTTTTACTTTTTATCTGACATAAAAATTTACAAGAGAACAATTAATAACCATTTCAATCAACTTCAACTTCAACTTCAATCAACAGAATACTTATTCATAAACTACAATACTACATATTTGCATATAAATGGGTTAAATATCACCATAGGGGGGAAAAAATAAAAAAAATGTTTGCCCTTAAAGGACCAGTGTGTGGGATTTAGTGGCATCCAGTGGTGAGGTTACAGATTGCAACAAACTAAACACCCCTCATCTTACCCTCCCACTATGCCCTCTGTAGAGCCAGTGTTTGGTTCGTCCATTCTGAGCTGTAGAAACATGGCAGTGGACCCGATCCCTCTGTAGCAGCCTGGTCACACTCCCAACACATCAAGTACATCAGCCTGGTCAGTGGCTGTACGCTTTCTATGTCTGACGCTGTCTGGTGTCACTTGAAGCGCTCTGCTAATGCAGTCGATAAAGAATGAAGTAAAGTCACAGTTGGGGGGGTTGTTAAGGTGGTCGGACTGGAGTTTGTGTCCTCCTTGTGACAAGAGTCAGGGGTGATTTCTTTTTAAATGATGTTATGTAAGTAAGTTAACGTATATAATTGATGCACATGTAAATGACTTAAGTTACTTCACATACGTTACGTAAGTTATGAGACAGAACTTTGTTATTTTAACCAAAAATATGCTTTTGTCCTCAACCTAACCGCGACTGTTTGACACTCCTAATAACAGTCCAAATGTCATAATATGTCATATGTGAACTATTTATTATCAAGCTTTGTTTTGAAAGTCATACTTTGAAGGTCACTGACAAAGCTGCTGATGAGTTGGGAGTGAGAACGTGTTGTCTATGGATATAAAGGCCTCGTTGTAAGATAACAAAAACACAATAAATCCTCCTCAATCCCCCTAAATTCTACACACTGGACCTTTAACTGTATAAAGAAAAAATAATACAGTTAAGCAGTGGGCTGTGGATGCAGTAGTTTATTATTGTGCAGTCCTTTTCGTATTTAAATGTCAATCTGAGCCGGGAACAAACCACGCCATTCTCAACCTAATGTCTTAATATTTAAATGAAATTAAACGACAATGAAGCAGCCGTAATCAAATTCAGTGAAAGGCCTCCTAATGTCCAATGTGCTGTGTCTTTTCAGCAGCACACAATCATCAGCTCCAAAGACTTTGCACATGAATGAAAATCAAACCCATTCATATCCGAGGTCATCGGCAGCAACGCGGGAGCGGACTGAAACAATGTAGTGAATTAATATTAATGATCTCGGGTCACCACCCTTGTAACAATTACACTTCGCACATTAGACCACACTTTTGCCCGTGTTCCCCCTTTAAACCTATTTGCATGCATAATGAGGGGTTTTGAATAAGAGGTCATCATTTATTAATGCTGTCATTTATATTTATGACCAGTATGCTTTCATAGTGTGGGCGTGCTGTCAAAGAGCTCAGGGTGAGCGTTGTCGTTTGGTCAGGTTTGACAGCCCCGAGCTGGGAAGGGTGGGTCCCCCTAGAGTTAGGCAAGAACAAGGCCAGACTGCAGACTCCATTGGAAAGTGTGTGACTTCTGCAGCATGATGAAATATCACCAGGGCTCACCAGCTCTTGGATTTTGGTGGCCCCAAATAAAATATTTCCAAAAATGCCCATTTTTATAATATAAGCTGGAAGACAGTTAATAGGTACGTTATATATATCTTTTTTTCAGGCATATTTATGAGCCACACAACAGATGCCAATTCATCTAAATTTGCAAGTTATCCAATTATTATTTTATGTTGTCAAAACCATTTAATGTTGCAAGAAAAGGTTGGCTGATTAAAAAGAAGTGCTGACCTTTATAAATCCTAAATTACCTTTTTTTCTAGTAAGCAAATAGCAAGAAATAAAACGTGCTCCAATTAAAACGTTTCAGCTAAAATCAATCATTATTTCATTACTTTCTAGATAATACATTCCCCAATACGTCATACCAGAAACTTTTCCAGCAATGTCAAACACTGAGTTGTTGAAACACTGGTGTGCTCACTAAACATCTGCAGGTTTCTCTGCTGCTGATATATATGTAACAATTAAGGCGAGTTGGGTTGGAGAAGCCTGAAAGTCTCTATCCTGTAGCTGTGGCTGGAGTGGTCAAGTTTGTTTTCTTGCATGGCCTCTTAAAAATCTTCTCCAGAGAGCTTTGTTTTGACATCTTTGCCTAATGATCTGTCCGACACCGGCAACTGAATAGCGTGAAGACAGCTTGTGCACCAAGGCGACCTCGCATCTACTGGACTTACAAGTGGCGTGAAGCATCTTTGTTGGACTATTACTCATCCCTTCTTATGATTTCGTTGGGTGCTATGTGGCTGACTATTGCCAATCAATTTTGACCAGGCTGGATGCTTCAAATTGCAAAATAACACTGAGCTGATTTACTGTTGTGTTGTAAGTTGTTTTAATAAAGAGGATGGTGACAGATTTAGTCCCACTTAATTGTATCACCGGAGCTGTATGAGTTATTGACTGATAGCTGGTAATAAATGTTTGGCACTGTCTAGTGCAGTAATGAAGGCGACGTTGATGTAGCTCAGAAATAGTCGGAAATAATGACGTCTCATATTTTCAGTCTTCGCAGCGCCTGAGGAATTCACTGCCGCGATGAAATATTGGGCGAAGGATTGAGACATAAAGCCATCTGCTTTGACTGTATTTCTGTCATGCTCTGTCCTACTTCATTCACCACGAGAACTAGAGCTCAGACACCCGAGAGGAATCAGGAGAGTGAGAGAGAGAGAGCAAGAGATATCACACTGAGTTAAAGTTTGTTTATTTATCATGGTCTGTCAGTGTCGAAGAAGCATGTGTAAAGAATCTTGTTTCAACTGAGAGGGGCTGCGTGTGCCGAGACAGCTTTCCAACGTCGACTGTCATCAACTCCCCCGGCGGTTTTCCTTCTCTGAATTGCACAGGTAGACGCTTCGAGGAAGCTAATGCATTCACATGCAGGTGCCAAACCGTGCCTGATCAAGTTAAAGCTATCACTTGTGAAACCCTCGTGGGTAGAAATCTCCGGGAAAAAAAAAAAAGTCTTCTAGCTTATCCAACAGAATTACAAATCATAGTCCAACAGGAGAGACACCAGCACAAATGGGAAAGGAGCGTATCTCAAGCATAAGTTTGGGTGTTCAAAAATCAAACACATTTCATCTTTGACTGATACCGAGTGCCTCGTCGGGACAAAGGTCCTCAGAAGGGAAGAGATTCATTGTGCAATCTGGAACTAAATCCATATGGTTCAGGAAGCCGAGCTGTGACCCAGGGGGATATTACATGCATTCAGATAGGTTCCTTTTGAAAGTCTCTCTTCGTTTTTCCAATTCCTGCTGGATCTCTGGTCTATTTAAAACCCCTTTGAAATATCACACAGTAAGTGCTTCACTTGCTGAACTTCTGCTCTGCAATCTGGGGAAAAGAAAAATGTCCTTTTTAAATACAGAAGTGGTTTGTTGTCATTATGGTGCTGCCGTCTGTCTGCATGACTTGAAGTCAAGAAAAAAAAAAAAGGCTCATTAACACCGGCTGGCTCAGGCTAAACTGACCCGGTCTCACCTGGATAAGAGGGAAAATTGAAATAGAGGGATGGCTTTGTGTGTCTGACCGTGTTTGAGTGTGCCGGTGAGGATGGAGGAAGAGGAGACCAGAGAAGAGAGAGCCTGAAGAGCCGGAGCAGATCAGTGCCTGAGTGGGAGAAAAGTGTGATATGCTTCCGACCAATGGCGACGCAGCCTCCCACACTCCCGGCCGCCACGGCAGCTCTGCTGCTGCTAACAGAGGGCTCGACATGATCTTTTCCTCCGCCGTGTCCTCTGCACGTCCTCTTTCTTTGATTTTTGCCTGTCTGGAGAGCTGCAGCCGAATGTTGCATACAGAATGTTCTTGGCACGCTGACTTGTGGTGGGTTCAGCTTCAAGTTGGTGCCTTTTTTTTGGGTGAAGATTTAGCCAAGACGTCCTCGCATTCTTGATTAGATGTCTTACTCCTTTGCTGAGTACAAGTATGATAACAAAAGCCAAGTCATGCCAAGGATTGCAGTCCTTCAAGATAACAGATATGATTCTCCTTCACTACATTCATCATCCTTATTAGGTCGCTCACCCGTCTCTTACACAACACAGTAGCCAGAAAAAATGTTGGGAGTTAACGTTTCTGCAAACCAGAGATATTTTGGAACATTTTTTTATGTTGCAACATTACTTTGGTTCAATTTAGCCTTGTGAAAGTGCTCTGCTGTTGCTTTTGATCAGATTTAGGCAGATAAACCACTTAGAGTTAGTAAAAGATCATGTTTTCACCTAGAATACCTGGTTTTGTCGCCAAAAACATGGTTGGAGATGACTTCCCGTCAAAAATATCCGTTTTTGTTATGTTGTCTCTGAAATATCCAGTGGTGTCACACTTAGAATGAGGTGTCACTCAAACTGTGGCCAGACTTCAGTCCGACATCATCCCGTCCACCTACTGATATAAAAAATCAGGTAATAAACATGTAATGTGAACCAGATATGGAACATTAAATCAGTACTGTATGTGCCTGTAAGTATAAATGTGAAAGTATCTTAACTAAACTGCCAACATTTTATTCTGGCAGCTGGGCCGTTTCACAATCTGCGACCAGATTGTAATAGTTCAGACTTTGCACTGAAGTCACACTTGCATTAGTTGAGCGGCATCACTGCTTCATCATCAGTGGCTCACTCGTCAGCTGCTTGGATACCAGCCTACTAGCAACCATCCAATCATATTCGTCGAGGTCGACGGGGCAGCCTTCAGTCCATGTGCCTGACTTAAAGGAATCATTTAGCAGAACAAAGTGATGTGTGCCATATAAGTTGAGTCATAACTTAAATAAGTAGCCAAAATGAGGTCGAAGACCTTTTTTGCAAACGGTGGGCCGATAGATGGCAACCGTGTACCTCGTCTTACTAGAAATAAAAAGTTAAACGCATTTAAATGATCTAGGTTGTGCTTATAACAGGTTTCAAAGGAAACTTTAACCAAGTATATTGAGTTGGCGAACATGAACTAGACCTAGAGTCATTTTCAGACTGACGAGGGACCTTGTTGTGAAAATAGAAGTTTAACAGTAAAATTACAGCCAAACTAGAGTGCAAGTAAATACTCACATGAGCTAAAAGCGCCATATGAATAAAATGGAAAACGTAAGACAGTCGAGATAAAACCACAACAACTCATCATTGAATTAAACGAATAAACACACAGCTCATATGTGGGCCGTCTCACGAGTGTTTACTGAGGCTGGATGAGAACCGGGAGCTGCTCTACCCGGGGCTGGTTAAATTCTCAATAAAGTCATTAAATGGGAAACAGCTGCATTTATATAGCGCTTTTATCCAAAGCACTTTACAATTTGCCTCTCATTCGGCCATTTACACACACACACACACGCACACACACACACACCCTGAGCTACCATGCAAGGTGCTGGGCTGACCATCACTTAGGACACTTTGACATTTGGACAGGAGGAGACTGGGGTGGAACCGCTATCATTATTAGCGTCCTTAGCATTTTGACTGTGTTATAACTAAACAGGGCCACATTAACAATAATCATGCCAACACACGACCCCATGTGGAGATGGGGATGTGGAACACCTAAGTCAGCTTCATCCACACTATATTTAAACATATGGTGAATCCACTATGCTACAGTGAATACCTTCAATATTTCATGAGTTTACTTAAGTTTCCAACCTTCGAGAGAGAGGGGTAGCCGTCCATGAGATCACTGCAACAGATGGGCAAGTCATCCACTTGCTGCAAACAGGGTTATTTATAACGTGTTTGAGAGCGCAAATTCACACAAAAATACCACCCCTGAGAGAGAGTGAAGAAATATGGTGCGAAGCGGCAAAAAAAACCTTGCACCCTCACAAAGATGTGTCATGCCGTAGATGAGAGATATCCTCTCTGTGCAGAGAGAGGAGTATGAAGTATTGTCTCCAAATAAACCGAGAGAGAAAAAAGCAGCTTTCACATGACCCTAGTGAGAGCCAAGCAGATTCGACGCCATCTGCTTGTAGCTTTGACAATGATAGGAGCGGAGTTTTTAATATTGCAAAAGGAGGCCAGGCAGTTGCAGTGACATCCAAATGAGAAGCAGTGTGAACATGTCTGTTCATATTACAGTGAAATGGGAACAGTTTGTGTTTGTGAGTGCATATGTATAGGCCTTTGTATGGATGAAGGAGGGTGAGTGGGAACGGGATGTGTGTCGAGAGTAAGTGTGTGTGTGAGGAGACGTTCTCGTTCATCCACAGGAGTGTGGGAAGGTAGAAGATGAAAGCGAGAGGGAAGCCATCTCCCAGAGTAGAAACGACAAACAGCGTCTCAGTGAAACGTCCCCTTCATATCATATCCAGAGCTTCACATCTCATGAGAGGAACTTCACCAAGACAAACAAGACATTTTTCCATGACAACGAGGTATTTCAGAGAGTTAGAGCACAAATAAAATCCAAAGACTACCTAACAACCCTCCTTCAACATGCTTTTGTAGGTGATGAATGATATAAACTGTGGCAATTTTAGTCTGTCATATGCACTTATTAGCAAATGTTAGCAAGAGAGCTCGCTAAACTAAGATGGTGAATAGGCCGATATAGTTTGACCTGTTAAATATCAGCAATATCATTGACATTAGCATTAGCATTTTAGCTCAGAGTTAGCTTTATTACACTGTAGTGTAGCTGTAGACTCTTGCACTCTGGCTACATTGAACACGTGACGCATGCGGACCGTTTGTGGACCGTTATGCGGACCGTTTTTGGAACTCACAGAATTTTTTTTTACTAGCTCCAGCTGCAGTGCACATGAAACGTACGTTCATGTGAGTCACAGGCAAAACAAGATGGTGGGCTTTTGTTGATGAAGGCTCTCAGTCATCCAGGACATGGTACATGGTCATTGGGTAAGTTAACAGCGACAGACTACAGTAAGCTAGATAAAGTTACTAAGCTGATTTTTTTCTTTAACACAAAGACATGAAATGCATCTCATAAAACATTTCTGGAGAATTTATTTTCTCGCATTTTAAAAATCTGCTCACTTTACACCCACATTTTCTTGCTTTCTTGCTTTTTGCAAGCACTTTGCACTGTTTCTTCGACTGTTGATCAGTGTAGCGTGAGTCACAGCTCTGGAGTCCACAGGGTAAACGATTCTGAGAGTCTGAGTTTCAAGAAGGAGTGATAACAATACTTAACTGTTAACTGGGAGTAAAGGGCATCCTTTTACCTTAAAGCTGCATTAATTGATTCTTTTTTTTCCACTTGGAAGGAGCAGAACAAGCTGAAACATCAACATTACACAGTTGTTAGTATGCACGGTGTACTTAATAGCAAACAAACAACAAAAGCTTTAATTTCAGCTGCGTTTCTGTCCGATATTCACTTTCATTCATACATTCTGGGCTGAAAACCGCTGCCTGCTGTTGCTGGACATGAGGTTGATGAGTGTGGAGTTTGTGGGCCAGAAAACCAAAACAACGACTAAAAGAGGCTGAAAAGCTGAGCGGGACTGAAGAGTTGGTGCAACTTCTTTGTGGTTTTGACGCTACGAGTCATATTATCCATCCAGCTATTGTAAAAAAATATTCTCTAGTGCAACTTGAATGTGTATAAGCTTAAAAATAAATAAGAATACACCCAGGATTTAGATTTATTAAGTCATTTAAGACCCAAACTAGCACAATGAGATAAGATGGATTGTGAACATATGGTCTGGGATGCAGCGGTAAATACTAAACAGCATAAACAGCAGCCTGATAAGCATACAAAAGCATCTTTATTATGCCAGACAGTGGAAGATTAATAAGGTGATGTGTTTCGACTGTAATTGACCCAGTTAATGAGACCCTTGTTTTGTGGCTTCCTCCCCCATAGCCGACTGCGAGGGTGCTCAAAACAAGTGCCAAAAAACTCCCATCTCTGCCAAATGAAATTGGCTTATTAATTCCAATTATACTGATCATTGAACACTCAAATGAAAAATGAAGACGTTTCAACTTGACTAATTGGCCCCAGGAGTGAGCGTATGTTTGTGTGGGTGTGTGTGTGTGTGTGTATATGGGAATAAGAAGGAAACGGAAAGAAAAAAGAACGACTGTAGGACAAAGAAGGAAGTTTTCGGTTGTTAGATGACACCGTAGTGTGCAGGGATGCTGACGGCGGGGAGGAAAGAGTGTGTCTGCATGGCAGCTAAAACACAGTGACTGGGATTTGGGATGATTCACTCTTTTTTTTCTCTCTCACAGACGCACACGCATCCAACTAGTTAATAAAACATACAAAAACATGGACAGAAAAATTGTGTTCATTCATTGTTAATATGTAGATCATTAAAATCTGGTTGGAATCAAAGTAACTCCATCTCATGTCACAGGATCAGGAGCAAACTGGCCCATCCACTGGACTTCCATCTGATGGTCGTCTACGTCTCTGAGAAGCAGCAACACAGAAGCAATACAGATATGAGCCGTCAGTGTGAAATATAAAATTCCTCTATCTAAGGCTGCTTTCACACCAGCAGATTTGTTTTTCGGCTAAATATATGTACGTAATAATAACAATAATGTAATAATATGTATCTACAAAACTACTGAACTTACGGGGAAACCAAACCTGATGTACATGTTTTATTTCTAAACTCGCTTCAACACTGAAAACTATTTGCTGTTGGGCCCCATTTCACCCCCCACTTACCTTCCTCATTGCATTGCATTGTTTATGTACCCTGTCGCCTCCAAGTCCAGATTATACACAGTGCACACAGCAGACTACACACCAACAAACAGTTTAATTTCACACAACAAGGTCTGTGGATTATCTTGGGTAACCGGGTCACGACTTCTGGAAAGAGACATCGCTTTGGGCACCACAAGCCAAGTGCCATTTAGTTTCATTATGTTGGAGAGAAGGCAGAAATCTCTGCACCAAAACTCAGCAGCTCACACCAAAACAATGTAGATGGATAAATATGACTACAATAGGAAGAAACATGTATTTTCGATTTTTGGGGTGAACCGTCCCTTTGTTTTAAACAGATCCCCCACAAGGACATAAATTAGCTGTAACAACCACCTCAGGTGATCTTATACTAGGTGCTCCTTTATACATCAGTTAATCAATATGCCAGAACCAGTTCCTTCAGGATGCTTCATGTTTTTAGTTTGCTTTTTGTCTTAAATGAAATTTGTGGTTCTGTTCGGTGTGAAGCTGTATTTTCTTTGCGATTCAGTGAACGATCCAGTCAGATAAAATTCGGGTCATCAACAGGTCATCAACATACCGGTAACACAGTTTCTTCTTTCTGGTAGTAATTTAAATCCCGTGCGGAGCGGTCAGAGTGCTCGTTCCTGCAGCGACAACGAGACCTTCGCTCACCGCAGAAGACGGACCCCACAGCAAGAAACGCCACAGAGAGGCTATTCACAGACACACAAGAGGCAGGCAAAGTGTCGGCCTGTTTATTTAGTTTTGGGGTTGGGACACTGAGGAGAGCTGCTCGGAAATGACACACATCCACGTGTGCACCTAGGTAAATATACACGCAGAGTACATACATATACACGATGCTATTAAGCCTCAGCTGCACTGTGCAGTGTGTTCTGAGACGGAGGCCAGAGAAAGAAAAGTGTCTGTTTACATTTTTAAATGCTAATATAGAGAACGATGTCAGCGTACGGTGAACAGCATCGTTCCATACCCAAAGGTGCCTTTTGTCTTCAATAAATGTTTAAAAGATACATAATACCAGTTTTGTTCATTTTTTTGTTTGTTTAATGAGCAGAATATAAATGATGTATTTATTAATCATCCAACATTGCTAAACAGACATGAAAGACATCTTTTCTAACCACCAATGTGTCTTAAAAAGTTCTTAGGAAAACACACTAAAGGTAATTGAAGGATGAGTCTGGTAATATTTTATATACATCCTTCTTATTGTCAAAAAAATCCCACTGGGGAGATTAAAAAAACCAGCAGACAAAAAACATCAGTGTGAGTTGTGGAGCGATGAGGTTCCTCAAGTTAATGCATGAAAAAACATAAAACACAATATTTCCATCACATTTTCAGGTTTTGTGTCTTTTAACTTTGTCTACTTGTTTTGCCCTCTCCCACTGCAATCTGCCCCCAACTCCATATTACTCACATCACAGTGGCAGACAGAAACAAACGTTATTCACATGTTCTTTAAAAGATTTTCCTGAAATTCAGTTAAAATATCAAATATATACATTTGAATAGAAACCTGAGTATCGAGAAAGGAGAAAGTGTCTTATCGAAAAAACACAGATTCAGACGACTTTTCAACTTTCCTCCCTCCTAACGTTGCCCGGTGGTATTACTGCTGTGGTGGTGGTCCAAACACAGTGTTAGCAACCAGGCTACCAGTAGCGCCCTGGCTATTGTCTAAAGCAAAAAACAACTGTAAGAACCCCAATTTGTAGAGTTTGTTGGGGTTGTTTTGTTGAGTAAAACATCTGGTCACATTAATAGAATCGTTTCAAGTCCTGGTGGTGAGAGGAAACACGTATAAGTGAGGAAACAGACTTTGAGGCAACACCGGAGCGCTCTCCATTGAGTGAATGCTCGTCCGTTCACTCATTGTTTTCCTTTGCAGTGCAGAGTTTCCCAAGTTATTCCAGTTGTTCCAACATTACCCGGGGATAGTGACCGGGGAAAACAATGCCTCTTCCTGTCTTGGTTGTGCAATGGCAGACACGCTTACCTTTGTGCCGTAATTTGTCCTTCCGCAAGTCATTTGTCCGTAATTTGACACGGTTAGTGTCATTTTTCTAAAGCCATTACACTGCAAACAGTCATTACTGTACTTCAGAATGAAACGTTAAAGCATTAAAAGTTGTCCATGTGAGAATGGCTCTTGATGTTTAAAGAGTTTGTGATATCCTGCAGCTGTTGTTCTCCCACAACACTGTGGCCCTTTAAAGCTATTTAAAGAGAGAAACTGAAGAGATGTTTAGTTGTAAGAATGCATAATTTCCCTACTAACTTCACACCGATGTCGCCATTTAGTACTAATTACATCTTTTGCTCCTCTCTATATGGTGAGCTGTCGTTATATGTAATAGTAATTTCTCTCAATTGTATACTTGTTTACCGTATCTGTGCACTTAGGCATCTGTTGCATCTCATTTAGCCCACTCCT
Organism: Pagrus major; assembly: GCF_040436345.1. Taxonomy (NCBI): domain Eukaryota; kingdom Metazoa; phylum Chordata; class Actinopteri; order Spariformes; family Sparidae; genus Pagrus; species Pagrus major. The sequence goes on from NC_133223.1 coordinate 32,378,103, forward strand.
ACAACAGTCAATCCAGGAAATAATTGGCAAGTTTGATAGACAGAGGGGATTATAAGCATTACTGCCACAATGATGAGGATCTTCCACCACTACCATTAATATGATGATTCTGTTGTTCTTGCTCCCCGAGACATATAATCTTAAAGCCTCAGACAGTATGTGGGTGTGTAGAATATGATTATAGGCTTTCATTATACACATAAATAGACGAGATTGAGCCAGAGCAAGTGGGAGAAGAGGAGGAGGAGGAGGCCTCTGTTGAATGCTAAATGATGGAGGAAATAGCAAACAGGGTTAATGCCTGCAAGAACAGAAGACAACACAACAGAAAGAGTGTTAAGACTAAAAAACAAGAGATATATTAGTGGAAAAAATGAGAGAGAGAAGCAACAAAAAAAAGACAGATGGAAAAAGAAGACAGAGAAAAGAGAAGAGGCGTTAAATCCACTTGTCACATGCAGAGATGTCAACCAAAGTGACTTCTCCACACAGCTAGGGATAAATCCATTTATGCCGGTAATAGCTGCTCTTATCAACCACTGACTCACGGTAAAAGCACAATGTCATTTTCCTAATGCCCAAACAACTGCGTGTACAGTCACGAGCAGCAGTGAACTTGGCCACCTCCAGTTTTTTTCACTGTTTGCACCGGAGTCAAAACTCTGGGCTGGAAACCTGTGTGCCATTCTTGACAACATGTTGTGTAAGTATGTACGAAACCTTTGTTATTGCTTTTATTTTTCTGTATTAGATGTGCCAGTTTACTTTTTGTGACATCCCAGAATCCAAAATATTCAGGTTTGTTGTTCTGTACAACTGGGTTCTGTTCTCGAAGTGGGGAAACCTAACTGACATGTATAATAAATGTCAATCCAGGGAATTAAACGCTGTCCGTGAGTGATTATTCTAGCTACAGTAATGTTTGTATATTAGTACTTAACTACTTCATCATTTGAAATTATTCCAATGGCCAAGTTATTTCTCTGTTTCTGCATTGTCTGTTCTTGCTATTGTCGCAACTAATGTCTAATATGTAAAATCTGAATAATTTTAAATGAAAAGTTCACCCAAAAATGAACATTCAGTCATGATATATTCACCCTCATGCCGATTGATAGCAAAGCAAAACAGCGTTGAGGCAGCTGGAGACAACTGAAAAACAAAAAGGTTTGAGGCAACAAAACTATTGATTAAGTTTATAAAAAGTTGGTTTGGGTTGAAATATACATGTTAGAAAGGATATTTTCTCACGTATGTCATAGCCAGAAAAATATGCACGAAAAAAAATATGATTGGTCAGTTGCAATGGTGGTCCTGGAGCGACATCAAATATGATATTATAGGAACAGCCCCGACAAGGCAATATCTGATCAGGCTGAAAACAACAAAATCATCCGAGGGCATCCAAGTAAATCATGGGAACCACGAGACCTTAAACAACCTTCTGCAAGTCATTGTTTCGGTAATTTGTGTCTTAATTTGTGTTATCCACATGAGTGCAAACACTGAATCCCAGATGCTGAAGGTTTCCTCCCTGCAGATGCTCGTTGTGAGTGTGGAGCTTGTTGCCCGAGTTGTTTCAGTCTTTGGTTTAGTGGTGTTAAAGTTAAAATTCATGGGAAAAGGCCGGGCCTTCTGTGAGTCAGTCAGTCGTCCAGGCAGAGCATACATTATAAATATTTAGTATGCTAGTTAATAATTATTTTACACTGCATGATATTTTTCTGTGATTCTGCAGAAAAAGTCTTGCGTTGGGAGAGATGCAAGAAGTTGAACACAAACACATCAGCTTCAAATCTCCACGGAAGAGAAAGACTCACTGCAGATACTCGGTGTTACCTTGAGTTTGCAGTATACGGTTTACAGTATATCCCTGAGACATACAAAAGGTAAAATGAAAGTAAAGGTTGAGTAAATGATTATTTTAACAAGCAACAATGTGCTCCAACATTTGTTACCCACAGACATGTTCACGGTGCAACAAAAGCAGAAGTCAGAAATTCACAGGTGGATTGATGAAGACCGCGTCGGGCTGAAAAGTTTTCTTTGCCACATTTATTCAATAAGGCGTATTAGAGAGTGGTAAATGACTGTGGAGACATTCCTTTCTTTTCATGGAACATTTCATAATTAATACGACATCACAGAGCGCTGGACTGAAGCTCGGCCTGAAGGCTCATGCAGACAGTAATTAGCGAGCCGCACAAAGAAGCCTGTCGGTATTATGTCACCCAATTTTCAACCAAAACCTTAATGAAATAAATCAAGGATGCTCTTGGTGAATGGGCTGTTCGGGACTTCAGCACCTTTGCAGTGTTTTTGCATCTTTAAGCTGAATAACCAAACAACTTTCTGCCTTCACCTTCGATTTCTTTAAGTTTTCCAAATGAAATGTTCAACTGATGTATTCACCTTTAAGGTCAATGCTTTGTGAGCGAAAACACATGCTGGCTAATGTCCGTGCTAATATCAGAAGGAATGAGTAAGTTCCAGGAAAAATATCAGAAATCAACCATCTGGATCTTCTTCAAGATGTTAACTAATGAAGTACAACTCTGCTGACAACCCTGACAACAAACAGCACTTTAATGAACGAGTCAGTGAATCCAACTCCTGAATGATGGCTGTTCTACAGGTATCTGTGGTAACGCTAATGCTGTGTGAGCAGTAATGATAGACTGCTGTTCTCTCTGTCTGGCAATGATGACAGCTTCATCCACTCGCTGCAGCGTAAATTGAAATGGACACAAGTTTGTGAACAAGTTGACAGACCCTTCTCTAACCGGGCAAAAAATATAGCAAAGTAGAAATGCATGACAAATAAAAATAGCTAAAAATTTGACTAAAACTAATACACAGATTTTGTTTAAAGACGGAGACGGAAACTAATTAAAGCAGATCTTCAGTCATGATCATCCAGTGAAATCACACACATGACAAATGTTTCTGTGTTGTGTTGTAGCCAAAACTATCCTCTCTGAAGTCTCAGCACTGTGTGGCAGCATGTGAACGCATCACCAGGGAGGATTCACTGATCACTACACTCATTTATCCCAATTAAAAAGTAACTTCGGACCTTTCAAACCGCTCCCGACAGCCTCTCCCTGCCCACTTCCACTCCGATTTTCTCCAGAATGTTCCCGGTGGGTCCGCCACATTAAGGGCCATCTAAAACCAACTCTGGTGCCACTGCTGCTCCACACCTTAATGAAGGGTGCTTTATTTTACACTCACAGAGTTTCAGTGGGAGTGGGGAGGGTCTGGCCTGAGAAGGGCCTTTTGACAAAAACCAGTGTGGACGTGTGTCATTATGGTGCATTAGCTAGGTTGAGCAAGTTTCAAGTCTCTGCTGGTTGGTTTTGATAAAGTACTGAAATGAATTGGACCCTGAAAGGCAGAAAAAAAATGCATTTGCAAAACGGCACCATTTGCATGGATTAGGAAACGCTTGTCAGTAATGTCAGTTGTAAGCACGTAGGATTGGGTTGATTGTAAAAACCTTACAGTATGAGCCTCAAAGCAAACTCGTGTCTTGAACTTGCAGCGATTATCCACCACAAAGACTCTCAGTCTCCGTTCAAGGCAACAGAGCTCAGAGTGGGACACTTGTGGGAATTGTAAAAAGCTGCATGAGATTGTTTACCAAATATTGACACTCGGAAGATAAATTATTCAATTCTAATTGACTTCTTTTTGAATAATTGATGCTAAGAGGGGAGGAGAGGGGGTTTTTGTACTGGAGGAGGGGAGACGAGTTTTCACAGCTTGACCATGTGAACCAGACTATGCAAACTAAACTCGCACGCTGCAGAACTTAATACGAGCAGACAGGTGACTGTACATGGAAAACACCCCCCGTCGCTCAGCCGTCTGCCTGTCTGTCTCCACACCCGATAGAACGGGTCAGATCGTTGGTGATCTGAAATAACAAACTGTCTGCTTCAGACTGCTGACTGATGCTGATGCTAAATTTAAGCATTTTTTAAAAGTTTATCCAGTTCATTTGGCAGGACTGGTGACTCCTTTATGTTCTCTAGACTCAAGTTGATGAAAAAAAAAAAAAAGTCTCAATTGATTATTTGCACAGTGCTTTGTGCCTGGCTCTTGTCTGTTTTTCTTTGTGTTAAGACAGAAGCAGAGAGAAAGGGATCTAATATGCTCCATTGAAAGCTCGGAGAATTGCTCCATGGTGCTGTGAATTAGAGACAATGGCCCTGCAATATTCTGGTTTCCCTTCATTTAAACTAAAAAGGACTTCAGGATAAAAGTGCATGAAAGTATTCCAATAGGGGTGTGTCCACAAACTTTTGGCCACATGCTATAGTTACAGTATACAATGATGCTGTGCTTCCAACAGGTTGGTGAAGTCTGGGCCGTAAAGAAGTGGTTTGCCCAGTTTGGTGTGGAAGAACAGAGCCATGACCTCAACCCCAATCCAACACCTTTGGGATGAACTGGGACGCTGACTGTGAGCCAAACCTCATCACCAGCAGCAGCAGCGTCTGACCTCACTGAGTCTCTTGTGGCTGAATGGGAGAAAATATCTGCAGCCACGTTCCAAACGTCTGGTGGAGAGACCGAAACAAGACGAGTGGAGGGTTGGTTTAGTGTCTGAGCAGCACGTTAGTGGCTCTGGTTAATGATCAGGTGGTACTGTAATCACTACCTCTGCAAAAACAAGAAATGCACATATAATTACACCTGATGGGATAAAGACTTTTCATTTTTTTTGTCACGGTCTATCCACCACTTTGATACAGACAATCATATCCCCGTTAAGAGATCTGCAACTTGTTACAGTTAATCCTGATCCTGAAACTGATTCATGACACTGACCTTAATCTGTGGCTCTGGAGCTTTATAGTGTTTCTCAGCTCATTGTTTTTGTGTCCGGCCACAAATTTACTTTCTCGAAATACTTGGATTGTTTCTATCTCTGAAGTTGTGCTTGTGTCGGACTGGAATGTGTTGTCTGACGCCGGGCCTGTCTCCATGACTGTACAATTTTGTTTCCAATGCGTCATGCAGCTTCAAACCCTACTAGGAGCATTTCAGATGGGACCGTCATTCCTGCTTGATACTGTTATCTTGCTCATAATGTGTTTATTTTGTAAATTGTCCTTGATTTCTGTGCTCCTTCCATGGGTGACTACATAGTTGAATTGCTTTCTTTTTGTCTGCTTTGTGTTATCATTTCTGACTCGCTCTAGTCATGCTTGTAGATCCAGAGTCCACAAGCAGCGATACGAATGGGCACGATCAGCTCCGGCGGCCTTGTCACGGCTGACCCAGACATGCACTGTGGCGTCTGGGGACAAGATGTCTTCGTGTCACCGTTGTGACATTAGTCTGTCGATGCCACCACTGTTTTGTTGAGTCCTGGTTTCCTGGTATCATTATTAAAAAAAAAAAAAGATTCTTTAAGACAACAGATGGTGTTTATTTATCCATCAGAATAAGGACTGATCTTAAATCAAATCATTTTTATTTATATAGTCCAAAGTCACAATCACATTGCCTCAGTGGGTCTTTACAATCTGTACAGCGAATGACATCCTCTGTCCTCAGACCCTGGAGTTGAGTGATGACTTGCCATGTTGAGATGAAAAAACCTTTTAGCAGTGGAAAACAAAGATGGAGGAGCCACACAGGAGGGATCGCTCCCCCAGGACAGACAGACATGCAATAGATGTCGCATGTACAGAATATGTGAAAGTACAGTTTTAATTATGGCACAATTAAAGATCAGCTGATGAATGTAGAGAGAGCTAAACTAGAAAAATACTGGAGTTAGGTTCACCAGGAAGCCAGAAAGGTGACTACACATTCAGCAGTTATAGAGGAACATGATCTCTCATTTGAAAACAGGCAGGTTAAATCCAACTCATAAGGTCACAGCATGTTTCCACTGTTCCCTCGAGCAAAACAAAAATACCAGTTATTGCAGGTTTAAGTTTATTTCAGTTCATTTGAGGGTGTCGTAGATTTACATGTATTCATGTCAATGCAAACAAAGTCTGAAACTAAATCAAAACTAACTGCGCATTCACAAGCTGAGAGGGTTTAACAGCAGTTTGCAGTCGATCAATGGCATCGAGGGCGACGAGCAAACCATGACATTGTCAGAAACTTTGTGGTACGTCATGTAAACAATAAAATGCCTTTCTGAAAATATTTGAGACAAGAAAATATCCTTTCCATCTCTGTTTTTGTCAGGTCATGCATCACTCCCCCCACGCCTCCTCCTCCTCCTCCCCCCAGGCTGACGGGCACAGTGATGCCATTCAAGACGGAGGAAAGATGAGAGGGTGTGCTCTATCGACCATACGGGGGAGAAGTGCGATACCTTAGCTCTCTCTCTCCCTTCACTCTCTCTCTCTCTGTCGGCCACAATGAGGTTCCCACACACGATGTATTGGGTTTGAGTCTCAGCCTCGCCTCCTCGCCTTTCACCATTCATCCTCGACTCTGATAAGGAGAGAGAAAAAGGAGGCTGAGAGGGAGGGGGAGAAAAAAAAAAGTGAGAGGCATTAGGGTGAAAGAGAGGCGAGGTGAGTGAAAGGAAGTGGACAGGCACTTGGGGGAGACAGAAAGAGGGGGGAGCCGTGAACAAGAAGGCAGGGAGGAGAAAATGAGAGATTAGAGCGAAGGGGAGGGCGAGTCGGTATAAAGGCGAAGAAAAGGGGGAGTGTGGGAGAAGAAAGGATGAAAGAGAGAGAGAGAGAGAGAGAGGCAGAGTCTGTGTGTGTGTGTGTGTGTGTGTGTGTGTGTGTGTGTGTGTGTGTGTGTGTGTGTGTGAGGAGCACCGGTCAGTAGGTTTGCAGGTGATCTGGGCCAACAGGAACACACAAGGTACTGGAGACCTTTACGCTGTCTTGGCCACATAAACAAGCCCACAAACGTTCTGGACTCATTAATGTCTAACGAACATATTTAGTATGTTAAAGGGACAGTTCACCCCAAGATCAGAAATACAAACCTTTCCAATCACCTGCAGTCCTACTTATCCTTCTAGATTGTTTTGGTGTGAGATGCAGAGTTTTGGAGCTATCAGCCGAAGATAATTTATTAGATAATCCACAGATTTTGCTGTGATCAGGAACTATTTTCTACTCCCGCCAACTTCATCACTGCGTATGAATACTCTACTGATGGACAAGACAGGATGTAAACAAGCCCCGAGGAGCAGCGCCGGACTTTGAAGCCACTTTGAGGTTGTGGCCAGGATGTGTCATTACACCGTCTTATAAGCTCACATTGTGAAAGAAGCAGCTTTTTTTGAGCGAGATGACTCGTTTCACCACCAGAATTTGAACTATTCGCTCCAATAACATTTGGAAAGTCTAAAAGAGTCAGACCATTGTGTTATTTTATTCAAGTTAGTGGAGAGCTGAACTGGAAGTTTGTCACAAGTTATACAATCGATCCAGGTCATTTTACACACAGGAAGTTGAACTTTTGTGTGACCACTGAGCGCTGCCATTTCATATGAAGAACAAGGTTCTGCCTCAAACGCTGTCCAGATGTACCTTTTTGCATCCACTGATGATAACATTAATAGAGTCCTCCTTTGGCGGCGCTGTACTGTTAGCTAGCTGAATTAGCTAGCCCTTTTGTCCACGAGCAGATGAATGCTTCCTTCTGCACGGTCATACATGTGCAGCCACGTGTCAAGACATGATTGATTTCACATGTTTATCTTGCATTAATTGTTTGTGCTCAGCTCGTATACTATAAATGCTGTAAAGGAAAATGGTCTCCTGAGGGGTTTTTGACCACAACTTAGGTAATGAAGCAGTGTTTTGATGACAGTTTGTTCTACCAGCACACACACAAGGACACACACGGGCCAACGAGCTATGAGGAAAACAAGTAATGAGTCAATAAGGAACTAAACAGGTCACAAAAATCAAAGAAGTTTTCTAAAAGGAAGAAACAACAAAGTCCTTCGAAGTTTTAGAAAGCTATTAAAAACCTTCCACCAGAACATGACGGCCAATGCCCTGTTTCGCTTTTGTATCTGGAGGTGACAGCATGTTAGGAACAGGATTAATACATTTATTAAACTGGCTGGCTCTGTAATTCACCCAATTAATTAGAAAAAAAGGTCTTGGAAAAAAGAAACAGGAGGTGAGTTAAAACCATACTTTAGTTTGAAGGTTGTTCAATGTTTTTAGTAGTTCAACAAGTTTGTTGAGTGGTAACGACGCCCAGGTGCTTCACAGTGTTTTTAAAAAGGTCTTTCTTTTCAGTTTTTTAAGTGAAACTTTGAATGCCGTATCTCATCAGTAATCATAACTGACATATCAGCTGTTCAACTTTATCACATGGTCTCTATCGGCAGATGGTGACTGACATCAGCGACCAATAACATCACTCGTGTGCCGACTAATGGACACATACAGGAAAATAAACAGCAGCCTTGTGTTACACACCTTCAGTTCCCTCTCTGGGCCAAACATTCTGTGTTGCCCAAACATCTATATCCAAGATGTCACCGACATCTTTCCTACTTTTTGGACTCTTTACTGCAAATTGCACTCCAGTTTTTAGCTGCCAATTGACGGCCATGTTTGTTTTGGCACAGAAACATGCTACGATTGGCTCTCTCGCTGGATTTTCAGTGTTGTCTCTGCAGAACTCGGTTGAAACAATCTTTACGTGTGCTCGGTCCAGTCTTTGTAGCTTTCAGGTTCCCCCCAGGCTTGAGAGATAGGATAAGGAGCTCATACATCTGGAGATAGTTCAGAGCAGGTCCACTGCTGTGAGTATGTGTGAACGTGGGTGAGAATGTGTCTGTGTCAGCCCTGTAATAGACTCTGCACAGTCTTGGAAAAAGGTCTCGCTGCACCCATTATCCTTCTGCCACAGAGAAATAAAACCATCTGGCTCGTTCGTCTTTCTTTCAACCAATCACAGTTGTTGACGTGCGATGACAGTGCCCATGCAAAATGGTGTCCAGGGGGGCTTGTTTTGAAAAGGTATTTTTTTTACCGTCAAACGGGCGACTTTTTGGACTGTGAGATTTCCAGCAGTTTTTGTGAGAGAAGGGACCATTTCCAGCCATTTGCATGGTGTTTATTTGAGGAGACCTGGGGACATTTCCAGCTGTTTTGCTGGTGACCAAAAGAAAGAAAGGTAAGTTAAAACTCCAGCCACTGGGTTGGACCTTTACCTGCCTCATGTCCACTGGGAGCTGGGATAGGCCCCAGGCCTCTGCAACCCTGCACATGGTGCATCAATAACTGATGAATAAATGAATGGATAATATATAATTTGATTAAAATAAGAGTGTAGAGTATGTTGGGAAGTATTTTCAGCAGCAGATTGATACACATCTGAAGGGGTAGTTGAGTATTTATGGAAGCAGGACACTATGCCTATGTGTGTCCTGTACTTTTCTTTAAGATAAAGTATAAATACAGTAATTATTTTACCTCTGGCAACACAAAACATAGCAGGCGAAGGGAAGAAGACTGCCAGCTGATGTCAACATAGATCTGAATGCATTTTTAAGAGGCTGTGTTTCATCACATATTTAGGTCTCAGTGGTAAACACAATGTGTTTAGGTGAGAAACAAACGTGAACTGAACTGTTACAAGAAAACTCTACAGGGTACCTTTATATACGTGCACAGTCACTATACACACACGACTTATAATAGCATCATGTGCAGACACACGTTGGCATCGACACCCAGACAAAGTAACACAAACGTATTTGCATCCACACACACACACCCACACACACACCGTGAAGATAACACACTTGATGTCCTCTCCCACACACAAACTCACCACAGTCCTCTTGCTGAAGTGGATTAGTCTCCACAATGGCGTCCTTTATTCCCAGTGGAATGTGACTTTTTTGGGGAGAGTGCCCCCCACGCACACACACATCCCACCCCTCAGTAAAAGCCTTCAACTATTTTCACTTTTTAAAAACAATATCATCAATCAAGGCAGGTGGGTGGCTGTCAGGGGGCCAGGAATGCCCCACTTAGCTGTCACATGGCGGTGATTATTGTGTTCATCACGGGGAGGGGAGATGGTGGGTTATGACAGAGAGCTCCAAATAATGTGTCTATTGTCTCTGCAGGCAGAGCGGCGCTGCTATCGATTAAGCCATCCACACAACGAGGACCCCAGATGGCTGTTTTCGCCTTTTTATCGGCGTTCAAATTAAAACTATATTAACGATAAACAATGTTTTGGATGTAAATATGAGCAGAGTGGCAGCGTGATCGGAAGGTGAGGCAGCTGAAAATTAAGATGTGCTATTGATCGAAGGAGCTAATTTGGAGGGGAAATGATGAATAAATGTCTATTACAGGGCGGGAACCTGGAGGGTGTGAGACCAAGCACGGAATATTGTTTCTAATGAGTCGGACGCAGCGATCGCCAAATTGCTCCTGTCATGGAAACTACATTTGTCATGTTGTTCTACTAATGGCTTTGCTAACTGAAATATAAGAAAGAGGAAGTGCTTTTCCAATTTGCTTGTCACACATTTTGCGACAAATCACCTGCGGACATCAAGCAGGAGAAAAACACTTTTTCATTTGATTGTGACGGGAGCGGAGTGACGAGTCGAGCTGAGCGCCCGTTTACAACTTTAACAACAAATGCGCTCGGTGGCGTCACGGTTCAGTGCAACATGCACAGAACACACTTTGATAATGACACTGAACTCATGTTAAGTTGAAGGGAGTGAATCTTGTTATGCATTTTAAGTCTCTGCTATTGTGAGCAGGCTCTACCCACAATCCTTCACTTTCACTTAGTTAGATTTTTACTCATATAGCGTGAGTCACAAAGGGAGGAGGGAATAAAGAAATCACCAAGTTAAGCAGCCAAGTAAATGTGCCAGTTTGGCTGCAGAATATTGTTAAAGTGTGTGAGTCAGCGACCTGGATCGTGCAGCAAATTATGTTAATATTAAAGGAGCACAGATGATGGGAATCTAATGCGACTGCTGCACACAAGAGGGGAGAGTGAGTTAAGATATAGAGAATATATATATATGTATACATTAAAATATTACAATAGGCTTATATGTATGTATATCTACTAGACGGGTAATACAGGTTGTTGTGTTCATATGTTCAAATCGTTTCTAATTCCCTTTATACTTAAAAACAATGAGGTGTACATGAACCCCACTTACAAAACAAGAAAAGCTAAATAAAAGCCGTGTGACTGGTTAAAGTGTGCTTGGAAGTAAAAAATGGGGTTTTGAGAGCTCATTAGGACATATTACATGAGTTGTGCTCTGAGTAAGGCCAGATGGAAAGAAAATGTGTTTAAATTGTCTGTAATGAGATAAAAAGAAAAAGCTGTAGACAAAAATCTGAACAGCTCTTTCGGCCATTAAGTATTCAGGTTGTAGATGATTTTTATAAGACAAAAAAAGGAGAAAAAAAAGGTTTTGTTGCCATATCTGTATAAAAATCTGACAAGCTACTTTAGCCATTTAGCATGCACTTTTAACATGGTTCCTTAACGTGCCATGATAGCTGATTGCTTCATACATCATGTTCTTTTTCATCAGATAAAACAATCATACATCATAACTGTGAAAGCAGCTTATTAAGACCCAAATGTATGTTTTTCTTTGTTTGGCGGTGACCCCTCGTGGCTGTATTAAGTATTACAGCCGCAAAGGAGGAAGTCGAAGCAAAGTAGGTGACCATGACCACTGAGCAGAACAGCGCCGGAGCTGGGAGATAATAAATAGTAATATTTAGGTGATGTAACTGTACTCATTCATCTCTGGAGTCACTGCCACTCTATCCTTTTAGTCATTAAGGTATGAGGACGTCTTGCACTTATAAGACAGTCCCAAATTGAGCTCATCACTACCTCATCTGCTGTCAAATCACAGAGACTTTCAGAGGACAAGGCGTCAAAGGAGGTTATAATAAAAAAATCTGTGCAAAGTCAAAGCTTTATCCTGCATCGCACAACACCTTCAAACTATCTACTATCATCATCATGTTTAGCCTATAAATGTTTACCTTCTAAATCACCTGGACTAATTTTGAATCATTGGTTCTGAGTGGACGTTAGAGATCTGGTCCCCTATTGGACAGAATGAGTTCTCCCAGATGCTGGTTACAGCAGTGTGTGTTTGTATCTGTGTGTTTAATCTCTGTCATGATGATTCGGAGAAGAAGAGGTGCATATTACCATATTGCTTGCATGCTATTTGCATGTGTTCAGAGTGAATTATCTGTTCCTCTCTGACAAGTTACATCCCGTATATATAAACATACAGGCTGCACGCCTGCACAAGCAAACACAACACAGATACAAGTCAACCTGAGCAGTGATTAATGAGGATGTGACTGGATGAACTTCAGTGTGTATACATATTGGCTCTGCCTGTTCTTTATGTGTGTGTGTGTGTGTGTGTGTGTGTGTGTGTTTCCCTGCCACCAGCATCCAGCAGCGGTGGATCAGTGGACCAGATGTGTGTGATTTATGGAGTGGCAGAAGCTGCAGCGGAGAGGCCTCCAACGTGTTAAACATTATTAGCCACAGATGGAGGCGCGTACGCACCCGACAGCGTTCACACACATCAGGACCTCGACGCTGCCTTTCATCCTCGCTCAAGACGCTATTTTTGCAAATGTGTGCGAGCAGAGGCCGGTTGTGTGGCTTCAGATGGCGCCTCACCCTGCGTTGACCCCGCTTGTTGCTTTTTTCAACATGGTTCTTCCAGTTCGGACAGCCAGGCGGTTTTGGTGCCATATGGCTCTTGGAATAAGACCCGGCGGGCTGGGTGGTGAATGTAGCGAGGCCATTCATGTTTCACACACGCAAAAGCTCTGACCTCAGAGGGCTGATGAACTGAAAAAGACATAATGGAGCGTTGAAGGGCGACAATAAAAAAGGAGGGAGAAAAAAAATGATATTCATGACCACTATGGACCCTCTTTATCCCTGAGGGAGATCCCTCCTCAGCCTGTCACTGTAATGGACCCTCCCCTCCTCCTCCTTTTCCAAACCCAGAACTTCTGTGAGGGGGGAGACAGGATATCGTCAGTCAGAACCTGTCACCAGTCATGATTAATACCTTTTCTCCCCGAGGGCAACCTCTCCAGCTTTTCTGCATCAGTCCCTCCATCCATCCAGCTACCCATCCTCCAACTGAGGCCTTTCATCCATCCATCCGTCCATCTGTCTGCCTGTCTGTCCATCCATCCTGCTACCAGGGCAGGTCCATTCATAAAGCCAGATACCCAGTGCCCCACTGATCCTCCCGCCTGACAGACACATCTCTGGGTCTACTGAACTGATTTGTTATAAATTCTGTATCTTTTAAAGCAACATTACAGCCGTCACAGCCAGCCCCCCTCTACTGCTTCTTCCTCTCGCTGTGACTTCATTGACAGGGTTGGATCACAGCGTTACAGACGTGTTTACAAGTTTACATTTCAGTTTTCAAGACATGGAATTGTAATGTGTAACGAGTATTAAAAACTGTCAATCAAACAAGTCAGGGAAGAGTGGCTGATCCACAAAATTTGAAAGTTTAATGAAATTCAGGGCTGAATTTAGTGAAACTGAGATCCGTCAACCTCACATTCATCCACTATTGTTGCCAAGTCTCTCTCACACACCCTCCCTGTCAGTCTTTGACTGTAACGATCAACAAAATAAAGGCAAAAAAGTGAAAAAAATATCTTATTAATTATCATATTGCTGCTATAATTCATCCCTTTGTATGATGTATGTTTCATAAAGTAATTCAAACAGTGTACCATCATTTTATGGTCATACTTTCAATTCGTCTTCCATTAAACTAAATGGCATGCAGCTGATTTGGAGCCTTAATTGATTACTGGTCAATAGATATTGTAATGGAGCAGACAGACCCTGGATCTGCCCATTAGTGAGGCGCCAAAATCTTGTGCCACAGCCACTGTTACTATCAGAGTTTATAAGAGCTTGTGAGCAGCGTTTCACAGCCGTTGTTTGTACTCCGGTGCTGGAACACTATCCCACCCAATAAAATGTTTACTGAATCTGATTACATCCAGCTTTAAGCACTTTGCAGCTACCTAAATTAAAAAAAAGAAAAAAAGAAATGCAGTCTGCTTTTGTTGGCAGTGGAGCAAGAACGAGTGGCAATCCAGTTGTTGTTGTTGTTCACTACCTGCATCTACAACCTGAAAATGAGATGCACAGCAGAAGATATGAAATGTTGATTCACTGTATTTATACCTTAGATTTCATGTTACTTGCTCCAGATGCAGAACATTTAAAGCTGATAAGGTTAGACTATGTAACTTTGGCTGAACAACAGCCGCAAGTCATAATTATGGGATAATGCAACGACCTGTTAAAAGAGTAGTACAAGTGGAGAGTCATTAAGTCAGTAAACTGGCTCAGTAATGTCTGTTTTAGAGCAATATTTAGCTTAAGCTTGCAAACATTAGCCAGCTGAAGCTACTGGTCAAACCACACACAGCTGAGGCTTCAGCAACAAAACTCCTGAATGTACTAAACTGACAATGACAAGTGACAATGAGAAAACACACAGTCCACCTGCTGTCATCAACTGATATGAAGTATGATCTGTTTTTTTTCCCTTGAATGATCTTTTTGTAGAGAACAGACACCAGCAGCATTTCATTTTAGCCAGATATAGCCAGTTTAATTTGCTGCCATTTTAACCGGCAGAAGAAAAAGTCAGTACTGGTCAAAAATGTGAAGTTTGCAACCTAAAATGAAGGAAAAAAATTAAGGTTCAATAGTTCAATATATTAGCAACATTTGGGGTAATTTTCCAGCCAGCGGCCGGATCATCGTTACCTGCTCTCCTGAAGTCAGTTTGATATGAATTTAATCATAAATGTACAAAACAGCATGAAAATGGGTAATAATACAGGTCTGACTCTGCTGCCTACAACTTATCATTTTTAGGTTATATATTCCTAAATAACTTTTCTGAAAATCAAATTACAACAAATGTCACAGTTGCCAGCTTTGCCTGGTTGGTAATCCAGCCTTGATGGAATTAAAAGAAATTAGAGTCTGTTTCTCTTTTTCGTCGAGGCTATCCCAATCAGGTTCAAATTAAGTATCAGAAGTCTAATCCATTCATTCATCCTTGTGTCTGCGCATCGGGCCGTCTCTCCTTATGTCTGTTAGGATAAATGACCAGAGACACTGCGACTACTCGTGTCAAACCCCGGTGAGCGCCGCACAACACCAGTGTCAATATCACTTTTTTCTGTTTTCCCCTCACCGTGTTTGAAATCTGTCGGGAGTTTAACTTCTGCATCCTCGGTGTGTAAGGTAATCTAAGAGGAAGAGGATTAAAGCAGCAGTGAATACAGAGTGGGAGTGGGGTAGAGAATCGAGACGACGGTAATACTGACTGACACAGAGGGAGGTTACAGATGAATAAAGAAAGAAAAAGAATGAGCGCATAGTCTTGTTGAACACAGAGAAGTAGAGTGTGTGAGGGTTTAAAGAGGCAGACGGACAGACAGAGACGGAGAGAGAGACAGATGAGGGCTCAGACTGAGCTGACAGGTGTAATTGGAATCTAAATAGCAGCGAGCGACGTTGACTGACAGCAGCTTAAACCCTCCCGGTGACGCCCCTCCCTCCCTCCCAGGCTGCCGCACTTACCGACCTGCACAGCGCTCTTATTTTATTCCACCAAAAACAGTAAAGAGGAGCGAGCACACCACCTCCAGGCTCTGACCCTTGTACTTCTTCGCCTTCAACCTCACATCTGCATCAATGAGAGAAAAGATTTGTTGTGCTTGGCTGGAATAAAATCTACGATTAACTTTAGACCAAAAAACAACTTTGTCGAGCAGATAAGATGATGAATCATGACTTTTTATATTACTGACTCATTTAAATTATGCAAAGGCTTAAAGGTATGCATAATTAGGGGCGTGGCTGCTTTGAGTGCCCGCCAGGCTTCACCTCAGCCAATTCCAGTCACTGATCTTCACCTGTCTGCCATGTTTGTGGTGTTAGAGACTTTCGGAGAATTTGCAATAGAAGCAAATATCGGACAAATAATATGTCTTTATTTTAATTGGACTAACAGATCGCAGCAGATGGATGGACGCCAGTGTTATGGATTAACGAGCTCCCGGAGGAAACACCCAGAGTTTGTTTCTTTAACTTTTGGGATTCAAAATTAGATTCATCTTCACTCCTGCTTCTCAACCCGTCTGCAGCACTGAGCTGCACTGTATCCACTGTAATGTATCGTAATACAGTGAGAAATTCACTTCTCTTTATGTGTGCACACAAATAGCTTGTTAGCCCTAGCTAGCTTGGTAGCTTCCAGCTAAGTGGGCTTGTTTAACTAACTAAGCTCGCCTCAGCACCACCCACGCTCCACCTCTTTGCCCATTTTGGTTTAGCCAGGAATGAGTTAATCAGGAACTGCCCAGATGGAGACGGCCGGTACCACCCACTTTGAGCTTCAGCCGGGCTCTTCAGTAACCTATGGGTGATTTAATGATGAAGAATGGATCAAGACAGACCTAAAAATCAATATTACTTCGACTTAAATTTGACAAATCAATATTGAAACAATATCAAATAATGTGATGCAACTTGCCAGTACAGCATCATGTCAGTTTTGACCACGTGGGGCTCAATTGTCATGGTTTTGAACCAAAACAGCATTTTCTTTGCGAATGTATAAGAGCTTAAATTACAACCTATGTAAAGAATATATCTGATAAAACAAGCCGATGGGACTGGCGAGCAAACCCAGCCTGACAAAAGCCAGCACCAGAAACTATAGTAAGTATCACATTGACCATCCTCACGTGGGTGTATGAAAGGTGGCAAGTTGCTAGTGTTCTGTTTGTGGGGTAATAGAGGAAGACTATTGCCATGGCAACAGCATTAACAGACACACACACACACACACACACACACCATTGGATCTAATTAGCCAGAAAGCTGACATGGAGATGCTAGCGCTGGTAATGGCTGGATGCGAGAGGAACAGACGGTTCGGAAAATGGCAAAGCTTCGTCTTGTTGATCCACCTCCTGTTATTCCTCTCATCTATGTCTCACCGCTTCCTTCAGCGTCGTAGGCCCTCCACTGTGGTAAACATGGATGTTATGAAAGCCTTTTGAAAAGATTTAAGAGCCTGAATATCAATTGAGTGTGTGTGTGTGTATGTGTGTGTGTGTGTGTGTGCTGACGTGTGCCAGCCAAAGAGAAGGTTTTTCGAACAGAACGCAGGAAAAGCAGATATGGTACATTAGCAGACCCGTAAGGTCCATTAGTACCTGGGGAGGAAGAAAAAAATACAAAATATCTATTCAGTCGCATTATAGCTGTTTACCTGGTTACCTGTGAAAAGGAAACATAAATGCGAAGTTCTTGGAAACATCTGCGCTATGATTGACAGATTTGATATATGGTGTACTGTAAACAGGATGCACTAGGAAAAGGTGAAAGGGAATATTACAAAGTAAGACATTATTCGGATGTTTGGTGAATGTAAAAAGTTTTTAGAAATGTCTAACGTGTGGTATCTACTCTCCAGAAGAACTGATAACTTGAAGTTGGAAGTAAAATCCAAATGTTAAAGGCATAGTTTGTAGGATTTAGGATGATCTGTTGGCAGAAATATTATATTCTTATATATGTTTTCATTAGTGTGTAACCACCTAAAACTAGGAATTGTTGTGTTTTATGTACCTATTGAGCCTTTTACAGTATATCCACAGAAGGAGTGGGCCCTCTTCCTCTACCACCATGTTTGTACGGTAGCCCAGAATGGACAAACCAACCAAACTAAAGCCACGTCTTTCATATTTTTAGCAGCCAGTATAGACACACTTCCATATGAGGGTGTTCAGCTGGTTGCAATCTGCAGTCTCACCGCTTGATGTCACTAAATCTTACACTCTGGAACTGGAGACACAACATCTTATAAAGTCGGCATGGCTAATACATTAGCAAACATTTGTCAATTGATACATTAGCAGACATGTAGCAACATTAGCATTCCTTCATGTTTCCCTTCAACAGCCTCATTATAGAAAATGACCATATAGGTCAACTATGAGAGCAGCTTATCATGACCCATAGGAGGTCGGAGACGGACGGTTGGGTCATTCAAGTACATTCATTAACTTACATATGTAGTTAAGTTACATATGTAATGTTTATAAAGGTCTGGTACGCCTGCTGGTAAGCTGCAAGGGTCAGATTTTGGGGGAAACTGGGGATATATGTTGCTTTTGGCATGAGGATGTGTCTTTTTGGTCACCTAACAAGTCCAATATTCATTAACCTCAACATTGTCCATCATTTGGTGTTGGGTGGGTAGTTTGGAGGTGTTCTTGGACTAGAAAATCAAGTTTTCTGGCAGGAAGACCAAAACAATCAACTTAAAGAGGCTAAAAAGTGCCACATGTGATGCTCAATTCATCACTTTTCACATTACACATGTAATTTCATGAATAAAGTATCCAACATATATTTTACTGCTGTTACAGAACAGGTGTTGTCGATTTATCTTTCATATCCGGACACATTTTTAGCCAAAGGTTTATTGATTTAGATGACATCACACAGGTTTTAGGGCAGTTACAATGGGGTTTAGAAAGTGTGGCCAGTTTCTCCACACAGCCAGACTTTCCCGTCACCCCCTCGGAGCAGAGGGCAGCAAGCTTCTTTTGCGGATCCTCCATTTTTTGCACCAGAACCGTCAGAGGGCCCAACACTCCCGCAATCAACGCTCTGTTATGAATTATGTTGTCCAAACTGCTTCACCTCTGACATTTTCCTTTCTTTAATCCCTCCAAAGAAAAAAGTACCATCGCTCATTTTCTTGGAACAGTCTTCATACAGTAATAACCATAATTAACATGCCATTGTTGGTTATTTGGGGTTTTGATTGCCATGGCAACTGATTCACCTAAGCTTGGCTGGAGTAGGCAGCTCTCCAGACCCCTATGCTGCCACACAGTAATCTATGTGAAGGAGACGGAGAATAAAGGAGGGAGAATGTGTGAAGGAGGGAGAGTGTGTGACAGACGGGTGGAGAGAGAGATGAAAATGGAGGAAAGAAAGAGATGTATGTAAGGAGAGAGAGGGGGGAGAGAGAGCACCACTACGAGTGGAGACTAAAGAATAAAATGGGGAAACAAAGAGAAGTCCTTCATGCTCGATCTGCTGGGATTAAGATATTTGCTGCAGGGTGGCCACAGAGCCAGCTGCGTGATGTACAACCAACAACATAACACAAATGTGTAATATCTTTTACACAGTGGGAATTCACATACAAGATAAACGATCAAATAAGTGAGCACAAGGCAAAAGTGTATATTTAAAACAAATACACACACACAGCAATTGTTTTTCGCACACAATCTTTGTGTCTATTTATATTTGTGTTTATCACCAGCTAACAGAGAAGAAGGTGAGAAAGACGAGAAGTTGATAGAAAAGGAAAAGTGAGAGTGAGATTGTGTATTTCAACCGATTATAACTCATCTGTTGCTCCTGCTGAGAAAGAAAGTTGTACGAGGGACGCGCTTTTAATTCTTTGCAGCCTCACCATGCCAGGCTGGTCAGAGCCCACACACACACACTAACAACACACACTGTCACAGTGTACGTCTGCAGCCACCGTGGTCGCGTTTTGTTTCTAGTTCTTACGTCTTAAATGTGTCTCGATCATAAAGACTCGTCAAGGTCTGTTTGTTTGGTGAAGTTGCCACATTCGATTTTTTCCACATACCACAACATGCTTCAGACGTAACCTGGCAACTAAAAAAGGCATTTCACTCTAAAGGAGAATAAAAAAAGATCTTCAAGTGGTTAGCATGCTGTTGTCTCAGTCAGTTTCACTTACAAGAAGTGTAAAGCTGTAAGTACACTTCTACATACTGCGTCTGTCTGGCTGGTTAAAAGGCTCTCACTCTGAATCTGTGGCATGTCTGAGCAGTTGGACCACCCCAACGTATTATCAATGTTACAATGTACATCTCATCAGTTGAGGTGGATTCATTTGCACCAACCAGAATTCAAAGTTGATTTCTATTTGAAATGTGAATGTCAAAGACGTCTTCTCACCCTCTTCTGAACCAGCTGAAATGTGGTTACAACATCAACGTGTCACAAGAAACAACGCTGCCGAACCATGTTGATAATTTATTCATTTTGTAGCTTGAATGGTACTTCAAGCATTACAGCTCTTACGAGTCTGAACTGGGACATGTGCTGACGAAAGAGATACAAACTTCACGCTATGAGGTTTTTCTCCCAATGTTGACATTTGCAGTTACATCTGATGTTGCAGGATTGTTATAAAGACACACTGTATCCTCTAAAATGAAGAAATAACATCCCTCCATCATTTGGGAACTGAAGTATTAAACCACATCCAGATTTTTCAGTTGAAAGCCAGGTTCCCTGTGAAATATGGTCGACATGTGAAAGTTTAATCAGCGTCTTTCTGTGAAAAAACCTAATTTTTGAATGTGTTTTTACCGTTGACCATAGCCGTTTTTAAATGTCTTTCCAATGGGAAACTGCTCACTGGTCTATAACTCATAATGATTGTATTTACACCAGGATTTATGCCCTTTGGCACCACCCGAATCTACTGAATCATACTGGAGTCCTTGTAACTGGTGACTGTTCTGGGATACAAATGATGAAAAGACAGAAAAAAGCTCCAGAAACAATCATGAACTCCAGAGCTATAAATCTTAGGAACTTTTACTGGCCCAGATTAGGACAGAACCGTTTGAACCGGGAGCAGATTGAAGTAAATAAAGTCAGAAACAGCAACAAACATCACTTTGTTATGAGCAGTAACAGACTGATCCCTCTGGACACCACCAGCATCCTGCTGAAGCCTCAGTAAATCAGACTCCAGATGAGACTGGGAGTTATAGTTCGCCAGGCCTGTGCTGGTTAGCTTCGACTGTGGCATCCTGTAGCATGATGATGAGCAGGACTGAGGAAGTGATGCGATGGTGAAGGAGGATGACAGTGCAGAAAACAGATGTACAGTGGGTGTGTTTTCTGCTGTGATTGTATATATAGATATATATATATATATATAGATATATATATATAGATAGATAGAGAGAGAGACAGAGAGAGAGAGTGGGAGTATATCGTAGTCAAGTGTGTGTTTCCTTTTCTGCGTTTATGTTCGAGCCCCGGAGACATCAGGGGAGTCGGTCGGACCACAGGACATGGTGAATAAATCATGAGCTCTCTGATCGCTCCAAGAACATTTATCCTGCGACAGAAGAACTGAAACAACTTCCTCCTCTCAAAAACTGTGTGTACTTGTTAATTCTCTCTCTGTCACACACACACACACACACACACACACACACACACAGATATCTTTGAGCTCTCAGCCTTGATGCATGCCAATCTACACTCCATTCACCCCTTCTGGCTCATTTCTGCTGGATCTCCTCCAGCGCCGCTGACTGTACAGGGGGGGATGACAATTGAAATGCAAGCCAGCATGCGAGGTAATGGGGGAACCGATTCACATAAACAAGACATGACACAGGCTAAATTAGATACTGATGTGCGGGAGTTAGCGAGCGGAGGTTCTGCGCTTTATTTGGTTGACTAACGTATGTAAATGAGATCTGTGTTTAGATGTGCTGATGTGATAGCCAGAGGTGCAGCGCTTTGATGTGTGGTCCGTTTAACCTGCGCCGCTTATATGTGCCTTCCAGCCACTTAAATCTTGATGCCTTTCCTCGTTCCGTTATTGACCTGTGTGCGTGTCTGTGTTTATGTGTGTGTGTCTGTGTGTGTTTACTGTATATGAGTGTGTGTGTTTGTGTGCCTAGGTGAGTATCTGAGTCACAGACAGGAAAAAGGAAAAGGATATCAATTACAGAGAAAGTGAATTTAAATGTGCTTTTAGAGACTTCACCGGAATAAATGTTGGCAAGTTTACGTTTCTGCAAATCATAAATATGCTAAAAACTTGTGCTCAAAAGTTCATTTAGAAGTCTGAAACTTCCAGTTACATCATTCTGAACAAAGTAAACCAAACTTTCAGAGGTTCTGTCTGAGTTCACAGTCAAAAATGACAAGTTTTGACTAAAAACTCATCCATTTTCAGACAATGCAAATGTAAAAATTGTGATTTTAAATGAGCCAGATTGAAAATCAAATGATGCAAGTTCACTTGATGCTGCAGAATAGTCGAGGAAAAACACAGGAACAAATACAGGAGACCGGACATCTCATCAAACAATCTGGTTTTGTTGCCACAAACATTGGTTGGAAAATGTCACGATGACCAACTAAAAATAAACAGCGGTGTCACACTTACAAATATTGAAATGAAGTCTGGGAACATTGGTTTGGTGCAGAGTTATGAACATGTTATGACATGTCGGCCTATTTTTAGAAATGTTGATATGATACATTTTATTCTGGCGACAGGGTGAAATTATGTGTTCGCCTTTTTTCCAACAATAAAAACTCGACTATATTAAAATGACCCTCAACAAAAGAGTCTATGATGAAGTGTGCTGAATTTTTTGTCAGTGGATACGCAGACAGACAATCTAATTGAGTTTTGAATGCAGTCTTACTCAACTTTTTAATGAATTAGTGGAGTAACATATTTGCAATCTCCTGCTTGTTAAAACATTTCCCTTAATCAGCCAAAAAAATAATCTCTTGCACTTTAGTAACAGTTGCCTACCTTCTTCTCTGCCAGTAATGTTAGCTTCATTATCAGTTCTTCTGAGGAAAAAGTAACAGATTTATGGACTCATCTACAGTCCCACTGAAAATTGGAGATGAAGCAGCCAAAAAAAGAAAAGCCTGCTGGATCAAACCATAAAAACATGCAGAGCAAGCCAACATCTAGAAAAGGTAAGCTAACACAACGTCACATTATTATCAAGGGCTCGTTATCGTCATCAGTTGGCTAACTTTTGACTCATTGAAAGGAAGCTTGTAAGCATCTGTAACCTTCCCCTAAAGCAATCATTTTAATGTTATCTGACATTTTTAGCTTCTCCTCCCAGAGCTGAACCCGGACGGTGTACAGTAACTCAGTGAACGAGTGAGTAAAAAAACAGCTTCTGAATGATCACACCGCTCCGCTGAGGAGAAGCACAACAGGCTGCCAAGTGAGGAAAAATGATAGCGAGAGAGCGGCCCTCGTTCAGACAGCCAGAGTTTGTCATGACAACTGTATTTACTGGAGGAGTGTGAGGCTTTTGTATCACTGCAGAACAAAGTGACAAAGATACTGTGTGAGGATGATTACAGTCTGATATAGGCAGGTTAGCGTGAGTGTAACCAGTGACCAGACGTGGGTCACATAACTTGACTTGGGTCAGAATTAAGTCAAAGTCAAGTAAAGTCTTTTAGTCAAACAAGTCTGAAGAGCTCTGAAGTTATCTTTTGTTTCTGATTCAAACCTGGCAACCTGTGAGGGCATGGCAGTCCAGCCAGGGAGTTATACTAAAAATAATAATATTTGGATTCAAGGATGAAAAGAACAGCAGAATGTAAAGTCTGCAGCTCAAAAATTTGTGACGCAACCTCCACTCCATAATTCACTCCAACAACCCACAAAGAAAAGGTGCATATTTTTTTGCTAACTCATTGGCAAACATTAGCTAGATGGCTCGAGGCTTGTTACTGATTGCCACGAAATGTCATACGTCAGTAAGAATTATAAAAAGGTGTCAGCAGACTGCAATAGTTTTTGTTAATGTTGAAAATATTACTTGTCTTTCCATGACTTCTGTCTTTAAGTTAAGGAAACTGGCTTGTTGTGCTCGACTCTTACCACAGTTACCTCGGACTTGCTTGACACTTGAACATATGTGACTTATTCCCACCTATGCTTGTAACCCTGGCGATTGTACACATTAAAGACCGTAGCCACAGATTTCTGAAATATCCAAAGTCACTAAACATACTTTCATCAATAGATTACATCTAAATTAGGTTAACACTGCTGTCGGATACATGAATGGGAATAAAAATTACAAATTCCCATCAAGTTGAGTAAGAGAGGCTAAAAATCCCCCAAAACAACAGTGTAAATAGAGATGAGCAACGTCTGATTGTGGCTACACTGCAAACTTAATCATAAGTCAGGGAAGGAAATGCTAATCGTCACCTCCACTCGACACAAAGATGGAAAAGAATCAACTTCTATCCACTTTATTTCGACTAAAGTTTGCACTTTTCGACAGTGTTACTTGATTTAGCGACAGCTGTCTCTGTCTCAATCGGCTAACTTTTAGTTTTAATGTTTTAATGTCATTGGAGCTATAAATACAATAAAGTGCTTCATTCTCAGCAGCACTGCTAAAAGCTTCGTGTTTATTAATCCAACTGCTGTGCAAGGGAGTTTCACGAAGAAAGAAACTGCGAGTACAAATGCTGAACGAGAGGAGCTATCGGCACACCGTAAATTACCCGAGCAATTAGCATTTGCAAAAATGCTAGCGTTGATTAGAGCTGCTTTCAGTTCCCTGAAGGCACGGGAGAAGCTAATACTGCACTGGGCCTGTATACCCATCTCTCCCACTGAATGTTTGCCACTGATTTATGTCTGTCAATAAAAATTACGCCGGTGCCGTGTGCAGGGAGCTAACACAGAATGCAAAATTTAGTGTAATTAACAGAGGTGGTTAATCTTTTCATGTGTAAATACGTTGATTTAAACATGAAACAAACAGCATGAATAGCATTTCACAAACACAAGGTTGAATAAGGGCACGTTAATTTGCCAGAGCTGAGCAATTAGGTGGAACACAACGCTAATTTCATCTCTCTAGTCCTTTGGGATATGATAATGCACTACGCGGAGAGGCATTACATGGGTAGGCACTACACGTTCATGCTTTCAAGTGACTGTTAATTATTCATTTAATTTTTTTTTTTTAACCATGTCCAAATGGGTTTGTAGCCAACAGCCGGCTCCCCAACCTGCACTATCTGTAGGAGAGATCCAGAGACGTGTGAATGAAGCCGCTCCATCACAGAGACAAATGTACCAACAAATAAATGTGTCACTTGATCAGACAGTATCTCAGTGTGTGTGTCTGTGTGTGTGTGTGTGTATGTGTGTGTTTGACCACCCAGCCTGTCTAAATGAAATATGGGCAGACCCGAGCTGTCAGTCAGCAGCGGCTCACTACAAAAGAAGCCGTGATGGAAAGATAAAAAAAAGGGGGACGGGCCTACGCACATCACTAGCTAATGTGACATGACCTTGTCCAACAAATAGTTATGATGACCGAGCTTAGTGCAGCACACCAAAACACCAGGGGGGCCTTTTCAAATCAGGTGGTGATGAAAACCGTCCTGACTTAAAGTGCTTTTGAAAGCCAAGGCCAAGGGGTCTAAATACTGCAGCTAATATAATTAAACCAGGTTCACACAGGTCCTGAGCCCCAGGCTTTGGGTCAGCCTCCCAGCCCAGGGAATGTCTCTATTCCTGGGCTGCAGAGAGGAGCTGAGGCCCCAGAAAGTCCTCAGGCCCCCTCCAGGCTTGTGCTTTTCCATTTAACCCAGTTACCAGGGGGGGGTTGGGAAACAGGGGGAAGCATAGAGGGCCCTTTACTGGGGGAGTAATGAGAGGCACTATGGAGCTAAGTGTTGTGAAATGAAGGGGGAGAAGTGAAGCGATCCCAGCCGGGAGGTTCCTCAGGATCAGGACCCAGTGGCTGACCTCTTAACCTATGACCATGCAGATTAGTCCCAGGGGCTTGGAGATCGACACGGACGCTAAGCATGAGCCCAAGCTGCTGTGGAACAACTCTGGGGGATTTCTAAGAGGAAAATATTTGGAGAAAGAGCCACGCAATTCTGGGGGGGTGACTTGACTCCGTCGCAAGCAGAGACACTGTCAACAAAGACAAAAAGAACAAGTGCTCTGCTTGAAAATAGTCGTCATTGAACCGAAAGTCTTTCAAATATCCAAATCAGTGGTCGAAGAACAGAGACTGAGGAATGCTGACAGACTGCGAAGGCCTCCGAGACAAATTTGTGATATTGAAATACAAAACAATCTCACTTCGAGGTCCATTCAGTAACTACAGAGTGCAGAGCTGTTCTGTTTAACCCAGTTACAATCGATCAAATCACACAATCTCCCTCAGAACTCAGAAGCTGTTCTGGAGCTGTTTTATTCACATTTCAAGTACAACTGGGCAACACAAGTCTGCTGAGGAAAAGTGTGTGATGCGATCAAAAGCTCATGAAACAGCTACTGAACAGACCTCGTGTGAGATTATTTTTTAAAATTCAAATTCCAAGGTCAAGAATAAACTTTACTACCTGCTGGTTACTTTATCCACAAGTCTTCTTTTGACTACCTGATGAGTCGTACACATATGAGGGAATAATGTGTGTGTGTGTGTGTTTCCTGTCTGTGAAGTTGGGGGTTCATGACCCGAGTATGACATTATAGGAAATGAAACAAACATGGCAGACCTTTCATCCTCCCTGCCTTCCTCTAGGAGACTGTCACGCTCTTTAAGACTCAGTCAATGATTTTGGTTCTTTAGTAGTAGCTTGCTAGCTGACAAACCCATCTCTTCGATCTTTGCATGCAGCTGATACGCCAGTTCTTGTGACATTTCTATGTTCAGTCATTCATCCGGCCCAGAGATACTTCAACATGCAGCCGGGGGATCCGATGATCAAATCACAGCTGCCCCCAAGTCAACTTTTGGTTTGACACGGGTCACAATAGTTTCCTCAGTGAAAGTTCTGTGTTTGTTTGACCCGGGGACGAAACGCTATCGTTCTGCAAGACTGCAATCCAAACCTGCGTCTTCCAGATGTCCTGAACCCAACTTGAAACTGACCTGAAATCAATGTGCGGAAAAATAATCTGGTTCAGGATCTGGTTCGAGGTAAGTACCGAACATTTAGCCTAAGAAGGTAAAGAATTATTTATCCTTTTTGCTGAATCATATTACTGCTTCATGTCCCAGTTGCTAATGCTGGGACATGCTGAGACTTCTTAGACTGAACAAAGGGGTGGGATATTCTAGTAAGGAAGCTGTCTGAATGAGGTATTATCCAACCACGCCAGAAATCAAAAGAGCTAGACAGAGAAGTTCAAACCCTCACCTCCAGACAGCTGGCCAATCACAGGAGTGTTGGATGTTGGTGTAATGTAGGCAAATAGTGTGGATGGATTACAGTGTGTGGACTGCAAAGGGTAATCATGCAACCTTAAGAGCTTTACCATCCTCGTGCAACCATCCAACAAGTAGCTGTGATGGAGTAAACTGGCACCACTGATGGCTCAGAGGATGGTAAAGTCTTAAGGTTGCATGAATTACCTTTGCAGTCCCACACTGTACATCCATCCACACTATTTGCCTACATTACACCAACACCAACACCTCCGCCTGATTGGAAATTGATCAGAACGAGTAGCAACAAGGCTCATCAGCTGGAGTCCTCAGAGGTGGTATGTCCAAAGGAATTTCCACAGGACTAATATCCTGTTGATGTGCACTTGGCTCCTATTGATTTCCCATTCCCTGACGCCCCTTCTCTCGCACGTACGGGCCTACATCACACAAAGCCCACACAGTGTGCCGGGAAAAGATTGCTACCCTGCTAAAACCCATCGATCACACAGGAACAATATTTTAATGGTCACACTGCATTTAGTTCTGAACACACATCACCATATCTCCATCCACCTCTCTTTCTGTCATTATCACCCCGTCCCTCCTGGTCTCTCCACCGCCCCTCGGCTATGAGCGAG
This sequence comes from Pagrus major, assembly GCF_040436345.1. Lineage (NCBI taxonomy): Eukaryota > Metazoa > Chordata > Actinopteri > Spariformes > Sparidae > Pagrus > Pagrus major. The sequence continues at coordinate 32,405,869 of NC_133223.1, forward strand.
CTGTCGGAGAAAAGTGGGAATGATACTTAACACGGGAGCGACATTGAAACACCAGCAGGCGGTCAGTGTGAGAGCGAGGAGAATGGCGGTCGACGCAGCTAAGGGAAAATAACAAATGGAGCAGATGAAGCTGAAACAACAGGCCGTCCACATCATTCTAGTCGGTGGCGAACAGCATCACTACTCCTTTATGTCCTTTGTGTATAAATGTCATTGATGTTCACACAGCAGAGGCTTACACTGAGTTTGAAAATCAAATTCTCAAACAATTTGTGTCCTGACAAGTGGCATTATGAAGTGATAATGGAGTTCAAAGGTCAGCTTGCATATGGCCAGATGCTCTGAGTCACCCAGTGGTAAGGCAGTCTATTAATAAACAGCATTACGCAGAGCTTGTTTGCACAATTCTTCCCCACAGCCCCACAAGGGATTTAGCAGAAGCCATGTTTGCTGACTAAAGGCTACACTTTGCAGTGCAAATAAATGGGCTCAGTGTTTTCTGGGTTTAAGCTCAAAAGTAAATGGTCATTCAAAACACATAGGAACCTGTTATGGGGTGAATCTTAATGGCTTTTTGTTGTCGTAGTACTACGAGCAGGTTTAAATTTCTCCAAAGCATACTGAATGGTCCAAAATGATCTAGGTACACACGATTTGTCCAATACTTTACCTTTATATGATGATTATTACAATCATAATATTACCATCTAATTGTAAATAGTTGTGTTTTTATTGTTTTTGGTTATGTTGTATTAAGATCTGCTTAATGTATGTATGTGTTATGTATTTTTTTTAACCTTCTTTCCTATATTCCTATTTTATGTGTTCATCTAAGGATGATTAGCAATTGCTAATGCTAATGGTGATCCAAAAAAATGAACAAATAAACTTAGTTTTGAAGGTACTTAATAAATATACCTTACATCCTCAACTGTATTGTGTATTTAGTGCTAATAAGCAAGCAAACATGAGGTGGTTGAACCAATAAGCAGCCTGTGATGACCTACTGGCAGCTCTATCAGATCAGTTATATCAGAACTGGAGAGTATATTTCATTAAAGAAAGCAAAGAGTAGCACTGAAGGCATTTTCGCTCTTCTCGACCGACTTCATTGCCAAAATCCGCCCTGCTCTGTCCCGGCATAGCGTCGAGCTGGTTCTCCATGCCCTTGTGTCTTCCCGTTTAGATTACTGTAATGTCCTTTTTTCTGGCCTCCCCATCTGTACTACTAGGAGCCTTCAGCTTGTGCAAAATTCAGCCGCCAGACTTTTAACAAAAACAAGTAGGTTCTGTCACATAACTCCTGTCCTGGCATCATTACATTGGCTGCCCATTCAGGCTAGAGCCGATTTTAAAGTTCTTCTCTTAACTTACAAGGCACTAAATGGACTTGCACCATCTTATTTAATTGAACTACTTTCTCCCTACATTCCGCCACGTCCTCTTCGTTCTCTTAGTTCAAACCTCCTTGTCATCCCACCAATCAACAAAAAGTCAGCTGGTGGCAGGGCCTTCGCCTACCGTGCTCCTTTTCTATGGAATGGCCTCCCTATCAAAGAAGCTACATCCACTGCAATTTTTAAGTCCCGTCTTAAAACATACCTCTTTACTCAAAATGTTGGTTTAAACTAATTCTTAACTGTTTTATCATTTTCCTGTGGTGTTTTAATATTGTTTTATTGTCTGTTATTATTGTACTTGATTTTATTGTAAAGTGTATTGAGACCATGTACCATGGTGATTTTGCACTTTAAATAATAAATTGATTGATTGATTGATTCAGTAAGAGTTTGTTGCACGCAGAGTTCCTCTGAAAGGTTCTGGTCCTCTGGTGACAATTCCCCAGTGGAAATGCAGCTATTGTGAGCATGTTAGCATGTTGACATTAGCATTTAGCTCAAACATCTGTGTACTAGCCTCGCTCAACTGCTAATGCAACTGTAGACTCTTGTTCAAAGTTGAGCTAAAGCACCTCTTCTAATATCCATCATGAGTTATCGTCATCCAAATGTCAGCCATCTGCCTCTGTGTGTGTGTATGTGTGTGTGTGTGAGCTAAAGTCATATCACGCCATTTGTTTTTTTAATTCCGCCTTTGTTGTTGACAAAGCGCGATAGTAAGAGGTAAAGATAAGGAATTAAGAAAGGAAGTGGGCATGCAGCAGAGTGACCGACAGGGAGGAGAGGACGAATGAGGGGCCATTTCATCTCATCTCATCTCTCAGAACACAGAATAATAAAAAAAGATGGCAGCGTGAGAGCCGTAGCAGGAAATGACGGCTGATAAACAGGCTCGGCTGCTGCCTCCATTAGCCATCATTACACTGCCCACCGTGGGGACAGGATACCATTTTCAAACACCGCTGAGCTCCACAGAGAATAAGGAGCCCAAAATTATAACAGACATCTCATAAATAGATGTGTCATATCTGTCCAATCACTGTCTGGAGGGAATATCTGAATTGCCTGTCTCTGGTCATTTGCAGGCAGATCTGCGAATGGCCTCTTCATTCCCCCCATTCTGTTGCTTTGATGAGAAAGGAAATAGTTCCTTTTTATCTTGATTGTGCAAAGATAGATTGTGTAACACATGGCGTAATGTACGACTGCAGAGGTGTTGTTTATTTACGGCCAAAAAAACCACAGATTTAGTGCAGTGTCATGTATACAGATGTCGAAATATCAGATAAGGTGATTTATTTTGGAGCTCTTCTCTCGGATATCACTGATCTTGTCCTGATTTCAAGAAGAAATGAATCTCTGAGGCTCTTTTATATTCTTGGGAGAAGCCTGAGGGGAAAATCTCACAAGCGTTAAGGAATCCGATAAGACAGGAAAACAGAAAATAAACATCGAGCTTTATTCAAACGGTGCAGCTATCAACCATTTGACCTCCATATTAGTCTCAGTGCATGCAGTGTGTGTGTGTGTGTGTGTGTGTGTGTGTGTGTGTGTGTGTGTGTGTGTGTGTGTGTGTGTGTGTGTGTGCATGGGGGCCTCTCATTTTTCACTGTAACTCTTTGTTTTGCTGAGGCTGTGCCGGGGATATGACTGTGCACTCCTTTATCGTGTCTGAAGAGGAAAAAGAAAAATCACCCCACCGAGAACAATAGCTGCTGAAAAGTGTCAGAAAGAGAGAGAGAGAGTTGAAATGGCAGCCTCCCGAGATGGATGACGAGAAAAATCTCTCAGCTTGCTTTTCCCCCCCTTTTTTTTTTTTTCTCGGCGTCGGGTTGGAAAATATGACCCAGCTAAAAGCCTCCACATATGCTCCACTCCCCGGCTTTTTTGGTTTGTTTGTGTAATTGCTGAAGTGCAGCTAATTACCATATGTTCCAAAAAAGAAGAAAATCACAACACATGTGAGTAACCCTCCCGGAGACGAGGAGGATAAATGCTTCTTCATTTGGAGGCAATTCTTTTACAAAGTACTGCAATTATAGCAAGATTTGTCTTTGTCGATCAGAAACTTGAAATTAAAGATAAACTACCACTTCTTCTGACAAACTGGTGTTTGCAGGTCTTTACAGATTTTATTCAGTCTGTCATAATGCAGATAATTCATTTCAAACATTGCAAACAATTGTTGAAAATGTTGAATTTTCTTAAACTTACTTACTTTGATGATCTCTGGAGTAAATTTGCTCGTTGTCACTTGAGAGGCAACATGATTACACACATACTTATAGCACCAGATTAATGTTGAATCATTTATGATCGTGGTTAATATTAATTCCTGGTCCTCTACATTAAAGGAAATGTGAATTTTATAAAAGATGCATGGGTTCTTCAGAAGGCAGAGATTTGGGATGAATTACTGGTTGAAGGATTAAAGTTTTTAAACTCGTCAAAACTTTGTGTGTGAGCTGTAGTTAAATATTCAGCTGTGGATCAGAGACTCACTTATTTGTGGATGTGCCCAAATAGGTAATAAATGTAAAGGATCATAAAATATTAACATGGTAATTCACTTTTAAATAATTTATCTAAAGAAACACAGAATGTTACACCAGTAAAGATCTTTGAACAGCATCAGGTCAGAATGCAACAGGTTTGTGAAACAGAAATTGTTTTGCAAAAGCAGCAAATAGTTACAAAATGCAAAACAATATATAAATATCTAAAAACAATAATGTACATGCACTTAGCAAACAAACAAGCATAAAATGATGTTACTTTAAGTTTTGAATATAGTATTTTATTACTTCAACTGCACAGTAGGTCAGTGTAAAATAAGAAAAAGTTCATTAGTTTATAGTTATTTCACTGTTATAAAACATTTATTAAGAAATTGTTTTTGTAAAGTTGCAACTGATGTTCATAATATTTTATAAATGTTAATAAATACTGTGAAGCTCATCTAGAAACATTTAGATATTTATAAACCTTTACATTTACTTAATAAGTGGTTTAAAAAGCATTTCATTGTTTAACAGTGAAATAACTAACTAAAGTTTAATTAACTATACATTTGTCCTTTATGGTTGTTAAAGTGTTGCTGAAAGTGTTTTTCTGAAGGTGGATGACGCACAAAGACTTTTCACATCTGAACTATTGAAGAAGGCAAAGAAAAATAATCTTTATGCTTGAAGCATTTATTTATTTCTGCTAGTCAAACACTGTCAATACAAACACATTACTAGAAATTATATTTGTAATTACTGTGTATGTAAACATTATTCAATGTTTATATAATCTTATTAAGCTTCAAGTTATCAAGATAACAGCAAGCCGACTTCCTACTACCAGCAAACTATAATGACCTCAGGTGCACAGAAGTGTTTTTTATTAAATGTAGTTGAACTATAATGACCATTAAACTGGTAGTTGGTGTAGTAACAAACACTGACCCAGTATAATGTCTTACATGAATATAAAGTTGCCTCTCCTGACTGAATGTTTGCCACTTCACCGAGCCCACACATGTCTCAGTGTGTATGAGACGAGGTAATCTGTTGTTTTAAACCAGAAGAGGGAGCGCTGTTTCACGAGCAGAGCTGCAGCAGAAACAAGTTTCCTCTTTCCAAGTTGCTCTCTGCAACACAGTTCCTCATAAACCAAAGCTCACCCAGACAAAAACACAAACACCTCGTGTTTGTTTCAGAACTCTGTGAGTAAATGTGCTGATCTGGATCACTGCTCTTTATCCTTAAACCTTCAATGAGTTATAGGTGGCTGATCTACAGGCAGTGCTGTAGTCCTGGATCATCTGTGAACTGTGCTGTGAAGCAGACTTTCTTCGTCCAGTGCAGAGTAACCACAGATTTGTCAAGGTGTTTATCTTTACTATATAATAAGTGTATCTCATTATGATCAATGTTAAAGAGCTGTGGTGGCAGCACGGGGAAATCACTGTATTGCATTTGATGAAGTTTGAAACCTGTGCATGAGAAAGGGTTTAATAAACTAAAAGGTCACACTTCAAGATGGATTCAAACGTTTTAAATCTGACACTCCTCATGGACCTCAGGGGATACTACTGGCACCTCCAGCTGCGTCTCCACTCTTATATTTAAAGCTATAAGCCACATTCAAGTCATTTAGCCTGATGAAAACATCTGGAATATGAGTGGAGCATACTGACATTACCACCTCTGAAGCCATGTGTGGTTAATGTCCTCCACAGAATCCTCACAGCGCTGACACAGACCACCAGTTGTCCACTGAGCCACCAGTGTTCACAGCTACAAAGAATAATTGGAGCTCGAATCAACTGAGGCTCTACAGGCAGTCTGCTTCATTCTGAAAGGTGTGTCCTCCACTGTAGTCACTGCAGAGAGAGGCCTGGATTCTCTCTCTAAGTGAGAGAGTGTTTTTTTTTTCCATCTCTGTGCGTCTGTGCTTGTCTTCCCATAGTTTCTCTATAGCCTTGGTGCCACGGTCATTATCTGCAGAGAACAGAAAAATAAATACAGAGGCCAGATTGTCATCGACCGTGATGCCAGACAGAGGGCCCTGAGAACCGAGCAGAGGGAAAAGGGACAGAGCCGAAGATGAAAAATCCATCCAGAGGGGCGAACGCTGGGAGATATATAGCAAAAGTTTGTTTAAAAAATGTTACGGATAAAATTCCTGCCTCGCCAGCCATCGCGACAGGCCTCTCCAATAATTCAGGTGCGGCCTTTCCTAAAGCCCGTGAAAAATCGTGGACCATAAAAGAGAAACATGGCTTCTTCCTTTTGCAGCCTTTGTTTACCTCGTTTCCTCGGTGGCAATAAAGCACAGAGAGCGATGTTTCTGTCAGCGCTGTGATGGTATGTTGGGGCGAGCCGCTGCAGATAGAGGTGAGGGAAAACACATCACAACAACAAATAGGAAGCGACACGCATGTGTGCAGAGGAGCGTGAGCGCACATAAACACCGGCTCGTGCAGACACTTACAAAACATGCGCCGACTCCCAAAGACACACGCAGAGAAACATTCAGACGGTTTCAGGAGTGCAGGTGGCGTCTGTCAGTGTGGCGGGCGGCGGGCTTAGTGTGCTCCGCGGTGTGTGAACGCGACTGCCTGAGCCACTTCACACTGTGTTTGCAGTGCTTATCTGAGTCAGGGGCCGGGTCAGCAGGGGTCACAGCTCTTATTTGCCATGCTGATAGACTGGGTAATGAAAAAAGCCTGGAGCACAGGAGCCACACGCGCCGGGAGCAAACACTCAATAAAGTAGCTACTATGCATCTCTCTCTTACTCCACCACTCATTTGGAGGCTGGATACTTGAGATTCTATCAGACGGTGAAGCACAATCTCATATTCCTATCAAATGAATGGTTATTGATCGCCACTCTGACTGAAAGTGCTGCAAAAACCAAAGCTGCTCTGAGTTCAGGTTGATACTACAGGTGAAAAACTTTTTTTTTCATGCACACAGTTCATTTTCTTTCAGACTCCTTGAAAGAAAATGTTGAAAAAACACATTCAGGTTTATTTTAGTTCAGATTTATGTTCTGGATGTTTATGCAAATGAGCACATATTTAATTATGTGGCCTAATTTACATATTTATACACAAAATAAAACTTATAATATAAAAGAATAACTGTCTTATTGTAAGTAATCACCTGGGAAGTTCCAGTTGGAATTATAAACCTTGTTCACCACTTCTGAATAAAAATGTATGAAATTTTACAACACATATATTTCAAAAATGAGTTTTTTCACAAGTCTGAGCCAGAAATCTCTTTAGTTGCAGACACATACACCAAACTATCCATGTTTTTTATGGCTATATAATATTTTCTGATTTAAGGAGTGATACACACAATATGTCAACAAAATGGAACAATCTTTTTAACCTGACTTTATGCAATATCCAGATATATGTTCTGGAAATGTATGCAGTTAATACCTCAAATCTGAGGTTGGTTGAACTTCGGAGTGATCCAGGCTAGCCGTTTCCCCCTGCTTCCAGTCTTTAAGCTAAGCTAAGCTAATAACCTCCAGACTCCAGTTACATGCTGAGCTCTCATCTAAATTTTCTGCAAATGTCCCAAAATGTTAAACTGTTCCTTTAACTTCTGGAACATTTTTACATTTCTATATGTTTTGAGGGATGATTTTATGTAAAGTGGGTGAAGGAGACACTGGAAACATAAAACTTTGGTTATTTCCAGATTTATTTATTTTTTACTTTCTCAGCAAGAAAAATGAATTATATTTTCTGCAGCAGTGCTACAATTTTCATGCTGCCCTAATGGGGTTTCAAAGACAGTCAGAGATGAGGTGAAGGAGTATTTTCTCATTACACAGTGTGCAATTCTGACGTTTTCATCGCTGTAATGACACGTTATTCCTTTTCATTTGAAATTGAATTATGTAGGATGTTAAAAAAGTCTGACATGATAGTGTTTCATCTCGTCTCACCAGCCCTCAGTCATACTGCCGTATACTAGCTTATGCTAAGCATGATACTCGTCTTGATTCATGTAACACTATGTGCTTAAGTTTCCCCTTCAGAGATAATTGTTTTAAGTCTTTCCACTGTTTGGAGAACAAGAAGTGCTCATTTGAGAACGTAATGAGTGCAATCCATTTCACATATCTGCACTTTAACCCGCTCTACATTCAACATTTTCTATCCCGTTCTCCTCTTCCTCTTCCTCCGCCTCCCCTCTTGTCACTATTTTCCATCTCTCCCTCTTCCTTTGGGGAAATCTCAGCCTCTCTATCCATCACCGCGGCTATAGTGTCACTGTCTCCCCTTGCGTAAGCAATAACAGCACCAACAGCGCTAACACTAGCCAACCAAAGCCCTGGCTCGTTCAATCACCCCGATATGAATCTGCTTAAAACTCAGCCATCGAGCGCTCAGCCAAATCCATCAGCGCAGGCTTAAGATCGGTGGCACACGCGGCGCTGATAAGACGTTCTCTGTGGTCAAGGCCCTGTGATGAGGAGCAGAGTAACAGCCGCCGCCGCCGCTGCTGCTGCTGCTGCTGGCTGGATGACTATCTGCAGCACTCAGAAACTTAAAACAGTGGTAACGGACGAGAACCATTAGAAAAATACTTGCTGTTCCGGCGCTGGTTTTTCGCTGCTGTGGGAGCCAAGTCGAGAGTGTCACGTAATTGGGGCAGCAGATTGTTTTTGAGGCATTATGTGATATTTCTCTTGATTTGAGGGCTGAGAGCTAAATTGGACGGCTGCCCTTGATCGCTGCTGTTGTCTTTTCAGTCTTTGCACTTTTAGTCTCCTTGACCATTTCAGAGCTCAGCTGCATGTGTGTGGCGAACGTTCCCGTCCGAAGTGTGCGTGTATGAGGTAGACTGTGGATTAGCAATGTCAGCTAAACACACACTGCTGTAAAAAACAGAGGGAGCTCAAGGACAGGTAGCTTTTAATAGAGCGTGTGGGTTCTGTGAACCTCCACAGCCCCCACAGATGGTGGGGGTCAGGGGAGCACGGGCATGCTGGGAGTTGAAGCCGGGGGCTTGATTAAACACCAGCCCCACTGCAGGGGAGCCCCAGAGGGGCCACATCAAGGAGCCTCGCTCACTGTGGTTCTGCTCCAGAGCCTCTCCGCCTCACTCTGAAGGGTTGTATGAACAGGGTTAGCAGCGTAGAGGGGGAGAGAAGAGGGCAGCTGAGAAAACTGCATGTGAGAAATGAGCAATAAAAATATCCAAAAGTGAGATTAAAAAAGTTTGTTGTTGACTTGTTTTATCCAGCGAGATAAAGATGCTGAGCAGGAGAAAGAGCCAGAGGAGACAGAGATGAAGAGGCAAGAAAAAAAAAGGTCAGAGGTCAGATAAAAATAATAAAGATAAAAAAGGAAAAGCACCAACAAAGAAGAACCGTCTGAGTGCCTGATAAAGACCATTTGTGTCCCTGCAGGTTGACAGTGGACTCGTGCAGAGCGGATGCAGCTGCAGCAGCACGGACAGATAGCAGTCACTCCAGAATAAGATTCAGTTTCTCCTCTGACATCCTCCAGACTTTGATCCGGGCCGTATCGCCCCGCTGCATCTCAGCCCGGCGCAGCAACGCCAGGCCTCCACCAGCACGGTGAAGATCGTAAATAAACATCCTTCTCTCTCCTGTCCTCTGCTGCACGGCCTCAAAGAAGATTAGAAAATTATTCTAGTCGCTCATCCATCTTTCACTTCCAAAATGAATAAAAGAGCGGGGCCGTTATCTGCCCTCCGTCTATCCCGAGACATCGCCACCCCATCACATGGTTTTAGTTTTCCTAATCTCTCTGCTCCGGTTTCTTTATGGCTAACCGCTGCCGCTCACATTCTTCTACTGAGATAGGGCAATCTGGTTTACTTAATAATTCACGAGGCAATCTACCTACGGTGCGGTTTGTGGATGAACATATCCAGCTGAGGTGAGGGAATAAATACAAATAGATCTGCACTTATGGGAGGCTAAGAGACACTTTTATAGAGACGGTAAAATATCTATTCCCACGTTACCCAGAGGATGATCAAGATTCACTTCCCTTCAAGACGGACAATGAAAATTATGGATAATATAACTTTTTTATCCAAAGTAAACTGTATTTCAAGCAAAACTCAAAAGATGAGCAGAATGAGCTTCGGAAAATGTCACGCTTCCTGCTGACGACTGTGCAGTCGGTGGGGAAGATAAGTGGATTTTCCATTGTAATATAACAAGCTAATGACTTTTCATTCAAATGAAGGGTGGAGGGGCGGCGGCGTAGATCTTTGCCAAACCACAGAGATTACAGTGAGAGTGGTTTGTGCTGGAAAATGGATGTAAACAATGCAACAGTAAAAAAAAACAACTGAACACGAACATTGTGAAGGTTTTTATGAGGTTTGAATATATTCAGCTTGTACATGAGGCGACACGAACATGTGAAATGCCACCGCTAACAGTCGAAATTGGAACATAAACAAGTCTGATGCATTCTGGGAAAAACTCCTTTGAGTATCTCTGAAGAAAGGAATGAAGTGCTCCGAGAGACTCGAGGCCCCCCGGGGGGGCACGGAGGAGAAAAATGCAAATACAGATGCCTGCACAGCAAAACTGTGGCGAGAGATATACAGTGCAGCTCCACACAGACTGTAGAGCTGCTGTCTCTGTCCGATATTAAACCAAGCACTGAGCGACTGTCCTCTGAGTGTAGTTATTGTGTTCGGGACAATAAGGCTTCAAATGAAAAATGCTTTAAAGTTTAAGTCTCATTTAAAAAAAAACATCTGCGGCACAAAAAAATGTCAAGACTGTGTGGTGATGTAACAATATGCACTCGAGGCGTAAAGGATTTTTATTTGATATGTATCTTTTTGTTACAAATTCCAACCAACGACGTGTTAATTCATCTCTCAGTGAATCAGTCAATATTTTCAAGAAAGGCTCAGTCATTTCCTCAAATCTGCTCTGCTTCCAGGTGTGGACTGATACATGTTTGGTTCTCTGGTGAGTATTACATGCAGTTGTGGTCTTTTTCTGTGATTTGTTGAACAACAAGAAAGATATTTAATATCCTCAGTGTTACACTCAGGGCCACACAAAGCCTCCTGAAAAAGGACTTTCCCTTCTTAAATGAGATATTTAAAAAGGAGCAGTTTGATATGACCAGAAGTTTTGTTCAATATATATATATACATATATATATATATATATATATATATACATATATATATATATATATATATATACATATATATATATATATATATATATATATATATATATATATATATATATATATATATATATATAAATAAATAAAGTGTGTGTTTGTGTGTGTTGTTGACATTATGTCAAAAGCTGTCCATGCATTGTGTGGCAGAGATGTCTGCTGAAGTTAGCATGCTAACCAGCTAGCTAACCTGGCCCCTCCTGTCTCCTAATACCACTTTGTACTGGAAGAGGTGATAGAGAGTCTGACAGCCCCCATAACTTGAGCTGGGGGATATATGCCAACACAAAAAATGTCATCTTACTTCTATTTTCTTTACTTTAACAGAAAAATACAATCTTACACCATCTGAATTCATGTCAGACAAGTTTAGTTGCCTTCTTACTGTTGGCTTTGTGACAAAAACACAGTGAGTACAGTGAGTCTTTTTAAGCAAAACTAAAACATGCATCTTCTTGAAACGCTGACACAGGGTTTGCTCAAACATTCACATTTGGTGGTATATCTGGTGGCTAATGCGAGCTAAAATGTTAGCATTACGTTTGGATAAATGTTGCTGTATGACATTACTGCCTCAGTTTATTTAACTTGATGACTCTTCTCACCTGTTCTACAGTTTGTTTAAGCATTTACTACCATCCCATAATTATCACTTGTGGCCACAGTGATCACAGTTTAGCAAGTGTTAGACAGCAAACACTCTCATCTTACCTACTTATTCTCTTTTCTTCTTCTTCTTTCTTACTTCTGTTGTATTTTCAACTTTGTCACACTCCCAAAACAATAACTCACTTTTCTGTTTCTCTCCCTCTCTCTTTTCATACTCCAACTCACCGTATGAGACGTACGAACAAAAGAAAATGTTCTTGTGCAGCTGCTCGGTGGCCAGCCGCGTCAGCAGGACCAGGTGTGAGGATGCAACTACCTGAATGTGAAGTAGGGCAGTGCTAAAAAAAGGAGCATGCACAATCAGCAAAAAGCTGGCGAAGGAACAACACAAGGACAGAAAAGCAGAAAAGCCAAAAAAACATTCTTCTTCATTTCTAGTTCACATCGTTTGGCTTCCTCCCGCCTCCTGCTGCGCAAAAGCTTGATTGACACATCACTGACTCGCCTGCACCACGTGACGATCCTGGCTTTCAAATTGCTCCATTATTAGCTCTTAGGATGATTTGCCCCCACGCCCACAGAGCTGCAGAGAAAGGAGGCAGAGCACTTTAAAAAAAGATGAGACGTGGTTAACTATCATCGCAACAGACAGGCAGGCGGGATTAAGGGTCGGCCGCGCTTTCTCAAAACCCCTTTGTGCAGCAATTTTCTATTCTCTTAATTGTTTCCCCAACATCTGCCTACCTCCTCCTTTTTACAAATACTTTGTTAATTAGGTAGTTGTGTGTGTGTGTGTGTTTGTGTGTGTGTGTCTCTGTGCGAGTGTGTATGTGCCAGCAGAGATGTGCAGAACTCAGACAGGAGGGTAATAAGCATCCAGCGGTGGACAGTACAGTACCACATGGGGATCTGCTTCGGAGGGAGAGGAAGGAAGTTGTTGGTGTTGCAGTTTTTTCAGTGGCGGGCGGAGGTAAAGAGAGAGCGAGAGAGAGAGAGAGAGAAAATGAGTTATTGTTGGGGGAGTGTGACAAAAAAGTTGAAATATATAAAGAAAAGAAGTGAGGAAGATGAGTGGATGCAGGGTGTTTAGGTCGCTCTCACAGCAGAACACACAGTGCAGGTGCAGGTGAGGCAGCAGTATGAGTGTGTGTGTGTGTGTGTGTGTGTGTGTGCAGGTGTATTCATGTGTGGCCTCGTGCTTTATGTGTACTTGAGCGAGCATGCTGAGATGTTTGAGTGATACTGTGTATTCATGCATTTTAATAAGGCTGTTTGTCTTCTTTTTTTGGGGTGTGTGTGTGTGTGTGTGTGTGTGTTTTCTCTTCAGCTCTCACATCTTCACCCGAGGGGGGGAGGAGGCCTCGCCCTCGCAACAGGAATGCTGGGAATTCTATCTCAAAATGCATCACATGAGATCACAACGTTGGATTCAAACCAGCGCAAGAGGTAAAAGGACAATTTGCAGCCGAGACCTCCTCCTCCTCCTCCTCCACACTAACACACACCTTCTTAATTTAACATGAGGCCTTTTACTCCGACACACTCAGGTTTGCAGAGACATGAATATACATTTAGCTGCAACATGAATAACTAGGGGTGAGTCGAGTGGCACGGCGACGGAGCCTACTGCCTATCGCCTGCCTCCCCGGTAGTTAAACAGCATTCAGCATAACTTATGCGAGTGCCAATCACTCCAAATGAAAAGTGCAAATTAAACTCTCACGCTCAAATGCATAATTAGACCTCTGACTTGGCAGTGGAGCGTGAACGATTGAGGGTGGAGAGATGAGTGCCCATGCAGGTTTTTTTTTTCCGCTTGTAAACGTAGGTACACACACACACACACACACACACACACACCCTTATTACACTATACTGGAGAGTGTCAGAGGGCAGAAATAAAGCCACAATTAGTAAAATTCATACGAGTGTTTTCAGCTGGGAACCAAACCACACGTTCCTCTTAATAAACAGCACTTGCAAACCACTCGTTTATCTTTCCAGTCAGACGTCACATGAGTTCGTTACTTGAATGATACCTGAGTTCTGACAGAAACCTCCACAGATATCTAAACTGAACACCCTCATTAAGCTTTGAGACGCTGATGTGTACTGAGCTGCTGCAGTTGAAATCACGACCCCGTAACAGAAAAAAACAAGCTATTTTCAGCCCTGCTGCTGGTATATACAGTCGGTGCATTAACATTGATTGCTGTAAAAGCTAGAGATTAAAAAACATATAGCTCGAAACACTATAAACACATTTTGAAAAAAAAAAAGAAAACTGCAAAAATAGACCACAAACAGCCAAGTGTCAGCTGGGATCAGCTGCAGTCCCCTGTGACCTTTCAGAGGATAAGTGGTATAGCTAATGGATGTATGGATGCACAAATAGAAGAAATACTAAACCCACTGTGGACTTTCACATGCAATCAACTCAACAAATGAAATAAATTCAACCAAGGATGGAAGGCACGTTAGAAACGATGACTTTCATAATTCAAAGGATAAAGAAAAGGCATTTAGATCTGGTACACGTTTAGTACAATGACTCATACGAAAAAACCTGCTCTTGTTTCTAGGGAGACGGGTGCAAAATGTCCCAACGTCTCGACTTTTGGCGCCAACTGAACAGCTGGAGACTCTGGTCTTGAGGTGATCTCAAACAGGCCTCTGCTGTTTGGCAGCTGTCTCGCCAACTGTCTAGCCAACCCTACGACCCCTCCGCCTCCAATTGAGAAGGTAAACTCATATAGGCGTCATCTGTCTGAAGTGTGGACATTCAACACATCTTTGATTTCTAGGGAAGTGCACAGCCCAGTCTCCAGAATAAAATGCTGGCAATGTTTCTGCAAACTACTGATACATTAACATTTGTACGTTTCATACGTACCATACTGACATCTCTACAATAAGTGTCATATCATCTTCACATTACATCTTTATGACCTGACTTTCATATCAGGAGGTGGAGGGGATGGTGGTGGAGCTAATGGCAAGAAGGCTGCCAAGCCAGTGACCGCAATACCAGACTGCGTTATTTAATTTACAAGTGTGAAACCACTGTATATTGTTTTAGGGATATCTAGGGACATTGCCAGACGTGTTTGTAGTGAACAAAACAGGTATTTTAAGCCAAAACCTGATCTTTTCCTAACCCTAACCAACTGTTTTTGTGCCTAAATGTGAAGTTGCAACATAAAGAAAGTTAAGAAAAGTTTCAACATATCTGCGGTTTGCAGAAAAAACCTACAATGCCAACATTTTTCTGTGGCAACAGGGCTGCTTCAGCATCATGTGGGTGTGTGTGTGTGTGTGTGTGTGGTCTTCAGGTTGCAGCTGGGTCTCTCTTGCATGCTAAGGTGAGACACTGAGTGGAAACTGCCCCCAGTATATTTTACTTCTTAATAACTGAGTCATGGAAACAGCAGCACAGGAGCTCAGTAGTTATGACCATGTGATTCATTTAACCCATGTATACAAGAGGCCCAGTAAGACAACCTTGACTTGACTTACATGTTTGCTTCAACTGCTGCTGCGTTCCCAGAGTCTCTCTGTCTCAGGCCCCCTGATGAGTGACCCAAACATTTTCCAAGAGATGCATTGACAATCCTCTCTGATTGAGAGACAATAGATATTACTGTTGATGTGGTTGGGATTGTTGTTTGTGGCGTAGACGCAGCCCTGATTGATGCAACATGGGAACTGACGCACACAATGTTGCGATCAAGGGTTTTTCCACTTATTGTCAGCAAATAAAATGTTATGACACGAATGAAATGAGCCTTTTGGCTAAGTGACAGTACGCATCCCATCCACTTCTGTTGTTTATTTTTGGTCCAGCTCGCAGGCTAAGCAAGGTTACAGATGGGAATGTCAGAATACATTCAGAGGACCAAGCAGACATCTGAATTTAATGTTCGGGGACACTTCCACTGGTTCCTTTTAATGCAACGGATCAGCTGTTCAACTCTGAACTTCTTCGAGATTGTTAAGATTCGCACTGTGTCTCTAAGGATGAGCCCAGACACCCCAGAGGAGGGAACTCATTTCGGTTGCTTCTATCTGGGATCTTATTCTTTCTGTTACTTGCCAGAAACCCCGTGACCAGGGATGACAGTTAGAATGTAAATGTAGAGGTAAAGTTAGAGCTTTGCCTTCAGGCTGTGCTCCCTCCTCACCACACCACTCCGGTACAACTAAACCCCCCCAGAAACAGCGTTTGGCTGTGAGGCAACTTTGTCATTACAACCTAACAGCAGCTTCCAGTAGCGTAACATGATGCATACTGGCCCAAAAAGCAGTTTTCATACGGAGTCAGAGAAGGAGCAGCAGTAAAATGGCCAATGACAACATACAATACACGAAACCTTTGAAAATTCAATCATATGTCCTTTAATATCCTTTAAAGTAGCAATTACATATATATAAATATACAGTATATTAAGAACATACTACAGTCAATGCCTCGATTGTGCTGCAAGTAAAAAAACGGAGTGAAGTTGAACCACTGTTTCTAGTCGACACCGACGGTATTATCTCGTCTATTTCTGTAGCAGAGTGGATCTCTGAACAGCGAGCCACTGCCTTGGAAACCGAAGCCCTGGAGAGAATGGAGAGCTGATTAGAGAGCGGCAGCTTGTCTCCAATCAAACCCAGTGTCTTGTCTGTTTACAGGGAGCACGTCCAGAGAGCTCTCCACGCTGACCCGCAGGGGAGGCGGGGTCACTATCTCCATTCGTAACTGGTACTGAAATCCAAAGTCAAAGTAAAATGTGCATGTAGATATTATTTTTTTTCTGAGCGAGGATTCAAAGCTCGACCGGCGCTACATATCTGCATCTGGGATCAAATTATACTTGCAGATTGTTCCTAAGCATCGTTTCACCAGATACTGAACTTCACAGTCGTTTCAGCTTTTCTCTGATTGACAGCTTTACTCTGCCAAAGTGTTGTGACCTAATGAGACCTCATCCACCTTGTGTGTGCGTGTGTGCGCGCACGTGAGTGCATGCGTGCGTGGATGAAAAACAAATACACAAATACATATTATATGATGAAGCCAAAAAAAAATAGTATATTCAGAGGATATACACTACACTACAGACTCAGATTCATAGTCTTCTCTGTAACATTAAATTGAGGTTGTAGAAGGTGAGCATATGTAGATCTGAATGTGACTTTAAATTAAATAATGCTCAGTGGTTAAACCTTGAAAAAATATGATTTGTCCCACCCAATCTATCACCGTAAACAATTACATTAAATATTGAACATTTAGTTAGCTCTGATCCACTGACTGAGTCTGTCATTGGTAGCTGACCTCTTTTAAATAGTTCAAACACAGGATATGTTACACATTTCTCCACTTCTACCACTCAATGCGATAAAACACTTGTGTAATCTTTAACTTTCTCTGCATCACAGGTCACTCCTTAGGTTAGCAAATGGATAGCTGACTTCTGCTAGCTAGTCTGAGTAACATCAACCAGTGTTTGCAGCTGTTTTGAGTTGAAGTCAGTGAGAGAAGTTGATATCAGATCTTCACCACTAGACTAGTTTATTCACTAAGACTGAAAATGCTCCTCAAAGCAGCCGTCCCCAGGCTGTTGTAAGGTCCTGATACAGGTACCTTGAAAGGTGACTTTTGATCACACAACTTGGTTTCAGAAAACTTCAAACTTCCCTCAATCAGAAAAAAACAAAGACAGCAAAGAAATCACAACAGGCCTGAACAGAGCAGAGTGTCTGACTGACAGTCTGTTTGGATGAGATCTGCAGTGAGTCAAGGACAGACTCACAATCACCTGTGTCTCCACCTGTCTTAAGCCTTTTCTCAAAAGGGCTGATTGCTGCAGGGGGGAAATGCCACAAGCAGCTCTGAATCATTAATTAGGAGCCAGTTTCCACACCTGCACAACAGGTGACCTGTTCGTCATCGAGCACCGAATGTTATTAATCCGCTGCTTAAAATAGTCCCCAACAAAATGCACCACTTCCTCCTGTTTGAGTAACATTTGCTAAAAACTGCAGTGGGCGCCTTTTTCAGGATGTTATTTAAGGTATTTGTGACCCATTTTAGATATTATGTCTTCAAAAGAAACCAATGAGCTTGAGCCTGAGAGCCGCAGTCAGGGGTAGAAGTCAGAAAGTATTGAAAGATGTTCGACACATTGTTGGTTTTAGTCTTTTCACAAGATTTCCTTACAATAACACACATGTAGATAACGCCAGCCTTTAAATGTGGCTTGGTAAAGTCTAGACTGGCTCAAGATGGAGTGATATCTCGAGTTAGTAATTGCACATAAATCCATAAACTAACCCTCCCACACAGGGTGAAAAAAATCCTCATCCTAATCCACACAGGAAACACACGCATACAATGTTTGAGATGTCGGGAGATTAAGATTTTCTGAACATCCTGTTGAAAAGAGCATGCCACGGGTTCATTCAGATATCAGGCCACAGGTTGTCCGTCAAAAAACTTGCATGCATGCACACACACATATAGAAAGACACACAAGAACACACACTCCACCACACACAGTCACGGATCAGAAGTGAGTCAGCGAGCTCAGAGGCAGTGGGGGAAATGCAACCCTAACACACATTAATACACACACATGCTCGCAGACACACACAGGCTTGGCTTTATTTTGGCATGCTGCTCTGTGGTGAGCGCTGTGAGGGTTTAGAGGGATTGGACGGTGTTGACTTTGCCGTGAACCTGCAGAGCCTCTGCACTCTCACAGCTGCCTCCCTCATCATTTGCGGAGGGCCTCCAATCACTGTGGAAAATCAGGGCTGGGAAGGGCAGAAGATATATCATTCCTCTCCTCCTCCTCCTCCTCCTCCTCCATTCCTCTCCTCCCCTCCCTCCATCTTCTTTTATACTGCACCCTCCAACACTGAGAGGGAGGGAGACGGGGTTTATTGCCTCTTGTTCAAGGCGGTTGTCATAACTCACATTTCTTTGAGTTTATCTAATATTCCAATTATACAGCTGCATATTTGACGACCGCTATTTTTAAGAGCAGTGCTCAAGGGCACCACTGGAGCTCAGCTCAGGCAGTTCTTGGCTGGCAAAACTAAAGTGGGTTTTTTTTGGCTGTGACAGCTCTGTCATATCAAGGCCTCCCACTGGATTTTAAATACTTTGCCTTCTCAACAATGGAAGGAAGAAAAAAATCAGACATTTTCCACCTGAGCGTTTTCGCAGAAGGTACAGTATTTTAGCTGAATGTGTTGAAACCTATGAGGCGGACTATTTACTATAATGTAACTTTTTCTAAAAGGTAAAATGGAAGATAATGTTTTTTCCTGCTGTAATTAAGTTAAGCATTTGGGCTTCTGGAAATGAGTCGTCGCCATCACCTTTGTAGGCATCCGTAATCATCCATCAGCAGGTGACGTTCAGGGGGAAACGTGATTATATTGAAATAAGAGTTTACTGAGGATAGTGAAGCATCGACTCTCCTCTGCATCCCACACAAAGTCAATCACAGAAACATTCAAAACATGATCTGGTGTCTTTTCCAAAAGGCATCTTTTCCAAAGCTTAATATCAAAAGTTTCCAAAAACATTTTTTCCCCCAACAGATTGTTCCTGCATGAATGCCATCATGACACTGAATGGGTTCTGGTTCCAGCTGAGATGACAGTAATTTCCCATGTTGAGAAAGATGATAAAAAAAATTTGATTCTAAAAGTAATATTTATTTTTCCAGTTGCTGGATAAACAGACCTTTGGGAAAGAAAACACCTTGTTTCACCAGAGCAAGCTTGTCTATTCTTTCGTCAGTGTCCCACTTCCCGTTTCCAATGTTCCTTTTTCATTGGATGGAGAGCCACTGGACTTCTTTAAGGGTTCCTCCTTGTCCTGTGCGTCTATTTCAAGTAGCTTTCATCTCTGTCTCTTCGCAGATGTTAGCTCAAGGCTTTCTGTCTGGATTTGAGAGGTCCGCTGAGGTTGAGGAGTCAAGAAGTGATTGGACAAAGACTGTAGGAGGTTAGAGAACAAACGCAATCACAAGCTGTGTTTTTGTTAGCATTTTGTGTTTCTGAAAGACAATCACAGGGCCTTTTGTTCATCTGAGGATGCTCATAGATGGATTATAAGAAAATGTGCACCTGGGCACAGATTTGCTGAAGCCTCCACAACTCTGCTTAAATAGAAACAAAACGGCATACGACATAAAACAACTTAAAAGAGTTAAAACTACCTCAAATAATGTCCTTTGTAGTAGTTTTACTTCTCTGTTGTAGCTGCCACATGGCCTTATACAATGTAGCATGTGAGTGTGTGGTTTGTGGTTGTTTTGTATCTCTTTGTTGCCGTTTTGCGTCTATTTGTAGTTATTCTGTTTGTCTTTATAGTCATTTTTTCTCTTTGTAGTCATTTTATGTCTCTTTGTGGTTGTTGTTGTGCGTCTTTGAAGTCATTTTACATCTCTTTGTAGTTGTTTTACATCTCTTTGTAGTAGTTTTACATGCCTTTGTAGTTGTTTTACATGCCTTTGAAGTTGTTTTACATGCCTTTGGAGGCTGTTTTGAGTATCTTAATGGTTGTTTTATGTCTCTTTGTTGTCGTTTGATTGATTTCTACCAAGAAATACTAACAGCTCCTTCAAACAGTCGTCCTCGGCTGAACCCTGACCGTTTGGGCCACGGAAAGCCTTCTCAGTAATCCATCTCTGAGTATGCTAAAGGGATTTATTCACTACCTGAGGGCAGATGGTGATGAGAGAGAAGACCTTAAGTAAAAGCAAATATGGTCTCTTGATTTGTATCCAAATTTAACCTTCTCTATTTTTGGTGAATTGTGCCCTCGAGCACTGGCCTCTACAGTATGAAGCTCTGAATCAATTGTTTTGGCTCAAACATGGGTTTTTATGCAAAGGGTTACCAAATTCAATTCAATTTTATAAACAGGGGACTTGAACTGCATGTTAAATCTGTGGTAATCAAGCATGCTGAAGTGTTGAGGTATGGATTGATAAAACAAAAATCATCTATAGACCTGAACACGCTCCAGGCCTGAAATTGCAATGATAGAGTAGCCAACAGCGCTGGCACTTTTCCAAAGACTAACCACTAAAGGTATGTTTCCTCTAGCGCTTGGCATTGATACATGACCAGGTTTCCAGCTTGCAGTTACTGCCTCTCTAAAAACTGAGGCTTAGGTCCGACTAAGCAAGACGTATCTTTTTGCTCATTCACTGGCTGGAAACCCAGGAGACAGTGAGCACAGAAATGATCTATTTCAATTCATAATGAAAGCCAGCATGCAATTCTATTCAACTGCGTTTCTTTTTGCCCGGATCAGTGAAATTCAAGCTCCTTCATTCATTCCCCGAGAAGAGGCAGCTCGAACAAAAAAAACAGGCTGATTTACAGCAACAGCAGAGAAACTGAAAACATGAAGTCGCTCTGCAGACAAGAAAGAACAAACAGAGGATTTGGCATTTATTTGTACATGTTCAGGTGGCCAAAGAAAACAGACACCCGCTTCCATTTTGGATTCTTTCACTCCAGACTATCTGCTACACGACTCGCTGACCTTCTCTGGTAACCACCGGCTGCAGGCGGACAAGAGCTTCTTGTAGATGGGAGAAAACGCGCCTGTGGTGGATATAGAGAAGTGGAGAGGCTGTTTCTTTGCTATTCTCATTTACTTTCATACCTGCGAGGTGGCTTATAAGCCACTCAGACCTCGGGGCCAATTTCAGGTGCAATTTCCTGGCTGGCCAAAAGCAGCTGTGCTCAGAACCGAGAGCCGAGGCGGTGTAATATAAAAGCAAATGGAGCAAGGCTTGAACTCTTGTCCGTTTAGGCTCACATATGGTCACATTTCATGGGAAAATGAGACTATAGAATGACACAGATTTCACAGAACATACTATCCTTGAGTCTTTTGTTTTCCCATCACGTCAGCTTTTAGAGGCTAGATCCCTAAAAGGCAAACAGTCGGCGAACACGTACTAAGGTTTGTTGTATCTGGCACCTGTACATTTGTTTTGCACGACTCGTCTGGCTCCCTTCCTTCGTCCTTATGGTCAAGGTCTGTGGTAATGTCATGCAAATTGTATGCAAAGGGCGGTTCACTCGACATGTCTGGGCCTAACTGTTACATCTCACCGTTAATTCGCTCTGACACGTCGGCCAGTTGACGCATCAAAAGCCAACAGCAGCATTTTCTAAGTCATTTCCAAGTCAGGTCTCAAGACCGGGGCCCGGTCCCCGAGCCGCTGCCGGCGGATCCAGGGGCTGTTTAGCTGACCTACTAATCAGCCAGATATTCCCTTAATAGAAGTCAGCCCTTCTGGAGCGCTGTGTCAGCAGTTTTTGTGAGGCGGGAGAAATGTCCTGGCTCTGCAAATCACAAAGACACAAACATCATTTTCCAAACCCCCTCACCAAACACTTGAGACAAAACATTTTAAAACGTCAGTCACTCCGAATTAATATTCAGCAAACTCTTCCCAAAAGAAATGTGTTGTGCTTACACAGAAAAAAGGTTTTAAAAATAATAATATAAATAATGTCACAAGAAAATATATATTTTTGTGTGTTTGTATGTAAGAATGTTACTTCTTCTATTAATAAGTCAGCTGCATCCAAACTGTATGCATGATGCTTATGGACACAATGTAGAGAAGTAAACAAATACTGTAACAAGACATGATTGTGTATCCGTACACTAATGATAATTATAATAATATAATATAATATAATATTATATAAGGAGCTGATTTAGTGGCAGGCTGATGAAATGCAAAAAATATTTGTGTGCCGATGTGTTGTAAGATGAAGGGCATGATTAAAAAATAAAGCAAATTATTTATTTTTCCTCAGTAATTAATCACAGATTACTGAAAATAAGCAAATAAGGTCAATGAATCGAATGTTTAAATCCAGTCAACAACAGTGGAGTCTTTCCACGACTGGATTAACCCATTTATACAGTAAACATCATGGCAATTAGAAGTTAAGGAATGATCCACTATGTGAGCACAATTTAAACTTAAATAATGAAGGTATTCTGTTTTTGACAGAGAGCTCGATGCAAGATCTACCATTTCCATCCACACAGTGTATGAACCAGAGGTGAGGTTTTGGGGGCAGGAGCTGGTTTTAAAAAGTAATCCAGCCTTTGGTTTCTTCCATGTAAAGACCTTTCAGAGTCAGCTGTCCTGAGATTTTGCTGTTACACTAGCAGCCATCTTCATAGTAATGCTTGTTGTGAGACATGAAAGGTGCATGTACCTCCTCTGCTTGAAGTATGCCTAATAGAGTAGATTAATTAGGTATGGCAATTAATTAAGTGGGTACTGATATTTTTTTTATATTTTCTTTAGGCTAAAGGTAAAAAAAAGAAATTGGAGCTTGTTCCACAGTGCACGTCTGCGCCACGTTCGGGCCGCGACATGGCTGCCAGATTTTTTACCAGGCGCACCATGGCCCGTTTCAGCAGCGCTCACAGAGGTGCCTATAGAGTCTATTTTTGATGAAAGAAGACAGAAGACATGTCAAGCAGCACAGAGCAGATTTTTCAATTTCAAAATAAAACACCCTGTGCAACCTCAGGATCTACAGCACAACAAAGTCAGAGATACAAACAATAACCATGCTGAGAACAGACAAAAAAAACTCCAAAAAGCCCAAACAATCTGAGCAAGTCAACAATACCAGGCACACCTCATCTCCGACACGCTTCCGGCAGGGTATGAAGCTGCGTGGAGGACGGGACAAGACTGCATCACACATGCAAGGTCATGGAGACCTGCCATGTGGAATCAAGGGTTAAGGACTTGGGGCAGCTGTCCTGTTAACATCTTCACTGTCTCCTGGGCAATCAAGATGATATACTCGGCCTCAGACTCTTACTGACATGTAAGCTGAGGACAACTTAGGTAAGCATAGAAACAATAGAAATCTTACATGTGTATAGACGAGTGAAGAGAAACCCAGGGCAGTTTCTCCTTGTCACATCTATGAGTTGGCCAGAAACTCATCGTTGCCCTTGAAATTGTTTAAAAATCCTGAAGATGTTGGATCTTTTTGGAGTAGAGTAAGTAAAACGAATCCGCACATCACAGAGAAAAAAGTCAAATTAAACTTGTCGGGGTGATGGAAGAAGATTCACTGCTTAAAATAAAAAAAGTCCTGATTAAACCTTCAGTGAATAATAATCATCAGCCATGTTAAAGTGTTTTATTATCACCTGGCTGCGCATGCATTTGAATAAGAAGGTTGGAGGTGTTAAAGTAAGAAAGCGAGGCGTTCTCTAAAATGTTTCTTGGAGCGTGAACTTGTGAAAAGCGCAAGGTTTTAACTTCAGCGTGCGAACAGCTCAGAACGTCCGCAGTCTCTTTTAATTAGTGTTTTAGTATCTCAGGGTGAGAAGCTTTTCAAATGCAACGGTTTATATGTTTATTTAATTCAGGTATTACAGTAGATCATATACATTGCAACTCACAGGGAGGCAAAAATGATCTTTAATCAAAAGGTGGCATAAAAGCAGAGAACATGTATGTATATGTAAACAGCAGCAGTTAAGGTTTGTGGAGTGGTCATGGCAGCTGACATGCAGCTCTGTATGTCTCTCAGCAGTCACGGCTATTCATAATGTTGGAAAGATTTGTTGTATATTTGGGAAAATTCCCCTCCATTTCCCTTCGACTTCCTGTCTCAGAAGTGGATGATGACCTCTTCAGCCACACCATCCCTCATGACGCTCAACTCGAAGGAAAGATAAAAAAAAATCACAAGTCATTACCGGCAAATATGCATGTATGTGCTGACAGATGATAAACTAACGTCAACGTGAAAGTGGAAATAAATCGAAAATGCTTCCTGTTTTGTTCTGCGTTGCAATATAACAGTAGCTCTGGATTGACCTGCAGACGTGCACTGTGAGATGTGGAAGTGGAGGCTGAGAGGAGGTGACAATCATGTGATATCGTCATGTGTTAACTGTCATTATATGATTATCTGTTTGTGAGCGCTGCACAAGAGTTATTACAGGTTCACACTGTCATTCATCGGCTGTACAGTTTTGTTTTTGTCTCCTTTACATTGTTATAATGTGCATGTTTCTCTAGTCTGACAATTACTCTCCATAAAATAAAAAAAACAACCTGTCAAGCCTGTATATGAACAGGTGTTGACCCTATAGCTGTCCAGCATCCTGAACATGTCAGAGTCACTCAGGGGTTTTGAACTAATCACAGAAGGAATATAAAAAAAAATAAAAAAACTTATCAGATGTCAGAAAATCGTCTCAGCAAGCAACGCTGCTGAACAAGAACAACCATAAGGGATCAGTTCCAACATTAGTGACCCCTTTCCTGTGTCACCATGTGCATTTCACAGTTAATTAGTTAGACATATAGAGAAAGTATCTGCCAAAGTTGCAGTCTTTATAATACAGAATCCCTGAACAACTGCAAGGCTTTGCAGAAGGACACATCCTGTATGAAGTGACACAAAGCAATATATCCTCAACACCACTGCCAGGAGCAGATACCCACTTAGCTCTGGCTGAACTTTAAGAATGCATAGCTGCACAAAATTGAACTGATCGTTGCAGCGTACCAGAGACAGACGTACCTGTAAGGGAAAAATAACTCACTGATGACTTTTGGTTTCACACTCGACACAAACAGTGGTCTCCTGGGTGAAAGTCTTGTGCTTGTTTAACCCAACTTTCCACCCGTCCTCCTCCCAACGCAGACTTTATCGCTCTTTCTGCTACTTCTGCCTAAATTCCTCCTTTACTGCTCTAATAATTACTAGACACATAAATAAGGATGGTAGTAAGCTGCTTTCACTCTAACCATATGGTTAGACAGTTATTGCTCCACGGCTTGAACAGACAGGAGGGATGATTATCATGACCAATATCTCATGAGTGAGGGTGAGGATTATATTGAGATACATTTGAAAAAACTCTGAACATATCTTTTTAAAAATTGCTATAAATATCAGCTATATCCAGTGAGTTCAATTTCAGAATCCACCAGCTAATTTTATGAATGACTAGGCAACTGACACGTCTGGGATCCATCATGTATGTAGTATGATGAGCCCGGATCATGATCAGTACAGAACTAAAACATGTATATCTTGAGTTTTACACTATGTGAACCAGCTGGAGCTCAAAGACAAAAGTCATCTGTTGCAGGGAACAAACTTTCCACTTGGATGAACGTTAAAACATCTCAGTTAAAAAAAGAGAAAGAGAAAAAAAAATAATATAGAAATGAAATTGTTTTCCGAACACATAACCTACTTTTACCCGCTCAGTTGTGCGTGACACCGTGAGGCTATCCATGCATAAATACTGCGACATGGAACTGAATCTGAAAATCCAGTGATCATTTTTGATTTTGTGGATGACCACAAGTAATAGAGTGAGGGAGGGAAGTGGTGTGGCCCTGCGTTACACAAACACAAACCCTGCAATATCTTATGCATGGAAAAATGAAATGTGCTCACGCAGGTGGAGTCTTCCAGCAGACTTAAGCTCGACTGGTAGTGCTACATTACTTCTGCTCCTCCACTCATACATTTCCTTCGCCATCCGTCAGGCTGCTGAATATAAATGGAAAATTTGGATGGTGCAGTCGCAGTTGCCACTACTTGTACCTCTGCAAGGTGCTTGTGAAGTTAGATTTTCATTCTAAGTATTTCTGTCCACATTCAGCCGGGCCTTTTTTTATCCTGAGTGCAGAGACATTCTTGTCAGTTTCCTGGCATATATGGAGCGGTTGCCAACACAGCGGATGCAGTCTATTGTGAATATCAAGGCGTGATGCGGTGGCCAGAAATGACAATCACCACAGCGACCCCGCTCCATTGTGCCAGCCTTCCTCTTGTTTCCTGTGTCGCCCTCTCTGTAATAACACCCCTCCTCGCTCCCACACACTTTATATTTAATTGCATTAGTATCAGCATTAGCATCTGAAAAGTAGAAGCTGTTTGCCTAATGGGGTCCTCATCCACAGACACACAAACACACACACACACACACACACACACACACACACACACCTTGTCACACGTCCTGCGGTAAATACATCCACGGCTGAGTCACAAGCTAACCAGAGCAGTTGTCTTGTGATTGGCAGGTCACAAGATCCTCCCTCCACTTCCCTGACGCACACATCCGTTCCTTACTCCCTCTGCCTCTGCACTGAGTAAACACAGTCTCACAGTCCACATCAAAATAGCAGGAAGAGTGTCGTAAAAGGTCTGGAACGTTGGAAGTGAAAAACTGCACTTTCAGATGGAAAAAACTGAGCATTTCTCATGTATGGAAGTGAAAGAGAGACAGTCGGGTTTTCTTGCCAAGTTTAAAGAAAGACTTCCATATGGAGCTGTAAAGGATCAGACCCACTGATTTTGGGGCAGTTTTTGTTCTTTTCACTCAGGTGTCCAGTGAAACCTGATATTATCACATCTGGCTAAGTAGGATATAGGAAGGTGTGTGTATCTCTGTGACGGCCAGCTTGACTTTTAGACACTGGGAATGAAAAACATTTAGGTCACACCTGATTTCTGAGTTAAGACTCTGGAGAGACAGATTCAGAATCAGTTTATCTCCTGTATATTATCCTTTATTGTCACCGTTCCCATTAAAATACAAAAACCACAATGCATTTAAAGGAGAAAATAATGCATTTATAGGGCACTATTTTCAGTGGTGGATTAATGCACATTCGGTTCTCTCGTGAGTTCTTCCAGTAGCAGCACAATAGATTACAGTGCCCATATGTTTTTTAATAGTTTGGGAGCTCTATGACACAGAGGAATGAGATACTGGAGATTGGGCTGCGGATACACACACTACTTGTTTGTATAAATTCATTGTAAGTTTTATTTTCATGGCATCGACAATAAGAAAAAGACAGAATAACCCCAGCCACGTCTTGTAAGACGTTGGGACATCTCCAGCTGTGTTTGTGCAGGTATTTTAAGCAAAAATACAAATTATTTTTCGAACACTAACCAAGTGGTTCTGTGCCTAAACTTAACCAGACATAACTGAACCTGAAGAAAACATGTCTGTGGTTTGCAGAGACATACCAACATTTATTCTGGCGACTGGATTGGTATGTGAGACTGGGTTAAAATGAATGATTTGGGCTAATAATGCTGCTGAAGATGCATTGTGGGAAATGGAGGATAGAGTGCTTTTGGAGGTTGACTCATAACAGGGACTTAAGGTCAGGCTATATAACGTTGTAAACTCCAAAACTAAATAACTGGAACATTTCTTTAATGAAGCCTTTTTTTATTTATGTTGTGGGACCATGTGAAAAGGAGCATTTCTACATGGTTTACCAAATACAGATGTAAACACCCTCAGATTAAAGCACGACCTTCCCGTACACAGACATTTATCATTAAGATTCAGTGTGCTGCAGCTGCAGAGCCAACACAACACAAACGCTTGAAATATTAATTAACTGCATTGTTATGTGTCTACATGTGCACGAACTTGTGAATGTTCATCTGTGTTGACTAGTGCCGACTAGAAAACCAAAGCAAACATGTGTACATGCCAATTACAAACAGCAACCTGCCAGTTCAAGCTGTCCGACTACTCCGACCGATCCCTTTCTGATGCCACACACACAGTCCTTCATTTTCACTGACTGGTTTTCAGGATAGCAGCAACCTTATCGAAGACAACCAACAAAACAAACCTTTAGGCAAAAGCATCCCACACCTGACAGCGTGCTGCTGGAGACGCAGAGCCTTTAATAGTTTATTGCATAATTACTGCTTTGATGTTGACGGCATGCTCAGAATGAAAGGAGAGGGAACACCTATGTGCCGTCACGAAGACTACAGCACTTCCAGCTCAGACACGGTGCGACACGTGTAGAAACACACAAGTGAGAATTACAACGCAGCTTTATTGACGTGAAAAGTATATGCAGCGTTGAAGACAGCTTAAACTATCGCAGTCGGATAAAGGAATTATACACTGGCTCATTTATTTAATGAGAGAGAGGAAACATGAAGGAATGTGGTGCTGCGCTCCCCGTCTCCCTGCAGAGGGCCTTCAGAGGTGCGTTCAGTGAGAGCGCTGTCATCTTTGCAACCTGAAACTGTTTGTTTGCACTGGTTGCTCAAAGGAAAGAAGGCTAGACTGCTGTCTCCTGACAGCTCCTCCTCGTATCGAGGTGTGGTTGAGTGACAAACGTGTTTTGAGACCAAATAAAAAAGTAGCTGAGCCCCCGTCGCCCTGAAACGAGACACATTCCCAGCTTCATTGGGAAATATTACACTTCAGTGAAGGTAATTGTTTTTGACGTCTCCTGTTCCAAACAATATTCTTTCCCTTGCTTGTTTAACACGAGACATAATAAAACATGAAAGACATATTTAGACAGATACATATTAAATGTGGCACCAGAAGAGTGGAAGAAAATTACCTGTATGCTTGTTTTCATGATTACATTAACTGTCTTAATTAAATGTTTGAATGAATGCACAAAGATATTCAAACTTGTTTTTTCTCACAAACAGGCTTTCAATGCATATTTCTCTCTGTTCAGCTCTGTGTGTGTGTGTGTGTGTGTGTGTGTGTGTGTGTGTGTGTGGTCCTCTGAACCCTGTACAGACAAATGTGTTTGTCGAAAAAGGGATCAAGCCACAATTTGCCAGCGGCAAGAAAACAGTTGAGTGTCTGTCTTAAAGACAAAGCATGTGATCAGTGCTGGAGTGCTGTTAATGCTCTGTGTGGCATTTTGGCAGAGTTTATAAAAATAATTATTAAATAGACAGATGACTCACATGACTTGTAATCCGTCTATCTTTTTTTCAAGCTGTAGATGCAACACAATGACAAATGGGTTGCAGATGACAGTTTAGTTGTATTTAAATATCAATTTTGAACAACTGGACAATACTAGACTAAATCCAGCTATAAGGGCTGATTTATTTACACAAAGGCAATCTCAGTGTAAAGCTAGTATTCAGAACTTGATATACACTGTGGGTACGAGGTTAATGCAATACCAAATGAGCTCCAACAAAAGATGGCTGACAATCCAGACTGCACATGTGACCTTACTGTCGCCCAATCACCAAAATAAATGTTGCCAATGTTTGTTTCTGCAAACCAGGGATGTGCTGAAACTGTGCTTACTGTCTGGTTAGATTTAGGGACAAACACTGACCGACCTGACCAGACTTGTCGCTCTTGAAACTACTTCAGCTGACTTCCTCTTTTGCCGTGGTAACAATCACTTCGGCCACTAGAGGCTCCTACCTAACAAGAAATAAGGGTCGCAATGAGCTGCTTTGTTTGGGCTTACTGGTTCTCTCGCCACAAACATGAATTAAAATTGTCTAAGCTTGGTGTGAGTGTGATGGCACATATTGTAGAATAATCAATATGTCATGTGTAATACGTACACATTTGAACATGTCCCTGATTTGCCAAAAACTTAAAATGCAACGTTTTATTCTGGCAGCTGGGCTACAACATATAAACATGTAGAGTTTGAATTCTCCAGTACCGAGACAAGTCAGGTATGATTGGATGAGGATGAACGCTTTAGATAAAGAGCTCCTCTGCATCTTATCAGGGATCAAACAAAACATCTTTTTCTGTTTCAGCGCTGCGCTTCTTGTTACTTTGATCACTTCCCTGTGGAAAACACCGCAACATGTTTACTCAGGGGAAGACGTCTGTACACTAATTTAACTGAAGCCTACGCATACTATATACTACAAGAGCAGCCGGTTCTAAATAATGACACCGTGATACTGTTTGGGTCGTGTTTATTGATCTACAGCACAGCCACCTGACGAAAATAAACAACTGATTTAATATTTATGTGCCCAGGGCCTCTCTTGATCTGAGATTATTTATACCATATCTTGCCAACAAGAAGAATTTCCCAGGAGGCTGTTTTTTTGAATAGACAAATGCATCTCTCAGAATATCTTATAGGTATTTTGGGCTGGCCCACACAACCCTGATATGAAGACATATGCTGCAAGACAATACAAATGTTTCCTCACCCAGTATTGGCTCTGAAATATTTTGGGTGAGTGCCTTCTTCAGCATCTTCTTAAGTACTATGACTATGAGGTGAGACAGATAGTGGACGGATTTAGAATATTAAAACCTGACTGGATTTAGTCAAAGGTCTCCAGGAGTTTTCCTTTTCATAAAACACAGGTGCTTCATGTGTATATAAAGAGCAGCACTAGGTGACCAAAGAACACAGAACCTTGTATGGATACCCTAAAGATGCAAACCAGTTAGATAAAACTATCTACAAATGATGAAAAACAGGTTAAAAAATGCTAAAATGTTGATGAAATGAGAGGCCGCATCCAAATGTCCGGACTTCAGCGCACTTGCAGACTCTGTCCGAACAGACTTCACCGGACTTCACTGATTTAATTCCCCACTATTCATTGCAATACGGATGTGACTATTCAACAACATCATAATACAGAAATATTTAGAAACATAGACTGTGGACAGGGCTCCAAATCACACATAAAAACAAGGAAAACTAAACCCAACCCTTCTGAACAGAACTTTAGACGATATAAAATGTAATTTAACAATTAATTAAACAAACTTGAAATCTAAATTGGAAGACATATGAGACGTTGCTGGCTGGTGGTGGTGGGGACAGATTGCTTGGGGGGGGACTTTGATTCATGACTTAAGCGTTGCTGGCTGCAGCCCTGCAACCAAACACTTGTCAGTGTCTTCTGACGTGATTGAAACCATTAATCATCTGTATTTTCTTGTATGCTCTTGAAACTCAATAATTGCTCTCGGACACAGAGCAACACTGAGGCAGTAATCGCTATTTCCCTGGTAATGATACGGGTCATTTTTAATGGCTGGGGTCAATGACCTTCTGGGATCTGACACTTTAGGTGACATGCAAACAAAAATGTGTTTCTCAGAGGTGTATCAAAGAAAAACAATCCTCTGTGTATAACACAGCAATTTATGTGCCCTAAAAATAATTGACCAATAAAATCAACCCCATTAAATTACCTCTGCATAGTTGCCACTGTCCATCACTTGAGTTGTTCCTCTGCTGTCAGTGAGAGAGTCATGACATGAGCTGCAGACTGAGAGGAGGAGACAGTTTAGTAATATCTGCTCCCCTTGGCCTTGCGTCTGGCTCTTAATGGCACTTCACAGCGGTAATGGTGCTGGGGTTAATGTTAATGTGGAAATGAATGTGTGTGTGTGTGAGTGTGTGTGTGCAGCTGAGGGTCAGCCTGTCCTTCATCCCCGGAGCTGCAGCTCTTTATCAGCCCGAGTCACTCCCTCTCTGAAGGCGGGTTAGAGCCGGCAGCCCCGGCTCGTGCCACAAGACCGACACAAGCCTGTGGCATCACCCCTCCTGCTCTTTGCCTCAGTCTTTCCCGAACAGATGCGCACGCACGGTGATTTACAGGCCTGATATCCCGCCAGCCGAGGCTCAGAGAGACGAGGTCTGGGCTGCTATCGATCCGCAGTTTGATTGCTTTGGTTTACGAGCTGCTCCAGTTTAATTGAACAGAACTAAAGGTCCTGAGATTTCACCTTCCCAACAAGAGCTGATGTGTGATTAGTGTAATGCGTCTGGACAGTTTTC
Source organism: Pagrus major (assembly GCF_040436345.1). NCBI lineage: Eukaryota > Metazoa > Chordata > Actinopteri > Spariformes > Sparidae > Pagrus > Pagrus major. The sequence goes on from NC_133223.1 coordinate 32,438,222, forward strand.
CCCGACATCATACATCAAGTTTGTATCTTACAGATAACAAGCCTGCATGCACTCTTCATTAACTATCACACGTGTCAAGATCTCAGGCATGTTAAGGAATGTGCATCGATTTGTCAGCACAGGTGAGAGAGTAAATCTTTCTGCAGACACATTTTCCAGCGGTAATCTGATTGTTTGACTGAATTTTAGCTTGACATGTCCTCATCTGAATAACATTCATATAGGTCGACTGTGAAAGCAGCGTATTACGACCCACGTTAACATTTCTTGTCAGGCAGCGATCTCTTGTGGCCATAAGTAATTCATACAGCAGCAAAGGAGGTAGTCAGGCAATAAGTTTAACAAGCAACAACTTCACAAGGGCAGGAGATTTGTCCCGTGTCCAGTGTGAAACCAAATATCAGAAAATGGAAAGTAAAATACAAGTACCTCAAAACTTAAGTACAGTATACTTGCACATAAATGCACTTGTTTGCTTTTCACTGTTGCGCCTGTTTTTATCGCTTCAAGCTCAAATTCAGTCAAACAATTCATATTCGGACTTCATGGGTAATAAATACCTGGGCTGTTCATCTACTGCTATTTTACCCCATCTGCCTCGGACTGAGATCCAATGGCCATCTGGCTCCTTCTTTATTCCCCCAAATTGATCTACCACTCAGCTAACCCTCCCCACACACAATATATATGACTTCACCCTCCCATTCTCCAGTTAACCCACAGCAAATCAGCCATTTAAATTTGGGAGCCCGGCCAAGGCTATATCTCAGAACTGAGAAATAGGGAGTGAGGTGAAAATTTGGGTCTATGACTAAAAGCGTTGGCTCGCACCCAACTGAACAGTCAGGGTTAAGGTAGCTGGAGCTAACAGCTCTGGATGTGTGAGCGCTATGGCTGACATTGTGTATGTGTATGTTCCCAGCTTCCTGGTGTTGAGTTTCGGTTTTCATGCTGATGGGAGGAAACGCTGATTTAATTTCGGCCTCCTTTGAGTGCCTCTGGAGCTCTGATTTACAACCCTTGATACTTTGAGATAATACATTGTGGCCGGACCACATTAGCTTACAAGAGCAGGGAGCGTTATGACTTCGTACTGTACTGTAAATACATGTGAGTCATAAACAGAGCTGTAACAGATGTGAAAAGGTTGAAAATCGAGGCCCAGAAAGTTGAAGTGACGCGTATCGTTTGTGCTTTTGAACTGCAGAAATGTTTCGCACCAAAGCAAAGCAAAGCAGAGTTTTAGAGAGAATTCTTCTCCATCAGGTTTGCAAATGCATTTTATAGGAGTCTCTAGGTGCACATTGGATTAATGCCATAAGACAGAGAGGAAAACAGACGCCTGTCCTACTCTTGACCACACACACTCATCTCCTTTTTGACCATGGATCTCCTAGATGAGCTCTTGCAATTTTATGGCCTATAACCATTCTGGGCTATAACAGAAGATGTCATTATACATTCCATGGCAGAGTGGCTCTTCTCGTCTGTTCTGTCCCATTGAGCCGCGAGGTGCTTTTCAAAGGAGACACGCCAAAGACGGGTCCCCCAGAAAATGAGATGCTAAGGTCATTAACTTTTATCCTTCAACTAGGTTATGGATTTAAGCCGGAACGCCGAGGCTCCAGTCAAAATGTGTACACCAGTGACAGAGGTGCACTGTGGGAGGCAAAGCTAACACAGACAAAAAAGTGGATTCTGGTGGTCGGAAGATTTTCTTAATTTCCCTGCTGGTTTGAGAGTGGCTCTCTTGCCAGTGTCGCAGCTGCGGTGTTATGCCAGCATTAGCTTTTGTGCTTTAAAGGAAATTGTCCAACTATTACTGACTCATGTGCAGCGGTGTAGGAAGTCCTTGGGTTGTCACAGCTAAGACCACAGAAGTGGTCCTCGTAGGGAAGCAGATAACCTGTGTCCTTTTCCACCTTCTTGACTATATATTAAATGCAAAAATTAGTAAAATTTTATGTGAATATGTTGTATGTTAGCCACTTCCTGGTCTGAAAAGTGAAGCCAATGCACAAGTTTCTTTAACCTGTATTCCTTCTTACGGTCGGCAGGAAGCAACTCCACTGGTCTCCAGAAGTTTGATTGTATGTAAGCTTATGAGACAACGGATGTTTTTATCACTCGATTTATTACCTCAGTGAAGTTTCCTAATGAATGTATGGTCTCAACTGCTAGTTTAAAGTCTTCAATACAGCATGATGTTCATTTTGTAAATTATGGTCCCATTTAGTGTAAAAGAGACAAAGCAGGGTATAGTTTAGGGTGTGGCTACCATGTTGCTACCATGATGTGTCCACAGGTTCTCAGTCAGATCCAATAAGTATCCTCCCCAGCTCCACCGTCTCTTCCAAATATGGTCACTTCTTGCTCCAAAAAACCAAGATGGCGACAGACATAATGCCCCAGAACAATTTTACATTGAATAAAACTTTTCATTCACAAAAACAGTCCTATGTTAGCATGCACATGCCATAGGTAGCCTGCCTTATTCTAAAAAAATCACAATATAACTTAATGATCAAATTTTATAATCATCATAATATAAATATTTGTAGTATGACGTACATTACACTGCCAGTGTTGGTGTTCTTCTCAGACAGGCCACATGTGGGATTGGATTATTAATTTTCCTCCATTCCAGTCGGATCAGGTCCACCTGTCCTCAGGTCACCTTTGGACTTTTTCCCTTTTTTTGAATGAAGACATGCACGTCACGGTGAGGGCTACAGGGACGTTTCAAGGACCTGCAGAGTCCTTCAGAAAACATTCTTAATGCAGAGTCTTGATCAGTGAATGAACTGTGAGTAGCTGTCTAATGCATTTAATGCTGTAAGATGCACCATATTTGCCTCTGCAGGAATGAAAGCAGTGAAGTGCAAGTATTAAGTATGCAGTCCTCATAGTGTCTCTCTGTGCCGAGTGGATCGTGACTCGCTGATATTGTAAGATTACTGTGAAAGTGTATTGACGATACCGGCTGTGAGTTCTGTAATTCACTGTCTCCATTAAAGGAACAGTGCCTAAACTTAAGCAGAGCAATTCATCCTAAACACATGTAAACTAAAGAACATAAAGAAACGTTTAGTTTTGAGTTATTTGTGGTTTTGCAGAAATGTACTTCAGCAATTGTAACCAGTGTACTTGGTGTAAGGAGATGAAAAACTTATTTAAATAGAAATTAAATAGAGATAAAGACAGAAAGAAAAGGAAAGCTTTTATATATGCAAATATAATAAGCATGCTGTCTTTGAGTTGGAAAAGACAAAACCAAAAGATAATCTTATGAATTCACCAGACCCATAAGCCCCGCATGTCTACTTGTGTGCCTCAAGCTACAACCATATACCTGGATGTGTGAGCCGGAAACATCACTGAAGCATAATGTGAAAAAAGAGAATAAACCCGCACAGTCATCCAACGGAAGGAAAAAAATAAATGAATAAATAAAAGCACACCAGAAACCAAAAGAGCACCAGCTGTCAGTCAATGTCAGTCAACTCCCGGGACATTGACAACAGTGTATGTTGGGGGAACCCAAGACTTTGTAGCACCTCATTCACCTTGAGGGTAGAGAGAGCAGGAGACGAACGCAGCAGGCGTCACCCCTTGGGTTTTCGCTTCATCTACAGAACCGTGTGGAATGTTTTGATTTCCATAGGCGATGGTGCCGGAGAAGACACCGTGTGCGGATCAGTCCTGCTGCGTGCCTCGGTGCATGTGCTCGTCCCCATCCTTCACTTGTCACTTCTCCATTTCTTCCCTCTTCTCCGTTATTATTATATTTCTGGCGGTTTGTTTTCCTCTCAGTGAGCGCAGGAGCAAACACAAAGGCGACCCTGTTAATCTTGAGGACTCGTGGGAGGTGAGCGGGATCACATACCCAGCCTTAAGTAAAGTTCTCGGGGTAGTCGATTCAAGGCGAGACCAATGAAAACAGATATAAAGAAAGGTATCACTACTACATGTCGTCTAAATGTGATAAGTGCATAAAAGAGCCTGTGAGGAATAGCAGGTTTCTAGGGCAGTTTGTGATCTTCGCAGCTCCTCCCTAAGCAGGAAAATGAAAGTAACTGTCTGCGGCATGAAGATCCGTCTGATGCGATGCGAAGTCGTAGTTCACCGTTTGATCTGGGATCGTTTAATGTATCTTATATAGGTTTGGTGGGAGGGCTTGATGGTGGCATGTTTGTATAACCATATCTTGTTAAATCTGGTGTCTTTTTCATGCGTTTGAACTCGGTGACTCTCAGCCCCGCTGCTTTCACTTCAGGTCAACTCCCACGCAGCAAGAGGCGAGGGAAGAGACGCAGTGAAGGAGAGTGGGAATAAAAGAGTGGTGGAGGGAGGGAGAGACTGTGAAAAAGTGATAGAAAAACAGCAGTTGAGAGAAATTAAGTGTCTATGCGAGCACGCCGGAGCGTGCCTCGGCTAGAGAGACAGAGCACAGAGAAGCAGAACAGCAAATTATGACAATTCAGGGATGAGCCCAGAGCTGTCAGCAAAAATGGAAATAAAAAGGGCTGTGAGTGGCCCCATTGCAAGTCAAAGTGACAGCCATGTAAATAATATTGGCTGAATATGCTGCAATTTAGGCATAATTTACCCAACCCCTCCCCAACCCGAAGAGAAAAAAACTGACAATTTGTCCTTTGAAGGTTAAAATGAGCATTTCGGGCGATCGTGTAGAAAAGGGCCTGTGTTAGCTACAGTAAGGGCACTGTGAGGAGAGCCTGAGCAGGCCCATGCACTTCCTGCACCGCTGCCTGGCCCGAGTTCTGAAAATCATTACGGCACCATCTGTCTGTCATGACCTTGGCATATATACACTTCACATTTATGACATTTAAACGGAAAACAGATGCAAAGGGCCTTTAAAGCGAAGTCTTATCCACCACTCGGGGCTAATGGCTCAAAAGTGTGAACGCTGCCTTTGAGGGGCCTAACTTCGCCTGCTCCGGTATACTGAGCCAACTGCCGTCAAATGAAAATACCATACAGAGCTGGCGACCGTGGCCTCATTATGTAGACTGGCAAGACCATTTACAAAATTCTTGCGTTCTTGGGCAGTGAGTCTAACTCTGTTGTTCAGTATAGTGGACAACACTTCCCGTCTGATCCAGAGAGGTACCAGAAACCATCATGACTTCCCTGCAAGTTTGGAGAAACAAAGAATTCACAGTCTCACATGAATGCTCTCTGCGGCTTCCCAGGGAAAAGCAAACCGGTATTACAGATAGATACCAAAAGAGGTGGAAGGAGCACTCGACTGAAACGAGTATCTGGTAAAGAAGCAAGTACAAGTATCATCAAAGTGTACGTGTGATGATCACTGGGTAGCATTGGTAGCTCTTGTGATCAAAAACATTGATCTGAAGCTCAATTACGAGGCTGTTCTGTAAGTAGTTTCTAAGAAGTAATAACTATAGCAACTTCCAATCAACCTATATCAGTATTCACTTTCTTAAATAACAGTGAGGGGTTAGGTTCTGTCTCACCCACTTCCTGTTTAAGCCCCGCCCATCATGAGTACGGATACAGATCATTTATTTGGTTGAACAGATACAGATACACATATTGGCGATTGTCCAATCATAGCTTTGCAACTGTAACCAGGCAAAGTAGGTCTGTCAAACACAGAGCAGTTAGGAAATATGAGACCAGAAGAAATATATTTCAAAACAAAAGTCTGCACTTGATCCACACATACACAATTGTTTAATTACCCTTAGCACAACGACATACACTGTACTAGCACGTTTCCAAGTGGTATTATTGTCGACAGTGTTTGTTACAAAGGCAGCATGGTTGTTTCCACTTTTCCCAAAAAAGCGTCTGCCAACAACACAGGAGAAAACATGAGTTTATTTGGTAATTTAGTCTACCGGAGGTGTGAAAGCAGATAGAAACCTTCCTGATTAAATAAATATTGAATAGAAAAGACAAATGGTGCCAGGCTGGATCACCAGTCAGTCTTCATTTTCCTGGAGGTTTCTGCTGGCAGACAAAATTGCATGGTGAAATGAAAAAGTCTAAAAGGGAACCAATCTAAATGCTGATGGTGATTTTGTCATTACAAAGCCAGTACATTGTGCAATCACTTTGCTAGTTTAACTGAAAAATTCATTCATTTCATTTCAGACTAAAACAAACTGTCAAAGAAACAGCTTGTTTTAAATAAATACAGTGTTCGTTCTTGCTCAAACCTGTGAATCTTTGAGCATTTTGTTGCAGTCAACAAGTGAAATCAGTCAGTTAATTAGTCTGGCAGTTGACTCTTGCTCTTAAAGAGATTGTGATTTGTTAAAACGTTGACAGTTGAGCTCAGATCCAGAGCAAACTTTAAGCAGCAGGAATAATGTCAAGCAATTAGAATATTGGATTTCAGGACCTGGTTTCCCCCTCGTATCGTTGTTTATTTCCAATAAACAGATGCAGCTTGAACACACTGAAACAATTATGTGTAAATGATTTCAGCTCAGACGGCCTCGGGTCAGGCACGGCTTGCAAATGAGTCTCCGCTGTTTGTTTTTCTCTCTTTTTAGATTTTGCCACATACAGTATTGACAGCGTAACAAAATGCCAGAAAGTTTCGAGGAACTTCATGTGCACTTTAATGTGACTATCCACTCATGTTGCAATATCAGCAATATCCCATATATCCACCATCTGTTATTGACAGTTAAACAATAGTGCTTTTTTCTATTATGACAGATACAGAGTCTAAATGTCTGCTGTGAAACACGCTGAAATACGTCCACATGGTATGTGCACATTCCAACTATGTATATTCACTTAAGCATATGGTGGAGAAGGAGGTAGCTTAGCAGATAGCACCTGGCCGCCAAGTAAAGACTACTGTGTGCTTAAATTAACATGATTTTACATTATTGTCATTCACATAATGCAGTGCACATTTATTTGTATAGCACCTTTTGTGCACAAGGTAATTCAAAAGTGCTTCACACATACAATACAAACAAAAACCAAAATGATACAGAATAAAAACAGTAAAACAGTAATCAAGGCATACAAAGTAAAAGCATATAACAGTGAGTGCTGCAGAGTTTTGGTAATGAAAGAAATCCAGTTGAAAGTTCACTAATTACACTTTCTAATTAGAAAGAAAGGATGATATGCAGAGATATACATATGTCAGTTGTGAAATGAATAAAATCTTAATTGCAATATTTGTCATTTGATATTGAGACACTGACAGAGGTGATGAAATAAAAATATATAATCTTAAAATGAAGTATTGCCTCTAATGGTATAAACATATAAACATGTTCCCACAGAAAGCGAGACGCAAAGGACATGATTGACCTGAAGGAGTCACATCAGATTCTGCTGTGATTCTGATCCATTTCCTGTTGGTAGAGGGCTCAGAGAGAGATTACTTTGTTTTGTTTGGAGGTGACCTCCTTTGTCGGCTGTTTATGATCTGTAATGTTGACTGCTGACTGGAGCTGGAGGGGAAATGTACTTTGTGGGGAGGGAAAAGGAGGTGAGTAACACAAATGTACACAAATAACACTGCAGTCAAAATGAACTTTGTTTTCAGTGTGAACAAACTTTAATAGTCCTAAACAGGAAGAGTTTCGGTTGAATCAATTCTGTATTTGTGATTTTCAGAGATGTTACCCCTGTTAGCTGCCGCTCATGGCATATTAATTGAAGGGCAAAACCTGCGCTTTAATCCAAAGTACTTTATAATTTTCTTCTCATTCACACAGCGATGCCAGCTAGCTGCTATGCAAAGCACCAGCCTAACGATCAGGAGCAGTTGGGGTTCAGTGTCTTGCTCCAGTTTCAACGTGGACTGATCGAGTTGCCAACCCTGCAATTAGTAGACGACCTGTTCCCCAGTATTTATTGTTTTATAGCCCATGCTCAGGTGTTGGGATAAGCCCACTTTGTGTTACAGCCTTCTAGTGAGGTTAGAGAGCAGGTCTAGGTGTTAGGTTTTCTATCTAATCTCTTAAAATGTATCTTGTCACTTTTTTAGGTGATTTAAAATCAGTGTGTGGAGTTGAGGCAGTTTGGCAGTGTCATTTATCTGTGGGTACTTCTACAGACTACAGTCGACAACATGAACTACCCAGAAAGCAGCTGAATTCCCGACTCGCTTGCAGCAAAGCACCCACTAAATAATTATTTCCAAACACACTGTGACCCAGGTGTTGTATCATGCACCCTCAAACACACACAGCTTAAATCTATAACGCCGCCATTGAGCCGCAGCTTCACTCCTCCCCGAACTCCCTTTATCCTCAGACAGACAGATTAAGTCATCAGACCTTATCCAGGAACCAAAGATCCAGTGTCCATTTTCCCAGTGCTTTCATGTGCAACACTGGGCCCAGTCTAGCCCTCAGGAGCTGATTAATCTGTACACTATCCCCAGCCTGCTGCCCTGCCCTGCTCCGCTCCGCTCGCCTCACAACACTACAGAGAGGGAAGGGAAAGGAAAGGAAAGCCACAAGGTGCAATCCAACACCCTTTAGGAGTTCTCTCCCACTGAGTGGGAGTATTGTGGAGCAGCTCAAACAAACAGCGGTGTGTGTGCCAACAAAGGTTCCCAAAGGAGCCAAGGAGAAGTAAAAGAGTAGGAATACCAACTTGTGGACCGCCGCTGTTCCTCCTCCTCCTCCTCTTCCTCCACTCCCACCTCCCACTCCCCTCAGCCTGGAGAGCAGGGAAGTTTTTGTAGGAGTGAAAGTTCACGGAGGAGCGGCAGCCTCTCCAGTCCCATTCCATCAAACACCACCGGTAGCAGCAACGTCTTTAAGGATGCGATTTATACTTTTGCAAATGAAAAGAGAAACATGCACAGGCCATGCACAGGCCATGCCCCGGCGTACTCAGATGTTCTGCTCACATCTTCAAACACACACAACGCTTCCTGCCGACTGTTGTGTCCCAGGAGAAACTCTGTACAGCGTAACCCACTGAAGAAAAGCTGGGTGTGAAAAAGATGAGGGAAAATTAAGTTCCCTGAATATAATCATACACACTCTGAAAATGTGTCTGGCAGTGCAGCTTCAGGGTCTGTGCTGTCAGGGAAGTAAACGCAGCTCTACATTTTTTACTTTTAAGATGAGAGTTACCATAACGCCGACGGGCTCGTGGAAGAGTTACAGTCAAATCACACATCTCAGTAAACTGATCGGAAAAGCAAATAGAGACTTAATATAAAAAGCGTTCAGCTGATATTCATCTTGTGAACGTCAATCTGTACTTTTCATCAGAAAGATTATGTTTATGAAGTTGTGTTTATTTATATTTCCTCTGTGTGTGTGTTCCTGCCAAAGTCAATGCTTTTTTTTCTCCCTATTTCTGCCTCTTCTCCCCTTCCTCTCTCCTGTGGATTATTAAGTGGTTTCTGCCCTGGTTTAATTTGGAGGCGACCCATAGCTGGGTTTCTTTTTAATCCCACTAGATTTATGGAGGCTTCGCTCGTTCGGGAGGCTGCTGTCACAGAACGAGAGCCGAGGCGGCAGCCACAGGCCACAGAAAATGAGAGAGGGGAATAGAAGTGGAGAGAAAACGGAGAAGGTAGGTCTGCAGCCAGCCCCCCTGCCAGTCACCCCTTACGCTTTTATTAGCTACCATTAAAGCACTTACAGTTAGACTGGGTAGGGGAGGCCCTTGGGCTCCACTCACCCTTATCCACTTTCTGAACACCTTAAAGCACTCAGTCAACATCCCGCTTTCTCTTAACCGCTTTCAAAATCCCTGTCTTTCTCCGTGTTCTTCCTCTATGCACCTTTTTTCCTCCGATCCTGACCTGGGGTAAGTCCTGTTTGGTTTAAATTTTCCACACAGGATTATGGGGAGAAAAGTGGGCTGCCTGTCAAATATAAATGAAGTGCTTTCAACAAGATGCAAACAAGACTGTTCCCCGCTCTTTATACAAGCATGTAAACGTGTCGGAACACCTCAGAGGAAATGCATTCGCAGACTGAGCGGGGGAAACTATGAGATTGATGGCTGATCACATTAGTGAATTGAATGACTATTCATGACTCTGTGCGCCTGTGTAATACCTCTGTGTTTGTGCTTGTCATATGTTTGTCTGGCCGGCCGTGCGACCAGAGGATTCCTGCGATGACAGTCCCAATCAATCACAGCGGCCACTAGAGTGCAGAGTTCAAGAGCCGTTTTGGCAGCAGGCTTCACTGGGGGGCCTGCCAAGGCAAAGAGACTGAACTGGAGTAATGATTGCCATTAGGCAGCTTTATGAATATTTATGACAAACATCTGCACTGAAAACATTGCATGAATGCTACACGGTGCTGTGAGTTACTGGTGCTATCTCTCGCTCAGACTGGCTTGCGGCACCGTGAGCCAAGCAAACAGGAGCCGGACAGCTGATGTCTGACAAGCCTCCGGCGGGGTTAAAGGTCACAGGTGAAGAGGCGTCCAGCACCAGTAGGTAAACCAGGTGTCTGGGGTTATGCTCAGCACCTGATGGCTTCAGGGGGCTGCTGGACCATGACCACACGCTAAACTGGATTTAAATAGATGCTTTTCAGCTGCAGATGCTCACATGATTAGAGTTAAAACTTCCTGATGAAGGAGGAAGAGAGGATGTATGAAACAGTCACAGAAGCTGTCGAGAAAAAAAAATCTTAGTTTAAATCGAGCTTTAATAAAAGCAGAATCCTCAAAACTGATTCTATTAAGTTTTTCATCAGTTCAAGGGTTTTTCTGTTGTAACTGAAAACAGTGTCATCATGCGGCAGCAGTCTGTGCTGATGATGAGAGCAGCAGCGTCGTGAGCATAGCCAGCGGTAAGGAGACTAAAAAGGTTTAAATAATGAGCTGCCTGGAACATCCCTCTACCCCCTACCTCAGCTACTGATATCATTAACCTCCCACTTTCAGTATCACAGTCGAACATAACTCTTTTCACAGCTGCGGTATTTGTTTCATTTTTCTGCACTCGGGGAAAAAAGATCTCTCAACTGAAGTTCCTCAACCAAAAATATGAGGATGAACTCTCAGCATCATCTTCCTAAAAATAAGAGGTCCCCCAACATGTTTCACAGTGGCACATTTAACCTGCTCCACGAACGCAGCAGGAGGTTTGTTATTCAGCAGAAAAACACTGAAATGTGAGCAGTATGGCCACCAACAAGTAATGACTCAGTCAAATAAATACCAATTCAATCCCTGTATGAAATTGCTGTATTCCTGTAAGGATTTACAACATATCCAGGTGGGAGTTCTGACTTCAAAGGGAGCTTTACTTACTCGTTATTTCAACTGTTACATTATCGAAGCTATCAGCCGATTCTGCCAGCTTACAACAAGGACAATAGAGGCCATACAGTAAGAACTATCAGTCAGACCACATTGTGTTATTTTCCTGAAGAGAAGGACATCTGCCTTTGTGTCATTCGTATGCTCACCATCGGCACGTTGAACATGCGCCCTTTCGTAGTCCACAAAGAGTTTCTGGAGCTTCGCGGCAAAACAGGGTTGCAGCGCTCTGCTAAACATCTGAAGTAGCTGGAGACTTTTTTAAAAAGCTCAGTCAAGCTCGTGCACCTGCTTCACATGGGGTGCTTCTTACGCTTTTAGCTTAGCAATACATACAGATTTTGACTTGTTAAAGGGTGTAAATAACGTCTTTTCAATTTCCGAGACTTGGATTACGAGCTACATGGAGCCATTTTTCTTTTCGTTTTTTTGTGACCTTCTAAAACAAGTCTCCAGCTAGTTGTCCAGGAGATCGGCGCAACGCTATTGACTTTCAGTCAAAATGGGGGTGAGGAGATAATGATTGAATTTTCCTTTTTGGGCAAACTTGCCAATAAGTGGATCTGATCCAGTAAAGAGGAGCCCCTCCTCAATGGATAGATCATGTCGGTGGATTTATTTGATTGGATCGGTGCTGCAACAACTTTCCTATTGATTCTGCTCAGAACTTATTAAGCTGCTGCTGCTGCTGATGACATTGTACACATCGTTAGTTTGTTTAATGTGGTTGGTGTATATTCTTATTCACACCCATCATCAGTAGTCTTATTTTTTTCTATGCTAAGCTTTATTTTCATTTCAGATTATTTTTTTGTTCCGTGACTGCTGTCGACTGTTGGCTGGCTCGTACTGTTTTTTCTGCCAACAACATGCCAGTTTGTCAGTAGTTGTGTACCTCTCGTTTTCCTTTCCGTGCCTTGAAGATGCTGCAGAGACCTCTGATTTAAAGTCTGAGGGTTGGATTCTTAACAAACATCTACTGAATGAAGGCATGTTTACTACAAGTGTGTGATTTTGAGTTGTAATGTCATGCAAGGATTACGCCCACTTTATAGATTGCAGGAAGGTTCTTGCCACATCGTGGTAGTGCAATATCAAAGGGATGTCATGTCTTATTTACTTAAATAAATATAGGTATAGTTAAACATATGTTGTATATAGTTTATAGTTTATTTCATCTGCAAAGTAAGAGGAGCCGCCAAAGAAAATCTTGCCTCGGGCCTCCTGTCGTCTCTGAAGGTTCCCTCAAAATAAGTCACTTTGTGGATCCACAACACATTTAATGGTGCAACTTCATCACAAAGCTGCTTAATATGGCACCTTTTCCAAAGTGATATTAAAGCCTGTGTGTGAAAGATAATTACTTTTTGCTTCTCAAAAAGCCAGGGTCCAACGACAGATATTCTCCAAATGAAAAACACAATTAAGATTCTTTTGCTTCCTCGATTGGTGATAAACTATTAGAGGCTCAAGTCATGTGTATGAAATGCTGTAATTCTGTTTCTTATCAGCAGTCGGTATGAGCTGATATTGTATGTGTGGTGTTCCACAGAAAATGCAAGATAAAGATGTTGGGTATTTTTGGTCGACAAGTGCAAATCCTCCTCCTTTGATGGCTGACAACCCGAAGCAATTGTTAAAAAATAAGTATCCGCCGTGACGTAATTGGGACAGAATGAAAATCCCCTTCAGAAACATGCGGGGCTGTGCCTTAGTCATTCAACAGATATCATATTACAGCTGCTGACATTTGACTGTCTGCCACAGGTGATCTCAATCCAGCTGAGCCTGACATCATACAGTACAGCAGGGGGTTTTCCCAGGGGGTCATACCAGGGCTTGACGGGATATCGAGTTAATGAAAACCACCAAGATGGGGGATGTCTGCGCCTACAGTAGGTGATAAAGCTGGAGACAGTTGGGAAATTTGTGGGTTGGGTTTTATGAGAATGCAGCGGCCCCTGGGAAGTGTTTTAATTTGGTTTGTATGCTAAAGTTAGGCGTGGGTGGTCTTGACTGCTGTCGCAAGCTGCTCCTGAAAGCAATTAGCATACGTGCTATCTGTCATTTCCCATTCCTTTTACCCCCTGTTCCTTCCGTCTCCCATAGAAATGCATGGGAATATTTTTGTGCAGTCATGAATCCTGTGCAGATCTCTGTTTTCCCTCTGTCATTTCTCTCATTTGCATACGCATACAGGCACACATCAATAAAATAAAATAAAGCGAGATCTGTCTGCACTTAATGACTTTCAATCAATGTTGAAATTTTTCATTTTGACAGAGATTCTGGAAAAAAGTTGTCTTCTCACAACTTGTTCCTTCTTAAGATCACAAAAACATTTTGGACAAATAACAGCCAGGTTTCAGCAGCCCACAGTCACTCACGCACTGTTATTGCATGCGCTGCTAGCTAGCTTACAGCTAATGTTTGTACTGTGGGTACAGTATATTGACTGTTTGAGGCGATTAAACAAACAGTCCAACAAATGGTTTTTCTTTTTTCTTTAGAATCAAAACAAGCCATTTTTAGCACCAACAGTCTCATTTGATTTTAAGTTTCAGCAAATAAACTTTGTTGTCAGTTGGAGCATTTTCTACATTAGGTTGAAAGCAAAACCTTCACATCTTGAATACCGCTACTCATCATTGTTAGCCCACCTGCAGCTACTTCAAAATAAAGCAGTGAGACTCATCGATGAGACAAAGATCTCTCTCTTCCAAAAAATAGCGGATTATTAATAAATCTGCTAAATATTTTTGCGATTAATCAATCATTAGGTCGAATTCTCCATTTCCTATAAGGGCTTGTTCTGTTAAACCAATAATCAATGGTAGTCACTTGTTTTGTCTAAAGGTGACTAAACATTTTTCATCTCTGCCACCAGACTGTGCAACAGATTAAACCCTTTACTGTCAGCTAGTTACTTTAATTGGTCCTATTTGTAAGGACAGTCGATTTTTGAGTCTCATTCCCACCTCGTCAAATACTGATACTTTGGGATTGTAGGTCAAGTCATCTCAAAAATCTACTTTTCTTATTAATAGGACCTCTAAATCCCATCTTGAGACCCATCTTCTCGATTAAAATGAAAAAAACCAAACAGATTTACTCCATTTATGTCTGTTGTTTAGCCTCACTATATGTGAGGTTAAACTGTAAAGCACTTTGGTCAGCACTTGTTTCTTAAAGGTGCTCTATGAATAACCTGGCATGGTCTGACACATACACACACAAACAGAGGTTGGCCTCCTCCGGCTCACTGCAGCTCAAGAGTGGGGCGTTTCTCTGACAGCGACTGACACATCAAGTGAGGAGAGTGTTTCAAGTGGTGCCAACAGCCCTTCTGTCCTCGTCCCCTCCTTCCACCTTTTGTTTGTGAGTGGAGCTCCATGTCACAGGCAGGCCTTCTAGTGAGGCTTGCTGACCCCCCTGCTGACCTCTCCCCGCTGCTGTTTATGGAGGAAGTGTCATCCAGTCTTTTATTATTCCAGCTGGGCAGGAGCTACCTCTGCCATGCAGCCTGGACTGTGGAGTTTGGCTGCAGAGAGAGACAGCGAGGATTGTCGGAGCAGCGCCTCACATACACATCCCTCTGTGTGTGCCAAATATCTTTTTATCCATTCTGTCTAAGCTCAAACATAACAAACAAGGGGAAGTCATTTTACTACAGCTCACTACCACAGGGTAGACTTTAAAAAGGTTGGATGACCCTTGTGAGGGTGTTATCCGCTATGTGAGCACTCTCCTCTATGTCTGGAGGAGGGTGGACCCGGCGAGGTGTCAGAAATGAGATAAGAAGTTGCACGCCAGGGAGCTGGAGGGTCAAACAGGGTTGGGCTTGTTTTTCAAACAGACACTGCCAGCTCCGAGTCTTCCACAGAGTCTGAGGGTCTTGACGTGGAGCCGCTTCCTGCTCCGAGCCCTGTGTTCATGATCTGTTCCAGCAAGGATTGGCTAGTCAGCAGCGGCTCAGGCGACGCTGGTGAAGTGCAAATTTAACATGGCAGCTCTCATATGCTCCAGAGACTGTGTTCCATCTTTGTGATGGCACCCCAAATTGGTAGGATTTAGAAATATTATTCATGCAGAACATTTTTACCAGCAATAAGTCACCCCTGGCAGCTACGCTAGCCAAAACACCTCCCTTAGCCTTTGCTGTAATCATATACTGTAATGATATAGTGCCCACATCAACACTGTTTGGTGGCCACAGCCAAGCTCTGCAGGCTTGCCTCATTCACCTCCATTACTCCTTTAAATTACATACAGACAACTCTTGCACTCGACAATTTTTCAAGTGCAATTTACCACCTTTTCATTTATACTCCTCCATCTACAGTTTACAGTCAGCCTGTAATGCAATATAGCATGTTTTATTAAATGGTGTGAACACACATACACCGGTATATAACCCAGTTTGTATCCATTTGCCCTCAACATGTGTCCGTTATGATCTGAGAGAAAATGAAATGCCTGTAGAAACACTGTAGCTTCATGGGTCATTTTTTTAAAAGTAACATGGTTCAGACAACATTAGTAAAACCACACGTGTAAGCACCACAGGTGATAGGTAGGGACCATAGATGTATGTGCAAAATTTCATGGTCATGCATTTAAATAGTTAAGATATTTTAGTTTGGACCAATCAACCAAAAGACCGTGTTGCTCTCCATGATTAATGGTGCTAGCATGGCTACAAACAAAAAGGTTTTGTAAGAGATGTTAGAAATAAATAATTTAGTTGTGTTACAAAGATTTAAACATCATCTCACAGTGACGATAAATACCATGAGCTGTGGAAAAGCTAAAGCTAAGAAGAAGATGCTCAGGAGTGGGGGAGATTATTTAGTCCCATGCTGATCTCAAGGTCAAGAATAAGCTGCAATGCTCAACTGATTCACTGACTTGACTCCTTCAAAGTGATTGACACCAGCCTGTCTCTTATTATGAGAACACTTCCTGATAATCCCGTCAGAAAATAGAAGTTTGTCTAGTCTCACAAATATAGCCATCAGTCAGGAGGTAAGTAGGGTTTCTACAGTCGGTTACGTCTGTACGACACATTATTCTCTGCTCTTCTTTGTGTACACCTTTCCTACATGTCAAGCCTGGCCCTGTGGTTTGACATGGCGGTGGGAAAGCTTCCCCGTCTAATTCAGCCGCTTAATCACGTCATTTAATGCATTGTTAAACACATTAAAAGCCGGTTGCCTCACAATACCTTTGGTTAATGTAGTGAGGAGAAAGGGCTCGAGGGGTTAGCAGAAAATTAGCCATTGACAGTTAGAATGATTATCTGAATCTAAATTACCTGTTTTTTTGGTTGTTTTTTTTCATATCCGTCCCTTGTTCAGCAGCCGTTGGTCACTCTCCGGGTGCCTCTTCCCTCACAACAACTACTTTCACTTGCAGATGGAGTGACCTCACCTGACCTCTCTTTACAGGTTTCCACTCTGTATTTTCTCTCGGTCTCTCTTTACAGATCACTTATAATTAGCCCAGTGAGACAGAGGGAACGAGAGAAAGAGCTTTTTTTTTTTTTAATGAGTGCTTCACTAATTGTGTCGCTTTATTATTTTTTTGCCGCCTATATGAAAAGGGGTATTTAGCGAAATAGAAAACAGCTGCTCCATTTATCCCCCTCATTTGTTTTGACTGTCACCGCCGATTCAGACCTGCTTCTGTTCCTCTCTGTTTGTGTACCTTTGCCCCGTGGTGCTGATGGTGGTGGGTGGTACAAAAATGAGCAGTGCTGTGGAGAGAAAGTGCACTCTACTAAGTGATTGTTGGCTGATACCATCCATCCATCCATCTGGGTCGTCGTGGCAGACGTCCCTCCCCCAGTAATATTTCCAGCTCCTCCTGGCAGATCTAAACCTAAACCCAGTGAAATATGTAATCTCTCCAGTGTGATCTGGATCTACCCAGTGTTCTCCTACCAGTTGCACATGTCCAGGTAACCTCCAAACAGAAGGCAACTTGGAGGTACCTCAATAGATGCCCAAACAACCTCAACCGTTTCCTCTCGACACCGAGGAGCAGTGTCTACTACTTCTACACCCTCCTGATGCCCAAGTTTCAAACCATCTTCAAGGGGTGAGCCCGGCTACCCTACAAAGAAAATAAACTTTGGTTACTTCTAGGTAATTTTTTGCTCACAACCCAAAGCTCGTGACCATATCTGTGAAAGCTGGGACTTAATGAAAACTCTTCCTGCCGGGTCAGCTCCTTCATCTCAACAGTCCGGTTCAACACCATGCTTCGCCAGGCTTTCTGTCAATCTCACCTTCCCTTTTCCCCTTACTCATGAACAAGGCCAAGAGGTCCTTCAACTCATTCAATTGGGGCAGCAACTCATTCCCAATCCGCCTAATCCACCATTTTCAAGCAAAGACTCGGACTTTGAGGTGCTCAGCGCATGCTCAAGGTTATGGTTTGATGAGGTAAACAGAACCGCATCATCTGCAAAGAGCAGAGAACCAATTCTGAAGTCTCTGTGACAAAGGACAACACTGGCAGAGCCCATCACCCTGAAAACATGTTTGAAAACCTATATGACCACAGCTCTCACTCACGTTATATAAGGATTAGTAACAGGCGGCTTCAGGAGACCACAAACCAAGTCTGAAAGTCCTCCCTCTTTAGCTTGATAGCCGATCAAGTCAATCGATCAGTCAATCGATCAGGTGTACAGTTAGTACACTTATGAGTGCTTGAACATGATTTTTGTTTGTTTCTGAGTGTTCTGACCATTCCTCCCAACCAGCCCTTTCTAGGTGTCTCTATTATTACCCTTATGAG
Source organism: Pagrus major (assembly GCF_040436345.1). NCBI lineage: Eukaryota > Metazoa > Chordata > Actinopteri > Spariformes > Sparidae > Pagrus > Pagrus major. Next base: position 32,456,297 of record NC_133223.1, read on the forward strand.
TGCAAACCAGCCACCTCACAATCGAGAGAGCGTAGTAACCGAACTTCTGTTTTTAATGCCCAAACCTGACTCGAGCTCGATGCCTGTTTACCTTGATTACAGATATGTAAAGACATGTTACAAGTAACCTCTGTGTTGTGTTCAAAGTATTGTCACGCAAATAACAAACCCCAGCACTCAACAGGACATATAGCTTTTACACTATGTTTATTTAATTATACACTAATAGACATCAGACATCATTTCTAAATGTTTGGCGCCGTCAGGTTCCAACGAGTTTAGGCCAGGTATCCAAGCTCTAACATGATCAATGAAATCCCCTAGATGAACTGCAAAGTCCCTGGCAGTATCCTTTCTTGGACCACACCCAGAGACTCTAAGAAGGCCAGATATTCTGAACTGTTCTTTGGAGCGTAGGCACAAATGACAGTTAGAGCCCTCTTCTCAGCAACCTATAGTCTTTGAGTCGCTGGCAGATACCAGGGATTATGACAATGACATTTACCTTTCCACAGCCTGTCATCTTATCAGCCTTTCTGTTGACCTCAGTATCTGGAGTAATTGTTAATATGCATGCCTGTGCATATATTTACAGTGAGACTGAGCGTGCATATGTGTGTGTAAGTGCCTGTTCCCGTGTTTACTCATTCAAATGTATGTATTTGTTCAAGTTGCTATGCAAGCTTGTGTGCCCCTTGTGCTCATTCATGTGTGTCAGAGATAGTTCCTCCTCGTGGTCTGCTGTAGGAGTCTGGTATAGTTTGTATTCTCCAGCTACACTTCTCTGATGCAGCCAATGGAAATGAAAAGGTAAGCAGAGGTGGATTCAGGACAAGGGCATCTGTCAAGGGTGTGAATAATGCAGTGGTAGTCTACAAAATAACCACAACAATACATCATCATAAAGCGAATAAATACAGCACTATATCCACTCTGTCTTCTTGGAGTCTTGTTTGGGATCCAAAGTTGGGTTATTGCACTGTTACAGTTGGTCGATTTGTTCATGTGAAATTGATTTCAAAGTTTGTTACTGATTTGGCCTGCTGTTTTCAAGTGCTGCAGAGTGAGCAGCAAACTGAATGAATAGGGAAACAACTAGGTTACAAAAGCATTAACAAATATGGAGATATCTCTGAATTTAGATTCAGATCCATCTATCCAATTATCTATCTATCTAGGCCAGGTGAAAACTGCAGCAAAACAGTAGTGAGAACAACACAAGTGTTAAAGTTTACTTTAATGTTTGACCAGTGGCCTTCATCACAGTCGTCAAACAACAACTGCATTAAAAATAGACTTTCAAGTGTCATCGAGTGACTTCGATGATGTCTGCAGGTGGGAACTTGTCAGTTTAAGCAAGAATATTTTCTCAAGATTGCAAAGACTGCTGGAGTTTTCAACTTGGAGAAGTGAAAGCAGCTTTTGAGAGGCTCAAGTTGAACATTTAGAAATGAATCAAATACTTTTTGGGGAGTTTTTCCTCACTCCAATCAAGAGTCTAAGGACAAAGGATCGCATACACTGTACGCACTTTAAAGCCCACTGAGGATATGTGATTTGTGATTTTGACTTCTTGACCTTTCTTCGGCCGTCCACTGACTCCTGGTCAGTGACCTTTGACCACCTCGCAGTGGATCCTGTTTTTGTTTTGGTCTGAACTTCACTGAGGCATACGCAACCTCCAGTTATTTGAACTGGCTTTCATGTCAGCATGCGGAAGTGATGGCGGCACTGTGGCAGCTAGGCAAGAAGGCTGCCAAGTCAGGAGCAGCTGTTCAAGAAGGAATTTCAACATTTGAACCTGCTGGACAGTTTTAGTGCAACATCGGGACATTCTCAGCCATGTTGTGGCAAAATAATATGATCTTTTCCTAACCCTAACCAAGTGCTTTTTGTGCCTAAACCTAACCAGACTGTACACAATACATCACAACATACAATTAACATTTGAATTTTGAAAAATTGTGTGTGAGAGAATAGACCTTGACCTTGTGTTGTCCAAAATACAGTGGATGTGCTTCACGCCTGTGTAGATACAAACATATATAAAAAGAGGCCTTATAATTTTAGTGACAGCTTTTACAGTTGTGCATTTTGTTGCCATGACATCATTATTTCTTCCTTTAAAACCTAGTGTACAATAAACTGAATGCAAAAAAAGTTATTAAGCTGAGTACTTCAGCTTCCATGTTATAATAAACCATGGTTTCACTCTTTTTTTAACCTCACACTTACAAGCGTATGACACTTATAAAATAAGAGATTTGTATGAAACATGAAACTCGATAAAACCAAAAAGCTGCTTTATAGATTATACAAACGGCTGACCTTGGTGAAGGTGATATTCTGAGATCATGCAATAAAAAATACTTTCAGTGTATGAGCACAGAATGTAGTGGTAGCACTGGCAGAAGGAATGGGTTTCAAGTATGTCACTGAAGAATACAGGGAGCAGGACAGTAAAAGGCCATCCATTCATTGTCTCAACCTCGGCTCTATAAAGCTCTAGAGTTTCATTGAGAGGATGGAAAAATTAGGAGACAAAGAGATTGACGAGAGGGAGGCGACACACTCGACTTTCCCTGAGGCCTAAAGAGACGAAGGCATTACAGGCGAGTGTTTAAGTGACTGTCACAAACTGGGATTGGACACACAACAGTGAGGCTGAATTAGACTAATTGCTATCCTGAGGTGGCCCTCTACACTTTTGATTTGCTACCAATGTCGTTTGGCGTGGAAAACAGAATTCCCTGCAGCCTAATGTTCATTAACAGTTGACCAACAACAAATTAATATTTACCCAGAGGCTAATTTCCTCATTAGCGCTCAAATTTAAAGCATATTTTTCTCCACAATCAGTTTAAAGTTTGCGAAAGTGCTGCAAGAAATAATGACCTTTACCAAAAGCACAATGATTACCACCTTGAACTTTCTGTGGCCGCTGTTAAAACCTCATTTACAGGTGGTAACTTATATCATGTCATTAAACCCTTATTGTATACCAACGTCCTTGACCATAAACAGCCTATAGGCTAGCTTTATCTGGTATTCCAGTAATATTTCACTGACTGAAGATCCCACTTCAGCCCTAAGGTGTATTCCCTGGAAGGACAATGGGGTTTTATTTAGCATATTTCTACCATATGTACAGGGAGTGGCCTGGGATGCGGTGCTATGTGCAGCCACATGAGACACATTTATGGCCAAGCGAAAAGAGGCTGTGTGATGGATAAAGATAGCACAACGCTCTGGGGTGTAGATATCAATTGCGGCCCAGGTATCTCTCCGGTGTTTTCATTAGAGTGATGGAGAAAAGGGGTAATATGCAAAGCCAGGGCTCCTCTTAGGAAATGACAACCTCAATCTATCACTGCCTCCTTTACCCAGATCTGAGAGACAACAACGGAGACGAAGATGAGGGAGAGCAGGGGCATTTTCCATCTCATTCCCTCTCTGCCAGCTGATTACAGGGCACGATGGAGGTATCAATCTTTGACAAGTCATTCTCATTGGCTGCTCATGGAGTTATAGCTTTTGTAGGGGTACATTTTAAAATGAAAATGACTATGAGATTGACATGACGGGTGAGATGAAGAGAGCACAGACGAAGTTGGGAGGCGAAGTTAGCAGGAGAGTAAAGGACACAACAGGGTCAAGGCACCATTGGTGGATGGACAAAAGACAACAATCTTTCATACAGTGAGAGTGAGAGACAAACACAGATTGAGTCCAACATGTTATAATTGAGCTCTTCTTCATTAGGTATACAGGATGTGAACAAACAACGACAAGAGTGGCTGTGTTTGCACAGGCCAGATGCACTGTAAATGACTCTTTGCTAATAGGCTGACAGATGGCATCATTTGCATTCATTAGTATACAGAATCTAAGACACAGGCACCTATAGCAGAGGTCACTGATGGCCTTTGCTTCTGCTGAGACAGACACAAGTGTAGAGGTCGTCTGTCTGACGGAGTGGAGTGGCGATTAAATGGTAAATGGATAATTGCCTGTTAAATGGGGAAGTCGTGCCATATTAGTCTGACTCACTGGATGTAGGTTGTTGGTATAAGCCTGCCGATGGGTGACTATTTCAGCCGGCATTGTCTTCTTCCGATATCTGTGTGTTACTGTTTTCTCCATCTCTACTAGATCATGGATACCTGACCCGAACCCATTGGGACCCATTGACACATATAAACCTTGTTGGGCTCGAGTCAGGTTTGGACGTAAAAAAAACAGAACGCCTGTCAAGTTCGGCTTGGACTTGTTTACTACTCTCTCCGACTCGGTCTGGTTCAGACAGAAAATGTGACCCAAGCAGCACTCTCGTATCTACAGGATAAAACAACAACAATCTCAGAGCTAGCAACCTATACACTCAAGATGGCAAGTAACCCTTTTTAGCCCCATTTTAATGCCAGGGCTCGCTTTCCACATCCAAAACAAGTTCACCACGACACTATTTTGCAGGAGCACTGCTGCCGTATCCTGGGATTTGCGCTGCCTAAGAGGATTGTGACTGGTGTAAAGAACTACAGACAAGCCAGAGAGATTTTTCCCCTCTCCCTAAAAAGGTGTAGCCAGACCTTTATCCTGTGCTGATTGTCTGGCTATGCAAGACTAGTACCGTCTAAGACAACTTGGTCACAGATAATGAATTGACAAGTTGTGTTGACAGGTTGACCTATTTAAATACCCCATACATCTAATTGTCTTTGTTGTCGCTACCTGCTGCTCATAACCACACACACTTTCATCTTACTTAATGACAAGAGATGCTGAAATAAAATAACCATTCTCAGTTCTGGTGTCTTTGTTATATGCTAAATGTGTCAAAAACTCATGTTAGCGTTTTTATATCAAAGTCTCTCTTTTTCTCTTCCTGTAAAGTATTTAACATGTTTTGATGATTGATCTTTGCACAGGAATGTATCCAGGCTAACCCCACCCATCATTTAAAACCACATGTGGCCGTGGGTAGCTGTAGCTAGCGGAGTGATATCTCAGTGGGAGGTATGCTTTTTGGATATCAGTAAGCAAAAAACTTGTTTACACTTCCAAAGAACTTCCAGTCCAGTACAACTGTATCTCATTACTGCCCTGGATCACTCAACAACTGCTTTTAAACATATCTGGTTGTGTGATTAAAGTTTAAAAGCATTTATTGCTGTAATTTGTGCCTCTGACTGCCTTCTCCTCCATCGTGACTACAGCTGAGGCGGTCTTTGATGATGACCGAATAAACAGCATGTTATGGTCCATTTGTCAAAGACCAGAAACAAGACACCAGTTGAATGCCTTTGTGTCTCTGTGTAATCTAAAACACAACCAACCGAACCTCCAGAATAAACGTTGGTAATGTACATTTTTGCAAACCACAGATATGTTAAATTTCTTAATCTTGTAAGTTTGTTTGTTCAGGTTTAATTTTATGTTGAGACAATGCTGTGCTTCTGGTCTGGTTAGGTTTAGGCACACAAACCACTTTGTTAGAGTTTTGAAAGATCAGGTTTTAGCTTAAACTGCCACCAACATGGCTGGATTACCTACACGTGTCTAATAAACATATAACGTGAACATGATATGCCACGTTCGGTACAAATGTCAACCGTGGACGTATCTGTGGTTTTCAGAAACATTAACTCCTCACAGGGAAAATGCTCATGCCATTCAAAGTGCCTCTTGGCGGCTGTGGATCTACAGTATATTCTACATCGTTTCCTGTCACCTCTTGTATTTTATATCGTGCATTATAACCAAAATACGGTGTCACAAGCTGAAGTTATATGTATTAATATAGCTGTAAAAGCATCAACATGGTTCGTTGGATCTAAACAGCCCAGCATGTGTTCTGACCCAGCGGTGTGGTCACACTGTAATTGGGTTGTTTTTTTAACCCATCACTTTAATGTGTGTGAGTGCTATTAAGTGGCAAGCAGCCACTGCTGCATCACAAGCTGAAAATGTACCCATAATGTATTCCCACCTCAATCAGCATTTTGATGGTACACCTTTATGAGACATTATAACGTGAATTTAATCAAGTAATATGTTGAACATGCTGAACAACCATACTGTTTTTACACCGATGGCTCTCTGCCAGTATGAGATGGCTCTCTGGGTAGCAGAGCTGGTTTGAACAGGTCAGCTGCATTTACTGAAAATAATGATGATAGTATTTAGCTAAAATGCAGAAACGTACAGAAATCTGAAATGAAGCAACAAACATTTGAAAAATTTGGAGGTTCTGATTCAATGTTTGCAACCCAATCAGACTACCATGCCTCAGTGAAAAGCTTTTCTAATAGTCAGAAATACAGCCTTTTATGTTGATCAGTGATGGTCATGTATTGGTAAATTGTATACAAATTATATTACTTTGCCCACCTATAATTTAATGTATTCAGAGTGAGGCCAAAGAAAAACATATTGCACCCAATTTACCATCAATTCACAACACTAACTCCCCCAAATTATGTTAACACACACACACACACACACACACACACACACACACACACACACACACACACGCACACACATCTTCTGAAAGGACACATGAAGACCTTTCACAAACAGTTTTATGATTCACACTGACAGATATAATTGCTGCAAAACACAGGTATCACTGCCACAATCAGGCAAACAAAAAACAGGCTTTTCACCTGGAATCACAGATAAGATCACATTTTATTGCATTTATGTATTTTCATTGAATTGTTTAATTTTCGACACGTGACCTCTGCATGAATGTGTTTGAAGCCTGTTTGTGACGAACTTCATTTGAATACATTTCTCAGTGAACAGCACAGAAACTCTGCATGAATGAATCTGGACTAGAGAGACAGAGAAACAAAGCATGGGGGAAAAAGGAAGAGACACAGACAGACAGAGAAACAAATCACCTGTGCTGCCGTGACCACAGCTGCTCTGAGTCATGCCGGGAACAGAGTGGTAGCTGGCAGTGTCGCCTCGCCCTTCACCTGGACTGTACTACACAGTGACAGTGGCTTTGAAGGTTTCTCTCACACCCACTCACACATAAAGACCAAACATCAGAAACTGCCTGATTGGCTGATGGATATGTCAAAATTCTCCCAGAACTGAGAAAACCTTCAAATCTGATACCAAAGCATTGACATGATGGTGGTTTTTTTAAACCCTCAGGTGGTTTTTGTTGTTTGCTTGGTTAGTTAATTTTAGTGAAGTTTAGAAATATGATTTACTGTACAGCCATGACTTTGAAAAGAGTAAAATTAATTAGATGTCGAGAAAACTGTCAGATGACAGCCAGGGGCCGGTAATGAGATTTAACCACGCATCAATAATCACCTGATAAGCCTGGCTAGAAATAAGCCTCAGAGGCACAAAATTACTGCTGATGCATGGTTCATTGCAAGGTATTTTGGACTGTACTAATAGGCCTGCAGAGAGTGATCAGTTCGACGAATAAGCTAATTATTTCAGCAGGTACCTTTCTGAGACTGTCCTCTCAGGAAAACCACCAACTTCAGGTGCAAGATACACTGGTGTTGCATCATTTGATGTTCAGACCAAGGTCAGGGGAGAGGAGCCGGAAGTAAATGTGACAGGTGACATGCATTAATACGGGGGGGAAAGGATCGCTGCGTATCCCGAAAAGGTTCACTTTTTATTTCATTTATGTTGCAGCTGGGCTTTAAAAGTATCTGGACAGTTTGACTTGCATCACACGGCTGTCTAAAGTCTTCCTTTGGTCATTTCTTTAATGTCTTAAGTGACCTATGTCTGATTACCTTACAAAGAGCCCAAAGTATGATCTTTTACTAAACCCATGAGTTTTTGTGCCTAACTGCAAGTTCCATATTACATATTATTGCTCACTTGACCTTCACATGCAAACCTGACTTTAGAGGGGTAGGTAGAGCGTCATAGCTTGAAGCTTTATGCCACTGACCAAGCTGCTGAATTTGTCGAGTTGGGAGTGAGAACATGTTGCATCTCACACATCCCAGTGGCCTTTTCCTCATGCACTACTTTCTGCAATATTTAAAACTCACAAATATCATGAAATATATCTGTATCACCTTATATAGACCAGTTTTTATCACAGCACTGCTGACGCTCTGTTAACACTGTGAGAAAAGAGATTGCATTTCCTATAGCTGCTTCACAATAAAAGCCTCCTGCTGCTTTGCTGATGCAACACTTTTTAATGTGAAGCCGCAGAAGCAGGAGATATTCAGTCTGCATTAGCAAAATTCAAACACAGCTCTAATTACGCCGTTAAGCATTCAGTAAACCATAAAATAAAGCTGTCATCTGAAATATGAGCAGAAGCTAAATTTATAGCAACGCAGAGATTTAGTCAGAACCATCAGGGCGGAGGAAGCATTGAAAATGTGGTTGAGCCAGTAATTAACAGTTAGCTAACTGAGCTGAGAGGATTGCTGTCAGTCACTATAGAGATTTTGTAACACAAACAAGACGGCTATAAGCAACCGGCAAACAAAATACAAACATTACGTTCAATGCCAAGCTTAGATTCCCAGTGACAGTTTGTGTTGACAGTGTTATCCACCAACAACGTTAATTAAGGGTTTACTTTGACCGAACCAGGGTTAGTGATCTTTGGATAATTGGAAATGATAAGTCAAGATGGTTTTGATGAGTTATTTTGTTGCTGTCAAGTGTATTTTATGATCATAAAGTGTTTGCATCTGTAAATGGAATCTGGTGGATTTGGCGAGAGCGACATAGCGCCTGTTTCTGGGTAAATAAATGTTAAGAGTTAAAGATGGCTATTGCATCCTGTGTCAAGGCGGCCAGAGGCGATCTACTCGATCAATTCCAAAACTTCTTTATACCCAAAATATGTAGACAAAGTGCTCGAGTTTAAAAATACCAGAATTCCCCAGGCATAAATGATTTGCTAACATTAGCTTGTGTGCATGTTTCAAGCTGCGATGTCAGAAGATAGGAGAGTATTTGTGTTTACTGTACAGCCAACCATTTGTTAAGACAATCCCTGTAGTGCAAGACACGCCTTTGGTTTTGGGGTGGAGACGGTCCCAGGGTGGCCCCGCTCAGCTGTGATACCAAGCCAACACAAACCGTGCAAGTTGGCCAAGTTGGCACAGTTATCCTCCCCCTTTTTGAGGCTGCTGTTTGCGTTCATAGTTTTGCTCAGCTCGGCATGATTAACATGGGACACTCTGTTTGCATCCCATCAACCGTCTGTGTTAGTTTCTCCTGTTTATCATCACAATGTTTCCTGAATCTCAAGTAGCTTTTTGAATTTAGACCAAAAACAAACCGTGACCGTGGATGATCCACAAAAATAAAAAACCTAAGAATCATTTTTGCAGCAGTCATATGTAAAATGTTTAAGGCACTGTTCTTCATCAATGTCGGATAACGCATTTTGTTGCATGATGCGCTTAATGGATGAACTCTGGAGCACCAAAAATAAAAAGAGATTAAAAAAAAAAGATGTTTTGATTCACTTGATGTCCGCTCTTGCTGCGCGACTTCAGTCTTTTATCAAAGCGATGCGTCTCCTGCACAACATAATGAACTGTATCGCTCAGCAAACTGTGCAGTGAGGCGATGAGTCACAGACAACTGACTTGTCACAAACAGAGTGCTGAGCGCTCACAGGCTCAACCCCAAATCCAGGATGCTGCAAATCGCAAGACAAAGTGAGACTGAAATTATGACAGAGGATTCTGAGACGCATCACTTTATGTTAATGAGCGTCTTGTTTTTCTTCTTCCCTCCTGCCTCTCTCTCCATCTGCACCCCTCGCCGTCTCCCCTCCTCTCTGTGACTTTCTGTTATGATTGGACCTAATGACTGGAGGGAGTGTTTGCCAGAGTTTTGGAGGATGGAGTTATCTGCCGGGGGACGTAGTTTATCTGACTCCATGGGCTGACCCGCTGTTTCCTCTCTGGCCCGATGACGCTGGGACGGGACTTCCTCAGCCGGCCTTATCAGCTTGAACCACAACTCTGGAACAGGCTCATCGACCAAGATCTTGCAAAAAAAAATGCTACTGTTGTCCAAAAAAGCTCAGGTCAGGTCAGTATGAGAGATGTGTTACTTAAGTGAAGATTAATTAACATGCCTTGTGGTTGTGTGAAACTGAAAAAAGACATTACTGGTGTTTCTGATCCAGTGGAGTTGTTGAAGAGAAAAAAATAAAAATATTCTTTTATTGTTACACATCTGAAGAGACCTGATGTATTTACGGCTTATTCCATATCTGGCTGACGAGAGCAGAAGCAAATAAAGAGTGCCGACACTGGCAACAGCAGCAATTACCAGTTACAGCTGAAAAGACCAGCAATACATGACCCTTTTCCCTGCCCTCAAAAAGCAGAGTGATTGTTGGGGAATTTCCACTCTGCTCAGAGCTGCTGTTGAAGTAGCAGGCAGACTTGCAGGTGAATTTCTGCCACAATCTGGGCAGGAGTTTGTTTCACCTTCCAGGCAGCGAAGGAACAGAGTGGCTGTTGAATGAAGTCATCTCGGCTTCACCATCTGTGACAGGAACTTGAAGATCGCAGCATCCATCACCATCCCCAACTGAAACACGATGAGTGCAAAGTGGCAGAGCCCATTAGAGGAGATCCAGAATAGATCACTTTGTTTTTTCCTGTGATGATTACGACGCATCACATAACGAGAGCCGATAATCTACTCTGATCCATTTACTGGGTCGACCCAAGATCTGCACCAAAGTCCTTTCAAGTCTTGCCACTAAGCACCTCGACAACGCCCCTGGGCAGTTATTTGGGCCAAGACCAGGCCCCTTTCAAGAAGTTCAGCAACGTTGCCTCAAAATACAGTTTAAAAAGCCTTTTTTTCCCGGCACCAACTTCTTTAATGGCTCAACCCTGGCTGCCTTGACGTGACACCGGCAGCTCAGAGCAGTTGAACAAATGCAACTTTAATACTGAATGTTTGAATCACCTCACCTTTGGCATTAGTGTGATATCCTCCTCTTCCATGTCTACTAGAAAATTCAATCTGCAGCTGCACCAAACTGGTTAAACCTGCTGTGAATCTCAGCTATGCACTAATGTCAGCCACAACATGATGGGCTGATATGTTACAGCAGTTCAGCTGTGATAAAGCACACACTTGGCTTTTGAGGGCACAGGGCAGGATATGTGTCATACAGCTGCCATCTCTGGTGATACAGACTTTTCTATTCAGAAGGTTTTACAGTAAGTAGTTTGTCTCCTCTTATAATGTCTCTCAGGATACTCAAGTAGGAAGCAAGTAGACCTCTGAAGACCTCTACAAGAGTGCACAACAGGCTACGGCTGAAGCAGTGTTAACTTTCTTTACAGTACTATCAACCCCATGTACAGGGATTATTTCACTGTTTTCACTTAAAGTTTAAGTTGTCTTCACAACAAAAATATATCTCCAGTCAATTCAAAGCTAAATACATCCATTTTCTCTCAGGATGATCATGACAACATCAACACTCGTGCTGCACGTGGTTGTTATTCTCGGGGGATTTGTTTCACTGTGACCGATGCCTCACTTGATCCTTGTTTTACCCCACAACAAGAGTCATTACACCTAATGAGCATTTGCATCATTAGCTAGCTAACTAGCCACCAAGCTAATGCATTAAAAGTTAATGGGGACATGAAGTACTAGCCTCCACTGTAGCTAGCTCATGCAGGCTACACAGTTTTGAAATTAGATACCTTTATAACAGATGGAGGTTTTGGTTGAATTATCTTTTTTTTCCCAATTAAAAGCAGCCAACCCCGTCCATAAAAATTGTGTTTAGTAAGCCATATTTGTACCTTTAGACACATAATTAGCACAACATGCTACCACCCAAGAGGTCCAAAATGCTTGCCAGAGCATTAGGTCACCTGTAAAAGTATGAAGATGGAAAGTGGATGGAGGGAAATGTTGAGGAGGAAAGCAGCTCCACCAGGGAGAAGTGATTAGTTTGACGTGATTTGCGTAAGGTGAGAGACTGGACAAAAGTCAAGCATGTGGTTTTGGATTGTAAAGCCATTAGAAACACCCAACACACACACACACACGCACACACAAATGACTTCAGGCTTCTGGATTTGATGGCTCGAGCCGTATTATTCTTTGCTCCATTTGAATAAACAGCGCTGCTGCTCTGGGCCTGGCTGTGTTGATTCCAGAGGGGAGATAAGCAGGGTAAATAAAGCTGAACTCAGAGTGGAAAAGGTTTCGCTCTCATTGCTGCTCAACTGTTTTACTGTTTAAATGCCTCCAGATGGGAGTTAAAGAAGCATCTTTGAATCGTTTTCTCATGTTCTGTGACAGAAACGAATGACTAGTGTGTGTGTGTGTGTGTGTGTGTAGATATGGAAATTGTTGTGTTTTGTTGTGCATGTTTGTGTGAATCTGCTTCTTACATGCATCCCAGCTTGTGTCATATGTATGGATGATGATGCACAATCACAATGGACAATTCATCACCATTGGCGGGCTGTTTTCTGGGGGAGTTGTGTGTGTGTGTTTGTGTTTGTGTGTGTTTGTGAGGCTTATCTGGGGCAAACACCTTGCAAAGTACCACAAAGTGTACAGGTGAGTAATAGTTTTTTAGGAAAATGACGCCTCCCGAGAGACCAGAGATCTTTTATAAAGTCAAGATGATGCACGGTGACAAAGTGATGTGGCGTTAAATGAAAGATGAGTTACTGTATTTTTTTTTTCCAACTCCAGGAAATAGATGAGACCGACGGCGACTTTCTCTCCTCAGTTTCCCTCTGAAGTGACTGACGTTTATGGTGATGGAAGGTCCGGATCTCTTAAACGGCGGCTCGTTATTCCATTAAAGGTACCTTCCTAACGACTCGCAGGAAGCAAAACTGATGACAAGGTAAAATAGATTAATTAAGGTACCTTGGCGAAGTAGCAGCCACTTAATCATAGATCGCGCTTGTCACAGGGATTTAGGATCTGATTGACTTGAACAGATTATGCCTCTCTTCATTTTCTGCCTTTGTGCAATGGAAAATTAATTGTCAGTGACATTTAGTTGTAATCCCCCTCCTCCTTACCACCACCCTCTATCTCTACTTCCTCAATTAATTATTGGCTCCCTTTTATATTCCCATCCAAAGTCTTTCTTGTGGAGATACACAAGAGGCAGAGTCATTTCCTCGACTGCTGAGGACAACATCCGCTTTTTGATTGAGTCGAGGCAATCTAATCATCAGCTGTCGCCGAGGCGATATTCGCCTCTCATACTTAGACTGCTGTGTCAGTGCTATTACCCACCGCCCTGCTGACACGCACACAGGCAGACACACAAACGCACTGTCTGAGTGGCAGCTACAGAGCGGGGAGAGTCCGGTCCACCTTGACTCGTCAATCATCCGAAGCTTTGACAGCTCATTTCACTGAGGAGAGGAGAGGAGAGGAGACGAGACGAGAGGAGACAAGAGGAAAAGTGAGGGAAGGAAAGGAGGAGAGAAGGAGGGAGAGGAGAGAAAAGGTGAGGGAAGGAAAGGAGGAGAGAAGGAGGGAGAGGAGAGGAAAAGTGAGGGAAGGAAAGGAGGAGAGAAGGAGGGAGAGGAGAGAAAAGGTGAGGGAAGGAAAGGAGGAGAGAAGGAGGGAGAGGAGAGAAAAGGTGAGGGGAGGAAAGGAGCAGAGAAGGAGGGAGGAGAGGAAAAGTGAGGGAAGGAAAGGAAAGGAGGAGAGAAGGAGGGGGAGGAGAGGAAAAGTGAGGGAAGGAAAGGAGCAGAGAAGGAGGGAGAGGAGAGAAAATGTGAGGGAAGGAAAGGAAAGGAGGAGAGAAGGAGGGAGAGGAGAGGAAAAGTGAGGGAAGGAAAGGAAAGGAGGAGAGAAGGAGGGAGAGGAGAGGAAAAGTGAGGGAAGGAAAGAAGGAGAGGAGAGAAAAAGTGAGGCGAGGAATGTAGGAGGGAGGAGAGGAGAGTTAAGCAGGAATAGAGAAAGGATGAGAGGAGGTGTGAGGAACAACAAAACAGACGAATGAGGAGTAAAGTAACAAGAATGGAGGTGAGAAACGACAAAGTGATGAGACTGTTGAAAGAACGAGGTGAGAAGAGAGGACATGAGGACACATCAGACTGAAGAGGAGATAAGAGATGTGACCAGTGAAGGAGAGGTAAAGGAGGAGTGAGGAATGACTCCGAAGAGGAATGACAAATGGAGGGGAGGTGCCTGAGAAGAGAGAGAAAAAGGGGGAGTGAAGAGAGAGCAGGGATGGAGAGAGTATAATACACGAGGGAGGAGGAGAGAAGATGGAGGGAATAATTGTGGGATACGAGCTGCTGACAGAATGACAGCGGAGTGAGAGAGGAGATAGCATTGTAGCATGATGAAACTGAGGTCAAGTGTGTGTGTGTGTGTGTGTGTGTGTGTGTGTGTGTGTGTGTGCGTGTGTGTGTGTGTGTGTGTGTGTGTGTGCGTGCATGCGTATTTGCTTACTGTGTAAAATTAAACATCAGAGGCAGAGAGAGACATTTCATTTCCCAGTTATGATTGATGGATAATGTGTGTGTGTGTCCCAGAGAGGTGTCAGATAGCCCGTCCTCACCTCACACACACACACAAAAAAAACACACACATACACACAAAACACACACATACACACAATGTCGCTGATTCTGCAAACAGCGAAACACCTGAAACAGTCAAAATGTGAATATTGAAAATTCCCTGAGACTCAAACGTCTGACGTGAACAAATCAAGGCCAATAAAAACGTCAGGAATTAACGGCTCCAGTTGTAAATTCAATAAAATACCATCAGTGCAACAACAACATCATGTCAAACTCTGCAGCCACATTGTTCTCTTTCACCGACACCAGTTGCTTCTACTTTGCCGTCTTTCTGTTCACCGTAAAGCTTGTTAACGATGCACAACACACTACTGTAGCAATACAACGTGCTTCATTCAGCCACATTGAAAGCCTGCCAGAAAAAGAAAAGTTTTCAACACTAGCTTAACAGTGATGAGCAGAACTGACAAAGTAGAAAGAACTTCATGAAGCGAGAGTCCGAGGAGGGTTGAATCCAGGGCAGCTGCACTCGGTCGTAGATATGTGAAAACATTTCGCCTTCGAGGGGTTTCTTCTTCTTCAGTTCTGAAGAGTTCAGCTCAGAACTGAAGAAGCTGTGGATGGATGGATGGATGGATGGATGGATGAGAGGTAAAACTATTTCAACTGTCTACAACCAAGTTAAAGTCAACCCTCCTTGTGTGTACGACCTGGAAGGCAATTATAATAGAGTTGGAAAAATATTCAGAAAAGTTCTGGTTCAGAAACTCTCAGCAACACAGGAGTGACTGTGGTATGACTGCTGCTGTAAGTATTAACACTGAGGAAGTATTCAGGAGAAAATGTTATAAATACACTGATAGAGTGCAGCTTGTGCACACCTGAAGGTCGACAGGTGGCGTAGATTTGTCGGTCCAGGTGTGTTTGATGGGATTTTGAGGGACGTCTGTCTGCGGTGTGGCCTGGTTGAGCCATGCGAGTCAACAACCCTACTTTAGACAGCCCCCAGGTCCGTCTGAAGCCTCCTGAACTGCTCACAGACTCATCAGGACCGCCCTCATAATATCAAACATCTGGACGATTACATCTGTACTTTCTGAGCCAGACCACGACAATCAAAGAGAGAAGCATCCTGACAGGTAGACAAAGGTCACAGGTGTGCCATCATCATGAGCTGTGACGTAATGTAATTTTGCTCGAAGTGGTTGATGCAGAAACATCGACCTCGTTCCCAAAAAGGGAATCACCGCATAATATTCTCTTTAGCTGTGAAAGTACTCCCCCAAGATCTCTCCAAAGAAAGAAAGAAAGGAAAGTAGTAGTTCCTGATTCAGTAGGTGTCTCCAGGTCCACATTTTGCCATGATGACACGCACGCAGACTCAAGGTGAAAACAATACCAGCCTCCCTGTAGTGGCTGGTAATAAAATATAAAGCTAAGCTGGTAAATGAAATATAGAGTTGAGCAGAGCAAAACAATCTCAGACGTCCACTTAGTAAGTCATTTTAGTCATTGGAATGACATCTATAATTCTACTAGCAGGCAAATCTGTCAAATATACTGAAGATTGAAATAAAAATAAAAGGAATGAATCATCCTCAGCCTCGACAGGAGAGCTGCGACGGCTTGTGGTTTTTATCTGCGTCCTGCAGTAATCACCTCTCTGACTGTGACACCCGAGACCACGAGAGTTTAGCTGAGGCTCAAAGTTTTAACTCACCCCTGGAGAAAACCGATGTTTGGTGCCTTCTCAGAGACTCAGAGATTACCGGGGGATTGTTTGACAAACAGTGAGCCCACACTGTGTATTTTCTTTACGGTCTGTGTACACGCGTGTTCAAGTTCGAGGGGTTTATCGGAAAAGCCCTGTTTATGTGCGTGGGTATCAGAGACACGGGGAATGCTAATATTCTGAATATTTATTCTAGTTCTTGATACACAACAGTGTCCAGTCATATTTGAGAGAAAGCAAACAGAGAATATGGCTCCAGAAGAAAAAAAGATCAGAATCAGTCTATTTTAAACTTCCTGCTCTGGTCACTGTTACTCGCTAAAAAAGAAGCAAACGTGAAGACTGAAATAGAAAAAGGCATGAGAAATAAAAATCTGAAGGAGAGCCTGGCAAAAGGCGAGCAGAAGAAAAAGAGAAGAGGGTTAAAAGTCACACACGAGTCAAAGGAGAAGGAAAATAGAGATCCATCTCAGGCCTCCAGAGTCCAGGTTGCGGTGCTGACATGCTCGGTGCTCTGATGCATCCTCCCAGTGTGGGTCGTGCCCTCCGGGGGCTCTACAGCACTGGTGTAGCATGTCACTGTGATAAATGTGCAGGCGGGAGGGAAACTCAGCATTAGCTCCGACTTTCCCCTCCTCACTCCATGAAGGGAAACGACCTCTCACCTCGCTGCTGCCAGGAAGCCTATTGGACGACCCGTCTGTCCATTAATTGTCATTAAAAGTTGAACTGGAGAGTCAAGTTTTCCCCTGAACGACCAGATTCAGACAGGCTCCTGTATGCATTCATCATCATCACCATCATGTTAGTATTGTTTTATTGTACAGCTCTATGTTGCAGTATTTATAGTAGCTGATAGGTTCTGTCAGTTTACGCAGTCTGTCTATACGTAACAGGCCGTCAGGGTGAGGCAGGCTTCGCATTGTTTATGTAGATTTCCGGTCAAATAATCATAAAAACAGACGGCATGCTGATTTTAATGGTCTGAGACTTGACCCGGCTGTGTTCACCTCCAAAGCGCCTGTCTGCTCGAGACAAAAAGGGGATTGTTCTCCAGACAGCGAGAGACGCTCAAGGATGATAAAATCTGACGCTTGTTAAGACAAATAATGAGATTGTTTGAATGTAAAAGGTTTCAGAGGAGACGCTTCCTGATCTAATGCTAAATGTTACACGCTCCTCCAACCACGAACGAAAAAAGAAAATCCAGTCACAACTCTATGAAGCCTTTCACCTTCTGAAAATCATTGTTTACCGAAAAAATAATCATCTTTATTTCTTCCATTTAGTTGTGGCAGTTGTGAAGTTGTCACCTGAAGGTAGCATCTCTCTACTGGAAGGGACAGATGGCGACAACTGCTGGAAAAAACTGCCTTCATCAATCAAATCACAAATGTAAAATCTGTTAAAATAATTGTGACACGATTTATTTTTTATCAAGTTCTTTGATTCAAGGTTCATTTTTAGAAACAGCAGCTGATACAGGCTCACTGTAACAATCTCATCCTGCTGATAAAGAATAAATGATGTGATCAGAAACTACAGAACAGCTACTGAATGGACCTCGAGGTGGTGTTAAAGGTGCAGTATGAAGAATTTACCACTTGTTAAAGTCATGCTGCTAAATGTAGCTGCCATCAGCTAGTTAGCTTAGCAGGTGCAGTCCAATCAGCTGACTTTACCTGGACTTGGAGCTTCGGAGCACCTGGGGAGTGACTCACTGTTGCCTAGTGAGGTATCAAGCGGTATTACAAGATACGACAGCATGCTAACTTCAGTAGGCATCTCTGCAACACAGTACACTGACATAACTTAAATGTTTTGAACTGAAATTCTGGCATATTGCAGGTGAGATTGTTTTTTCAACAAACTTTAAATGATCTATATTTGCATATGTATATTGGCCAGGAAGATAGAGTTGTCAAGTCTTATGTGTATATTTTAAAGTGTATATTGCTATTTTTTAAGCAGTTTTAGAAGCATTAAGATGATAACCTGATAATGTACCTTTATTCATCCCACGTAGGAAAAATTCAAATTGGCACAGCAGCTAAAGGGAACAAACATTATGCCAACAACAGAAAAAGTAGCAGCGCAGGTAGGAACTGAATAAGACAAAATAAAATACAAATATACTCAAATAGATAAAGCAGAGTAGAATACACATGCTATATACACGAGATGGATCAGTGTTTTCACTCATACAGGCTGTTTGTATATACATGTGCACGTAGATGCATTTTAGCTGTTAGTAGATTTATTTCCCCCCCAAGAGGTTGAACTTTAGCACAGAAGGAGTGTATTTATTATCTTTTCTAATATGTACGTCCATGTCTCTGTGGACTGTGGCTGGCGGACACACATTGGGCGAATAATGCATCGGTTTGATTTTCCCTTGAACTTCGTGACTCTATAAATTGAAGTGTCGTGCAGCATGGGGATAATATATTTGAAAGATGAAATTCCAGTGGCATTTCCCCCTAAACCCAGACCCTCCTGACCCCCAGAGAGCAGGTCAGATGGAAAGCGAGAGTATACCCCCTCTACTCTACAACAGGCCCCGTGAGGGAGATGATGAACAGGGAGCTGCACAAAGCCAGCACTCAGATTTAATTGGACGGAAGGTGGCTGTACACTCATACCATAAATAACTGGACTCTGGAAAGTGTGTGTTTGTGTTTGTGTGTGTGTGTGTGTGTGTGTTGGTGGTGACTCTGGGTGGGGCGAGGAGGGTTAACCATCATGCAGTTCAGTCGTGCAGTGAGCTTAAGCACCACTGAAGCTGAGAGAGGCTGTCAGGGGCCCGGCGTAAATGTCCTGCAGGCTAACTGATTTGTCTACGGTCGTAAACACGACATAAAGAGCTAATATACAGGTCAGCACCAGCGTGATTTACGCCCCCCGGAGACCCAAAACTTCATCAAGGCATTTCACTTCCCTCCTCTTGACTTGCGTGCAACTTTTCATGGCAAAAAGTGAAGTTTTTCTTGGACTTGATCCCCCAAAAGTAGGGCAATTTTTTAGATCCGTTCTGCCATGAAAACATTAACTGTCCACATTCTTTAGACAACACACTGAGGGTTTTTCTAAAAGATTTTTGGTGGGTCATCACTTTTGCTGACAAACTCCACAGAGTTAGAGACCAGTCCAAGATCACGATTTAAGATGTACAAGATAGAAAGTCTTTTAATTTGTCTGTGGGGTTGGGACTCATAATCAATCAGGCTCAGGCTCAAAGACTGATGCAGCTGTCGTCACTCGCTCTGCTCTCAATCCAACACAGAAACAGAGGGAGAGGAAGAGGAGAGAGAGAGGAGAGAGAGGCAGGAGGAAGAGGAGGGAGAGAGAGGAGAGAGGCAGGAGGAAGAGGAGGGAGAGAGAGGAGAGAGGCAGGAGGAAGAGGAGAGAGAGAGAGGAGAGAGGCAGGAGGAAGAGGAGAGAGAGAGAGGAGAGAGAGGCAGGAGGAAGAGAGAGGAGAGAGGCAGGAGGAAGAGGAGGAAGAGAGAGGAGAGAGGCAGGAGGAAGAGGAGGAAGAGAGATGGGAGAGGCAGGAGGAAGAGGAGGGAGAGAGATGGGAGAGGCAGGAGGAAGAGGCGGGAGAGAGGCAGGAGGAAGAGGAGGGAGAGAGATGGGAGAGGCAGGAGGAAGAGGAGAGAGAGAGATGAGAGAGGCAGGAGGGAGAGAGATGGGAGAGGCAGGAGGAAGAGGAGGGAGAGAGAGGAGAGAGAGAGGAGAGAGGCAGGAGGAAGAGGAGAGAGAGAGGAGAGAGGCAGGAGGAAGAGGAGAGAGAGATGAGAGAGGCAGGAGGAAGAGGAGGGAGAGAGATGAGAGAGGCAGGAGGAGGAGGAGAGAGAGGGACGAGAGAGGCAGGAGGAAGAGAGAGAGGAGAGAGGCAGGAGGAAGAGGAGAGAGAGAGGAGAGAGGCAGGAGGAAGAGGAGGGAGAGAGGCAGGAGGAAGACGAGAGAGAGAGGCAGGAGGAAGACGAGAGAGAGAAACAGGAGGAAGAGGAGAGAGAGAGGAGAGAGGCAGGAGGAAGAGGAGAGAGAGAGGAGAGAGGCAGGAGGAAGAGGAGGGAGAGAGATGAGAGAGGCAGGAGGAGGAGGAGAGAGAGGGACGAGAGAGGCAGGAGGAAGAGAGAGAGAGGCAGGAGGAAGAGGAGGGAGAGAGGCATGAGGAAGAGGAGAAAGACAGAGGAGAGAGAGAGAGGAGAGAGGCAGGAGGAAGAGGAGGGAGAGAGGCATGAGGAAGAGGAGAAAGAGAGAGGAGAGAGAGAGAGGAGAGAGGCACGAGGAAGAGGAGAGAGAGAGAGGAGAGAGGCACGAGGAAGAGGAGAGAGAGAGGAGAGAGAGGCAGGAGGAAGAGGAGGGAGAGGAGAGAGAGATGCTCTAACAGGACAGCACACTGATGAGAAACATCAAGATCGCCTCTTCAAGAGATTATCTTATCAAAATAAGTCGGTCCATCAGATAATCAGGACGTCTCATCTGCTTCTGACAAAGCAAACTGTGAATTATTTACTTTTGAGTTTGAGTCTGTTATTTTTCGTGTCCTTCCTTCTGATGGAAAGCAGAAGCAGGAGGCCTCATTGTTAGAGGAGCTTGTTTCTGTGAGGACTTCTAAAGATACTACCAAGATACTAAAAATCCAGATTCAGGTTCTTTATATCAAGGAATTGACCTTTTATGACAGTTAGTTTAACACCAGTTTTATACTGACACAGTTGTTGTCCCGGAGCACACGGCTCATGACAAACATTTCAACGCCATGTGCCTCAAACAAGACAAAGACTCACAGCCATCTAAATAACCTCCTCTAATCAGGACCTAATCCAGCACAGGCTGGAGGAAGAGGGAGGTGACAATCAATTTCTAAAGGTTTGACAATTAGACAGTTTAAAATGTTCATATTAAAAAATGTACAGACGAACGAGACAACAACAAAAAGCACAAATATGACAGCAACAGATCCAGACTGATAACCTGCTTTAAAAAGGATCTAATCCAACACAGACTGGAGGAACAGGGAGGAGGGAACTGACTGTATGTTGTATGTAGTCAGTTATGAATCATAAACAGTAAACCAGTAAACAGAAACTTTATTACAGAATTAAAGTTACAAAATAATAAAAAGAGGGACACGCCCACTTCACTTCAGATGTAGTCTGTTGCCTCCTCCCTAAGTTTGTCTCTGTTGCTGTGATATTTGTGCTTGTTGTTGTTGTTCAGGATAATTTGTTCATCTGTGAATTTGACTTTTAACATTTTAAACTGTCTAAATTGATCCTCCGCCTTCCTCCAGTCTGCACTGGGTTAGGTCCTGATTAGAGGAGGTTATTTAAGTGACTCTGACGAAGACGCGCGTGGCGTTAAAATGTTTGTTGTCCTGAGCCGTGAGCTGCACTACACTCTCTCTCGACAGTAGAGTGCCGAGCTCTCGGGCTTTCAGCTCCATGTGAAGCGGTCGAGGTGGAGCAGACACTGAAAAAGGGAGACAAAATGAACAACCTGCAATAGATGTTGATTCAGTAAAATATCAGCTTACTCCCAGTGATAGTGGAAACACAGTGAGATGTCAGCAGACAGCTCTCTCTGCTGACATCTTTTCCAGATGACATAGGTGATCATATGTCAAACACTTTTCTGTCCAGAATCTCACCAGCAGCTGCTTTTCTCATGGAATAATGGCTTTATCGTTTCCTGTCGTAAGCATTTTACATGGATCCATACATTAAAACCATGTGTTTCAGTGACCTGCAGTATGTACATGTAGAATCAAATGCCCCCCAAATCCCTTTAAATGAGCTGATTTCTGGCGATACAAGTCAGCCTAATTCATCTTCCTCATGTTTGCCCTTGGAAAAGCCACAGCTTGTCCCTTTTGTGCAGGAAAATGTTCAGGACACGAGGCGTGGAACGTAAAACTCTATCATCATCAAGCTTCTTTTTTTTTCTTCTGTGCTGGCCCTAATTGCCTTTTTCTCCTTGTGTATGTATATGTGTGTGTGTGTGCGTGTGTGTGTGTGTGTGTGCGCCTCAGACAAGGTGTCCATCTATAACTTGTAGAAGGAGGGGACCCCCGCCCGGGCCGGCCATCTGTCACCCGGGCACCTGGAGGGACTGCAGTCTTGCGCGGCTTAAAAGGCGAAATCATTAAGATGTTAGAATAACAAATGTCGGGCTATGTTTGGCTCTCAATCACCTGGTTTTCAAGGTGATGAACATTCCCGTGTCGCCACCTCCTCGCTCGGACTAAATGAGCAGATGAAAACGCATCGCTTAAGAGATGCTTTTTCCTCCTCGTCACCTCTGATCGGTCCAGTTCTCTGGCCTGATTCCTGCACCGGATGTTGTTGTTTTTTTTTTTTTTTGTGCATGCGCAGGAGCTGCCATCCTACTGAGGCACATGTACAAATTAAAAAAAAAACACCCAAGAACATACGACTGAGTACATTCCATCACTCCTTACGAACCTGGCTCTCCCTCATTTTTTTCCCACATAGACACAGACAAACACAGAGAGAGACCCAAGGTCAGTGGAGGTCTGGCGGGACAGTGATGAATGGATGTGAAGGGTGTCATCCTGGACAAACAGAGCCAGGGCCCACATGCTGCTACATCCTGAAAAATATGCCTGTTACACCACCAGCAGCTGAGGGAAATAGTTTGGAGGTCTCTCACATCCTCTCTATCGCTCACTCTGTCTCCCTCTCTACATGGAACATACATATTTTGTCAATCCCCGTTGCACAGAAAGTGAAAAATAAAACGCCTACACAGACGCGATGCATGCAACTCAGATGTCGACTGACTAAAATGAGATTTTTCAGGCTGATATCGGTGAAGCTAATATCTGACACGTGACACAAAGGACACGCGCTGTCTTTTCACACAAGGTCAATGTTTTGTGACGATCGCGGTGCCGTCGACAGTCCTGCTGCCCACATGCTGTTACAGCCAAATAAATATGTCTGCCTCTGCCCGCTAATCTCTGATGCCACCCTGCCTCGCTCCTCCAAGGGTGTGCAGATAAATAGCTTAGTGTAAAATGGCCTCTTAAAATATGACATTGCCACGATTTCAGGGGGAGAGAAGGGGGAGAACTGGAAGAGGTGGGAGGCGATGGAAGGGGGAGCCATGATGAACAAAGACGAGGAGGAGCAGATGCAGCCAAGTCAGATCTCATCTTGTGGAGCAGAGGAGTCTATAATATATATTAATATTAATCCATATACGTTCCTTTTTTTCCTACATGTGAGGGAAAGTGGAGCCATGTGAACATTTTAAATTCATCAGTCTTCAAGGACAAAGCAAACACCAGCAGACTTAAAGATGACAAAGAAAACAAAGACAACAAATATGGTATAAAAACTTAATTAAAACCAATATGTGTTCCTCAAGCATCTGGAAGAATCAACATCACAATATGTTTTCATGTCATTTTCATATTCCAGAATTCAAGAAGGACAGTTTTTTAAAACACATTTCAGCTTTGTGAATAAAAGATATCTTTAAAATCAAGTAAAATGTTTAAAATGAAGTCTCCTTTTGTTTTTCACACAGATTTCAACCCAAAGTCCATGAATCAAATGTCTGCTTTGTGTCTGTGGTAATAACATTCATCAAATTCACAAGAGAATTCAAGAAGTAACAGTGTTTACAGTGTCCTCTGCCTTCCTTCCTTCCCCACCCTTGACTCCATAAGTCACCATGTGTGGCACAGGACATGCTGCAAGAACATTTAGTTTTGTACGTAATAAACAAACAAAATATAAAATGTTGATTACCAAAAAAAGTGAAAATTTGACCATCAACTAGTTTCATGCTGATAGAAAGTCAGCGTTTCTGGAGATTCTCCCAAACAACTGAAGTAGCTGGAGACTTGTTTTAAAATGTAAAAAAATAAAAAATACAGCTTGTCCAGTGTAACCCAAGTCTCCAGGAAGCCCGGAGATCCCAAAAGATATTGTTTACACCCTTTTTAAGCCAAATTTCTCACTGTAGCTGCTAAGCTAAATCGGTTAGCAACACCCGTCTGAAGTGTTAGCACGAGCTGCACCGCACATCAAGGATGTAAGTAATGCCTAACTTAATTTAAATTTTTTGGTGAACCTATCCTTTAATGAGCTTAAGCAGCAATGCATGGCAGACTTTATTTAAACCTTTGGACTCAGACACGCTAATCCCTTTCCCCCAGTCTTTATGCTAAGCTAACCGTCGTCTGAGTAAAGATTCATATTAATCAGACAGTTATGAAGGTGGTATCCATCTTCTCATCCTACTCTGAGCAGAAAAGATAATATACAGCAATATACTGCAGACATACATTTTCACTGCACCACACATGTTGTTAACCCAGGGCTGAGAAAATAGTCCCCCAAAAATGCGTTATTTCCCTTTGTTTGAGTTTTATTTGCTCATATCCACAGTGCCCAAGTGTTTCAGCTTTTTATAAATATGTGTTACCCTTCAATAAAGAAAAAAAGCTTGTAAGACTTCAGTAGGACCCGATGGGTGTGGGAAGTTGGAGTTAGACATTGTTAGTATTGTGATTTATGTGCTGTGTAAACAAATAGAAGCAAAATAATATATAAATAAATTCACATGTCTCAGCTGCTGTTGTGCCACGATAATATGTAATTAAATATTACTTTTAGCTCAGTTCTGAGAGACGATTCACAGCGAGGTTTCACAATAAAAGCCACACTACAAACACGTAATAAAAGCATTAAATCACCACATTAAAGATGATTCATATTAGTTTGTTTTGCACAGTAACAACAGAGTGACAGAGCTGCTCTCATCCGTCACGTCAGTCGTTCAGGAATGATCGGAATGAGCTCGACTTTCTTTGATCTCGGGTCTCGACTGAGCGGGACTGAAATGATCCGGTCTGAGTGGAGCTTGTTGTTTTCGACTGCGCCTCCTCCCCCCCGACCCTAACCTTTTGAAGAGTCGAGTGCAGACGGAGCGAGAAGAGACAAAAGAAATACTGAATTTTCAGGCAGAAGAAAGTGGTGGTTTGGATTGGAGCAGAAGATGAGGGAGGATGGAAAGAGAGGAGCGACGGGGGAGGTAAAGGTTTTGTGTGTAAATGGGGAGGAGGTGCGACAGCGGGGGGTGTTTCCATACAGTACACGAGGTCGGGGAGATATATGAAGGCTTGTCACATTGCAAAGGTTGAGGTATAGTCTCTATTGGTCCAGACAGTGACCTCCAGGGCAGGGCCCAAACATTTCCAGATGTCTGCCAACAGCGTTACTGGAGCTGCTTCCATGTGGAGGTAGGGGGTGAGGGTGAGGGAGGGACGGAGGGAGGAAGGGGAGGAAGGGGAGGAAGGGGAGGGTGGCGCTCTACAGCACATTGTAAAGGAGAGGGATGAATTTGGCTTGCAAATCAAATGACGAGCGTAGACATAAAAGTCTGAAGCTTTACAGAGAGCAGGAGGGGGAGCATAAGAGTGTTGGAGGAGTGTGTGTGTGTGCACGTGTGTGTGTGTGTGTGTGTGTGTGTGTGTGTGTGTGTGTGTGTGTGTGTGTGTGTGTGTGTGCATATCTAGATGTTGGTGAAAAATGGAGACAGAGACATTAAAGTGCTTTAGATTTCTTCCCTCTGTGCTTCTGCCCAGAAGGGAATCTTTGACGTTCATTTATTCAGCTCCCCAGCGTGCCAGCTTGCCGAGGATCCGACATCAATCACGTCGTTTCATTTTTTAATGTTCATTTTGTATCACCATTTTGCATTTTGGTTCGTCATTACTGGTGATAAATAGGCAAACGCATTGTCTGGGCAATGGTTACATTAGGGGGGTGTACACCGGGGAGTCTGCACGAGTCTGAATTATGAGAGGATCTGAATTGTCTGAGAAATATTTTGTTGCTAAAATGGAATTTGAAAGTTCGAGCTCAGGGGAGGAGAAACAGCGGTTGGACAAGAAGTCTCTGCAAAAAGGGGAGCGACAACTGGGATTAAAAGTAGCTATTAAAGTTGAACAAAATCTCAAACATGGTAAGTCATGTTTTGCATCAGCTGTCAGAAGCAGTTGCACTGGTGAAATTCATCGACTTAACAGAGCTGAAGTAGTTCTTCTCAGGAGGACATCATGAGGGACAGAAGCCACCAGAAATGTTGGGTCTCACTGCATTAGTCCTTCTGAATGACATGCTATTAGACTCCCAGGGTACTAAAGACATATCACAGTATTTCTTGCAGCAACTTTGTATAAAAAACAGAAAGAGGAGCAGTCAAAATGTTAAGTTGATCCCGTTTCCATTCCTTACGAGCTCCCTCTGGATCTGGGCCTTTAGAGCCGAGGAATGTCGGCGAGCCTCGGGCTGTCTCTGCAGGCTCTCTGTTTACCGTTCCATCTCACTTCCACCTGTTGGATATCTCCTCCTTTCTGTCTGCGACGCCACCTGAATCTAAAGAGGTTTCCAGACAATAGAGGAACTTTTCAGTCAGATAGGAAAATCAAAACACGGATTGGGGACATAAATCCACAGAGCTTAAACAGGTTAACGCAGCGTGGCTTCATCCGCCGGGCTACAGCAAGGAGTGATGCTAAAAAAATAAATGTACATGCTCATGGAAATGAAAGGTGCCTCAGATAAAAGCATCCACCAAATACTGTATGTAAAAGAGAAGAAGCTTTACTGATCCCTGTGGAGAAACTAGGCTGCAGCAGAAAAAATAATTTCTGACTACAATCAGACTCAGAATCACTTCTCTGCACCCATGAAGTAATTTAACGCCGTGGGTCATATTTAACAAAATGCACTTTCATACAAAAACATCAGCACCATTTGTCAGCTTTCAATCAATTGTAATTAAATGAAAATAGCTTGAATGGGACATTAATTGCAGGCTGGCATTAGCAGGACAAAGAAAAATTAACAATACTGACTGAATGTTAACTAGTCAGAGCAAAGTGGTTCCTAGAAATGACAAAAATATACTTTTTACCAAATATGTTTTGGAGGGACCAGAGTTGAAGCATGGCTGATGTTCACTCCAGGGAACATTAAGTGCTTGTAGTGCTAACAAGGAGTTGTTGGGTTGTGCTTCGGGCCAGATTAGACTAGAAAAGGGTTTTGAACCACGATGGAAAAGTCGTTCTGAAGAGCCACTCTCAAAAGTGGAGTGAAAAAACAGCCCTCATAGAAATGGGAGAAATCCAGTAATCGCCCTCAGTAGATACATTGTCGTAACGGCGTATGTTTTCAGACTCTCTACTGGAAGACATTCATAGTGTTGTTGACTTGAAAAATGAAGAGTTGTGTAACAAATGAAAAAGACTGATGGGGGGAGAGGGGAGTTCAGAACAGTGGAGATAATCATATACCTCATCAGACTCCATCCAGAAGATGTTAAACTTGTTTTAAAAAGTCTGAATGAAACAAATATTTTTTTCCTGGAGTTGATGGGAGCTGGAGCCAAAGAGTGAGACATCTCGCTTCTTTCTCATCTCTGTTGAGAGATGCACATGTGCAGTACTGATCAGCCAACAAACGCTTATTTTTTGACATCTGTTACTTCAGTCTCTCTTTGAAACTTGGCGCCAACTAAACAAAGGCCGAGTGCTGCTTGAACGGAAAAGGATGGAAAAGGTTTAATAGGCCAACATCCTTAACTTCAACGCATGTCATAGCATGTGTGTCCACCTGGGTGTCATGTTAACACCACAGCTGATCAGAGCTGGAGCAGATAAACAACTGCGACCGCTGCAGAGTCATTGGACGCAGGAATGAATGCCGATCATATCTATTCCCACTGAAGACAAAAGCCAGCTGCAATGTGGGTGTTAGTGGGTTATTTTGTCCGATATATAAAAGTGTAAGTGTGAATGTTGGATTGTTGGTTGGTGGTTACAGATATTGGTGGTTACAGATATGGTTGAACTCAGACTCAGAAGGGTGTGGAGGAGGGGGGTTTCTGAAGCTATCCAACCCTCAGGCACTGTTGAAGAAGCACACTGACACTGGAGTCTGACTCTGTTTTTTGGTTTTCACTAACAGCTGAGAGAAAAATTGGCTCTTCAGCTTTAAAAATGCTCAACTATGATCACCTGCTGGTCACTTTCTGGCCACAGATTGGTGATTAACAGGAAGTGCACTGAGGGGTTTGTCAAGGCTTTGGCCCTTAAGAAAGTCACACCTTTCACAAAACACACAGTTTATAAGAAATATTAATCAGTGCAGCTTTGAGACTGCATTAAAATTGCAAAGAACTGTGGATGTTTAGTGAAAGCTTTGATAGTCAAACAATAAAAGATTGATTAAATAAATTAGTCGAGGCAAGATGCAATTTAATCCATAAACAAATGTGGGTTTTTGAAACATACGGTATCGATTTAACAAAATCAACAGAAGCAAAACAGCAAATTATAGCAGTGCTGCATTGTGATCCATAAACAAGTTTGTTCTGGTTCTAAACCCAGAAAAATCATATCTGTGGTGTCACCTCCAGGCTGCCACACCTCTGTAACAAACACTCTCTTCACACTCTCGAATTGTGTTAGACCACGAAAAACCCAATGTAGTGTCAGAATGTGATTTATCTGAGCTGCTCAGCCATGGATGGAAACATCTGCCCCAGCTGTCTGTGTCAGAATCTGAGTTAATGCAGCCATATGGAGATACGGCTCTTCGCTGGGCTCCCAAACTGCAGAACAGGTTACCAATTTAGCTGGAAATCTCACCCCTGAGACGGAGTTGATCAGGAAATTAAAAATTCAGTGGAAAAAACAAGATAGCAGGGTTCACTCCTCCCTCCTGAGCGCCTCGGAGCACACGTGTGCTTCTTAATAGCTTGGCTGAAATTTTGGTCCATTTCCCCTCCGCGCCGATCGAATGTTGAGGTTTAATCACGGTGATTAGCTTCGCTGATAAACGCTGCAGCCGCACGGACCAGGTTAAGCACTTTCTCCCTTATCTTTCACCGGCTGTCACGCAACGGACACGGACCCAAATTCCAAGGCTAAGACCTCTCAGGTGTCGTGCTTGTGTCACACAATGAGGCTATTTTGTTCACTGTATGGCCCATGTGGCAGCTCTGCACCCTCACTTTCTCTTTTGTAATACCAGTTGCCATAGGTTACATGAAATGGATTTTTATAATTAACATTCATGCATGCTGTTCTTTTGAAAAGCCTCGTATGAAAAGAGCAAGAAAAGCTACAAAAAGGCAACAAAAAGACAAAAGAAATGTTCAACACAACGTCTAATCTTCACAGCTACAGGCTAAAAGGTGAAAAAACTGTAGTGGCTCAATAAAGCAATGATTATAATAATTCACTTGCTTGTTTTGAAGACATTTACAGCTGTCCATCACAGGAGGTTCAATCTCAGTTCACTAGTATGTGAAGATCTCTGCCATCTGTCCAGTATCCATAAGAAATAAGTTTGTACTGGATGATTTTGCAGCACACAATTTACATCTACTGCCAAAGTTCAGTTCCAGTGCAGGAAGCTGTCGACACACAAGAAAGTACGAGTACAGAGGCCGGGGTTTGATGGACATGTGGAGCGTGCCACAGATCAACAGTTGATGTCAGGGAACAAATCAAAACCTCTCCTTAACCTTGCAAGCTGCAAATTAATTTGATACCTCTTGTTTAGAAGGTAGTTATGCACCAAATGTAATTTATCTAGTCATCAACATTCCTTGAGGGCCAGTGCACTTACATGGCTAACAATTAATGGTCACCAACGCCATCCCCTTACAGAAAAGGATGTTGAGGATCTGAGGTTGAGTAGAACCACTGGTCCTGGCTCCTACAGCAGAACCTGTCAGCCAAACGGCTGCTAATGCTGACTGACAGCTGGGCCTGAGCACCCAGAGCAGGTGTCAGTGAAACAGGAGCAGCAGTGCTCTTAACGAAAGTCTTGATATCCCCATTTGAAAATTTCATCCAACCTTCCATTCCCTTGTACGACTTTTTTTTTTTTTTTTTCTGCATGACTCCTGGAAAACTTCCAAAGTGGGAAAGCAATTTGCCGAAGGAAGCACTGACAGTCGGCACATGGTGCTGGTGGTGCTGGTGCAGTGATTCCTGGCACGGTTCTTCTGAAGATGTGCCCCGAACAAGCACTAGTGATTCTAGCTAGTTATCCCTTATTAAAAAAAGATTAATGTCTTGGCCCGCAACATTGTGGTGAGTCTCTGCTGCACTTTGATTCCAGAGTGTGTGTGTGTGTAATTATTGGAGACTTTTACATGACGTGGGTAACGTTTTAAGGTTTCAATGAATTGACATAAATGTGTCCAGCATAGAGAACAGCATGAAGATACATTCAGTACCCTAAGAGGGCGGAAAGGTCTGGCATCGAACTCGACTAGCAGTCAGTCACAGACTCATCTCGGCAGCGAGCCTTGATATTGACCCTGTCTCTGCAGTGAGAGGCTGAAGTCCTGCAGTCCAGATTAAATGTAATTGAAGGGTAATGCTTCTTGCAAACAGTGAGACAGCTTTCCCTTCTTTAGGGGACTAACGATCCATGTCCTCCATGCTGCTCTTTGACTTTCTCCTCTACCTCCTCTCTCCAATGGCTTGTTCTCACATCCTCTCTGCTGATCTAACAAATGCTGTATGTACAACACATTCTCACACCTAAACGACTGAATGAGACGATTGCCAGCGACTCCCCGAACGCTGACAATGACACATGGGTAAGTTTTATGTTGTTGTTTTTTATTCTATTGGAACAGAAATAAACAGATATACATTAATACAGCTCCAGAATTCAGAGTTCAAAACAAAAGAAGCTGTCCAGGTAACTCTTGACAGGCATCACAGAAAACCTGACTCATGAAAGATGTATACTTTCAACTTCTAATTTCTTCTTGTACAACATTTAAATTCTCAAATGAATCCACATGGATCCACAAATCATAATCAGTGGTTCACGTACAGCAGGACTAAACCACAACAGAAATAGGGCCAGCTAAGAAGCCCACAACAAAGTTCCTTATGAGTTCAGTACATCAAATACACAGTTTTACATTCTTCTCTAATCATTGCTAATTGCCGTTAAATTAGAAGTTTCCTTATGGGTTTCTTTTTATTGTGGCAGGAGTCATGCCAAGTGTTACAGTATGCTAGTGACTGACTTCCTCCTTTGCTGCCATAGTAATTACTCCAACCACTAGAGGTCGGCACTTAACAAGCAATGTAAACATGGGGCGTTTTAAGTCGCCGTCACGGTCGACCTCCACTGTTGTTTTTCAGACGAGGATGGTCCAGCTTGTAATATTATTGTTCAAATAGCATTACCAGAATCCATGACCAGGTCAGGTCAAATGTACACACACACACACCAACATACTCTCAGTACAGTTAAATCAAGATGTAACAAGATATTTTTCCGGATCAGTTATGTACCATCATTTTTGAGGGAGACGAGCAGACTTGCTGAAACTGTACTTCTGTGCATCCCTTGGCTGTTTTTTAACAAGCTCAATTGGATTTGCCCCCTAATGCTCTGATAGATAAGCACTTTACTCATTAGCATGGATTCAAGGGCTCTGGAAGGAATGAAGCAATCAAACGGTAATTCCACAGACAAACACGGAGGCCATAAATCACTCGCTCCCACACACTGAGAGACCAGATTACATCGCCACCGTGACCGCCCAGCAAATACCAACCCGCAACCAGCCAACCAGACGAAACGACCTCTAACAACTTCACATGACTCCCAATGACACGCAACTCCCAGTCAGTGTTGAAGTGTCAAGAGGACGAGGCCGGGGGGCTGACGGTAGATTGATACCGCATGATGAATGGTTGACGCGATATCACCTGCTGCTCAAAGAGAGAGGCCTCGGTGCAAAGCAACAGTTCCTAGTTACCAACAATAAATCAGATTTATACAAATGAAAGAGGTTTTACAACACAAAGGCATGGCAGGCAAGGCTGAACAGGTTGGTTTTTGACATTTCCTTTGAACGTTGAAAGGATGGGGGGCTCTTCAGCAGAGAAGGCGCAGTAAAGGATAAAGACCTGTCACCCAGGGTTTGATGCTCCTGGGAATATTTTAAAGTTTAGCGTAATTAGACCTCAGGCAATGAGAAGGAGAGGAGCGGTAGAGGAGTTAAGTTATTACAGGCCCTGTAGGTCATGAGGAGGACTTTATAATACGATCGGGAGCCAGTGTATATTGTGGAAGAGATGGTGAGGACTTTGAGAGAGGCAATGTGGAGAAAACTGATTGTTTGGTAAGGTAAGGGTGGGCGCTAGGGTCAGTTTATCTGTCGTGGTCCCTCAACACTGTGTGATTTTAGCCTGTTGTGGACAAAAGTGGACGATTGTGAGGGGAAAAGTGGTGAAACCCTGTCGTCATTCCAAGATGAGAATTGTTCTTTGAGAGCTTTTGAAAAACCAGCTTGTGAAAAGATTCAGAGAAAATCAATAATATTGGAGCAAATTTTTAAAACTACGGTTCAGGCCCTCAAACCAACTAATGGCTTATGGTGGTGTTTCTGCTGGGATGCCTCAACTTTTGATTGATTGGTTGTTACCTGTGTGACAAGCCAATTTCAAGAAGTTTGGATTAAAAGCTGCATTTTGTAGTTGCTTCCAAAATTGCAAAAAAACACCCCTAAAATGTTATACGTTGTTACGTTGTAATACGTTGCTGCAAACCATGGACAAAGGCATTTCATATGTATCATATCAACATTTCGACAATATGTTTACACTACATGTGTTTGAGCTGACTTTCATTCCAGGAGGTGGAGGAGATGGTGGCAGAACAGCTGCCAGGCGAGCGACCACTGTTGGAGATGGTGTTTAAACACTTGGTTTTTGTGCCTAAACCTAACCAGGCAATAAGCACAGCTTTGTTACAAATACATAGTTTGCAGAAATCGACGTTGCCATTTATTCTGCCGATAGCGTTGCTTGATGTACATGGATACAGTTAGAATCCAAGCTCCCAATTTGCTTCAATGAAGGAATATGCAACATACTGTATGTACATACAACTGCTGATTTTGGGTGAAAGATCCAAATCTGTTGTCTCTTAGACTATTTTTGCTGCTTCTTTCATTCTGGTTTATTCTTGGAAATGTAACAAATAATAACTGCAATGGAAATTCAGATAATATACTGTATAATGAGGGCATAATTAAAAGCACCAGTGTCCAGATGATATTACAACATTAATTTCTATAACAATATATTCTAGAAAGCTTAATACCTCCGACCGATGTTACCCAACAGAGCAGGAGGATCTTGCTGAGGGCTTCCTGATCCTTACGGTTCCAATTATCAACACATTTATAGCCTCGACCTGCATACTAGCTATGCAAACATTTCCACTTCTGCAGTGATATTCTGGCATCAGGCACTCAAAGAGAAAAGCATTACATTACCAGCACACTGTACAAAAAGCCACCGTCTGCTGCGATATGCAAACAGATACAAGGCGACCCCTCCAGAGGCCAGTGTAAATCAAGGCCGCATAAATAAAACTGAATTATTTGACTCTCTTTTTGAGCTCGATCAAAGGCAGAGTAGGCCGTCATCTCCTGTTCATCTTCCTCCTCAGAATAGCACAGTGCCCTGTCATCTTATTTATCTCTGTGATGCATCCTTTTTCCCACAGAGTTTACAGACACCCGCTGCAGATCGGCCTACACTGCCCCCATTCTCACTTCTGATGCGTACAAACACACACTGCTTATCATCTGAGGAGGCTATACTGATTGAAGCTCAGCGGGTGCAGAATACATAGATCTTTTTTTTTCATCTTTCCGTATCTTTCATAAATCAGAAGATTCATTTAAGTGAAAGAAGCATTGAAATCACAGAGAATGTGAATGCTAAATGAATGAACATGTAAAAGCAGTTATTTACGTAGATGAAGATCTAATGTGTGGTGGCCGATTGTTTGATGTAGAGTGTGAAACTGAATATGTGTTCACATTGCATCGGATCACTTTAAAGTTAAGAGCTGCCATTGTTTTTCAACCGGCCACTTGCTAAATCACTCCTGTAGCTGCCAGTAGTTCCTCAAAGGGTACTGATTGAGATCACAGCTCGAAGCCTGGCAAGATAGTTTGCGAAATCACGTGATTTGTGATGTGAGGTAATAATGTGACACAGTCAGAGTTTGGTTAGGTTTAGGGAAAGATCCTTGACATTTAGTCTCTGACGAACCCCAGTCTTCTGGGTGGAAGTCCTGCAACACTCTACAACATCAACCCTTCTTGCTACCCTGTCGCTCCATATTTTACGTCACGTGGACCTGTTGTTCTGAGCCGTCGCATGTACCATCATCGTCTGTGTAAGACACCTGACAAAACACTGGTATTTGATGATCGGATATACCACATACAGTAAACACTGTGTATGACTGTGCTACATTATGCTATTACTGCAGTTTAACAGCATTTCCAAAATTAAAAGTGTCTCTGTGATATATTTTGTTGAGTTGTGTACTTGTTGTACAGTTGTCTGTGACTATAACTTCCAGGACAGTCAGAGTATTTGACCATGAATAAAAATAACCTGAAAAAACCTTTAGAACATTTCTTTGTCCATTTCTGCCTTAGTCAGGTAGATAAGACTGTCATCAGTCGTAGTGGTAGTCCAATAATGAAGACGAGAATTCCCATGGTCTTATGTTTTGACTAAGAGACTCCTACAGTGTGCGAGGGTCCACTCCAGTCCATGTGAAGTACGTTTTTGTCATCAGGGGGTGTAGGCTCTATCTCAGCAAGAAGAATATGTGTGCATTTGTGTAGACTGCTTCTCCAAGCAGGGAGTCGTCCAAAAAAATCTATCACGTGTCTGTGGTGTCTGCAGCTGTCCATGAACAGTACGTGTCTGCCTGGGAGGATCTGAAATCAGGTCTTATCCTCATGCACCCATTCCACCCCCAAACTCGATCTTTATCATCTGAACATGAGCAATATTTTCAAGAAACTCCCTCGCTGCAGTTCAAGTTGATTCTTAATTCCATCTTTATCTGTAATCTTTGGCTCTCAAAAGACTCATCTTACACACAGAAAGACTTCCTACAAAATCTAATGTGAGTCGCAGAGTGGAAAGCCCCCGCAGGAGACGTCTCGGCCCTGTGGGTTAGCTTTCTCTGGAACGGTCCGGCTTGTCCCCAGAGAGACTGACAGTGATAGCCGTCTCTATTCAGAGAACAGGAAAGCACTTAGCCTCCCGAGGAGTCTCCTCAATGCCGCTGCTTTTCTCCACAGAGTGAGAGGAGTGACACCGGACGCTCCAGTGTCAGTCAGTCTGTACTTTACAGCGGTAGTGAAATCAGTTCAAGGTGCTGGTCTGGGGTCAGTGTTAGGAGAGGTCGCCGGAGAGAGAGCCTAGAGGAGGAGGGGGGGGTCAGAGGTCACACTTTGATGCAGGATGCAGGCCGGCCTCGGGGCTGTGGTTTGATGGGGCAGTCCAGGTGTGAAGAAGACGTGTGATGATGGGGCTGGCTAGAGTTACTACTACTGCTTGATGTGTGTGTGTGTGTGTGTGTGTGTGTGTGTGTGTGTGTGTTGGCAAGGTGGTATATGGATGCTTACATATCTGTGAGTGCATCAGGGAGTGGGAGTTACAACCTACTGTGCTTTTGATCACTTCACAGGCAGCTTTTTGAGAAAGTGGGACCTGCTGAGAGCTTTTAGCCACCCAGAGAAAGACAGCACACAGTGACCTGGCCCAGCTAGGTTATAGGAAGTATGGGTAAAGTCACAATGAAAAAAAGGTATATTTTCTGAAGGTATTGCATATTGTAGATGGTTTTAAACAGAAAAAATAACACGGAGAAAGTCAATAACACTCAGAAGTGCATGATGAAACGCCGTTGGAGATCCTTTTGGAGGGCAAAATCATCTTTCAGGAGTTGAGTAAGGGATTTTTCCACAGCTAAGAGCAGATACTCTGTAGAAGCAGCGGGAGGGAAAAGGGAGTGAGGTTTCACAAATCATTGCAATAAAGACTGCAGACTCCAAGGTTACCCAACCGAGTGGCCATTGAACAGACCACAGCGCGGAGTGGAGGAGGATTAGGGAAAAAAGGATTGAAAAGGAAGGGAGGAGAGAGCGAGAGAGGTGAGTGGAACGACTGTGTTCATACCTCCCTCTGACCTCCTGTTCTGCACTGTCAACGAGCAGTAATCCACGGAGGATGAAGACGCAGGGAGTGGCTCCACGAGTAGGAAAAAACCTGACAGTGACTGGAGTGTCCTCGAAGTGATGAGAGATTTTTGATTTGTTTGGCATGCTTACAACAAAAAAGAAAATGTTTATGAGGGCTCTTCTGTGGGGATTATAAATATGATTCATCGTCCTTCCTGCAGTATGAGGAGGAGAAAGATACGCCTGCCCAGCTCCTGTTCAAACAGAGAAAGTTTTTTTGGCGCAGAAACGTTTCACTCATTAAAAAGTAAAGACCGAGGGTTGGGCTATCAGATAAAGACTTCATTGGACATTTCTTGGCAAAGACATCAACAGTCAAATCAGCTCAATTATACTTATTTGATATAATCTTTTATCTCCAAACCGATGGTGGAATGTAACTAAGTAGATGTACTCAAGTACTTTTATTTACTTAAATACAAATACAAACCAAAAGTACCTCTTTGTTGTTCTGCTTCTGAGAGACATATTGTACTTTTTAATCCATAGACAGCGTTAGATACTAGTTACCTTTCAGATTATGTTAAATTTGTACTACTGTTGCAAAGACAGCGTTAGCAACATTGCCACTAGCAGCCTGGCTACTGTCCAGAGCAAAAAAACAACAGTAAGAATCCCAATTTGACTCAGAGACCCTGATCTCAGCGCTTTGAAAGGCAGAGTAAAACAGCCGGTTGGCAGGTTTTGTTGCTAACTGATCTAGTAGAAAGAAGGAAAGTGGTGGAGGAAACAAGAGGAAACGATATCAATGAGGGAACAGACTTTGACACACCACCGGAGCTCTCCATTCAGTCAATGTCCGTCCGTTCACTCTTGTTCACTCTCAGTTTTTATCACTCTTCGTCTCCGCCTTCTTTACCTCCTCCATCAGCGGTGTTCTTTTTATTTTGCAGTGCAGAGTTTCCACAGTTATTCCAGTCGTTCCACCGTTACCTGCCGATAGTGACCGGGGAAAACGATGCCTCTTCCTGTTTTGCATTTGCAGACAAGCTTCCTTTGTGTTGTTATTCAACCCTCATTTTTTTCAGGAAAAGTCTCGCCTGGTGGCAGTTTCTCTTCTGTAAAGTGCAATTATCTACCCGTCATTATCAAAGCTGCCTTTTGATGTTTTCATCTCAGGAACATCCAGGGGTGTGGCACCCTGCTACCTCACCTGGTAGTTTGTGCGCCCAAGGAGTCTGAGTCCTGAGCAGCGACCGGGTTCGATTCTAACCCTTCATAGCCCCTTTGCTGGTCATCCTCAGCTCTCTCTCTCGCCTACTGCCTGCCAAACTCACACCTGTATTGTCCTAATAGACACAAAAGCCCAAAGAATCTTTAACAAAACGAAAGAAGGAAACATCCCAGGATGCATGACGGCATACAAAACTGATCATTATCATTTCAGTCACCTAATGTAGATTTTAAATTAACAAAGCCACACTTGGTTAAAGGGGATGAGAATTATACTCGATAGAGGAGGCCAGAGATATGTCTCCAACATTTAACAGCTCTTCAGTAAATTTCAGTTGGATATAGATGTTCACACAGATTTTAAACAGTGGCAGTCCTTATCTCCAGAGCTGCAGCTCAAGGCTGTACATCACTATTAGACTGCGGATTACAATGTTGAGTCTTCATGTTGATAAATGTTAATTGATCTTCCCGTCACCATGGCAAATTCTTAAACCGAGTGGTATTGCCCTTTAAGGAGGCTGCACTCTGCAGAGAACAGCTTCATCTCCTCTCCACAGAAGAGCAGCCGCCTCCTTTTTGCCACTTATTGAAGCTGAATGGTGAACATGCTTCATTTATTCTGTTTTCTCTCTTGTCTTTAATGCCCGCACTCTCCCTCTTCCTCGGTTTGCGCCTTCACCCCCCTGTTTTTTATCTCCAGTCATGGCGTGATGGTGGTGGTGGAGTGTTTTGGTAAACAAACGGTGACGTGCATTTTCGATTTATCATTCCAATGTGTGCTGGCAGGCTGGAGGCTTTCTCCCGCTGCATCACTGAGCTCCAGTAGCAAAAAAGATTAGCTATGGCTGAGTCTCTCTCTCTTTCCCTCTCATTTGGTCTTCATGTCTCTCTGTTCTCTCGCTGTTACTGCTCTCAAGTCACTTCCCCGAGGACCACTTAGGGCTGAACATAACCGCTGTAGCCGTCATAATTGTTTGTGTGCTTGTTACTTTGAATATGTGCAAACACATGCAGTATGGGTTAGCATGTTTGATGCCTCAGAGTTCACAAAAATGTCATGAATGCTACTGTTTGTGTGTGGGTAGATATTTGCCCACTGAGCAAAGGGTTCGTGAGCGTGTTGTTTACACTGTGAACAGCTGAATATGTTTTCCTGATGCTATTTGCTGATAATATCTTCAAACTAACATGCGTTATGTATTTGCATGCGATCCCTCATGGCCGCTGACTTCATGTTTCCTTATGCAGTTTGCTTACGAGGTAAAGGACTGTATTTTTATGTGCGTTCTTCATGTGTATTCCCCGACAATAACTCAGTGGAGCCTCGCCTTGTCATGAGCTGCACAAAGTTATGAGGTTGTTAAGCTGGACTAGGCTACAGCAGAGGCCTGTTTATGTGAGACGTTAGCAGCATCTGTTACAACACACAGAGTCTCTCACGGTGCTGTGGGAAGAATTAAAGTGATTGATTGAATGAGATTAAACAAGCTAATTTCTGAAGGGCAACTTTAGTGCTTTTTAGGAAAGAAGGATGCTGTTTTGTATCATTAAGCATGATGTCGGTGAACTTCACACAGCATGAAACTGTTTTCCATCCCAGTCTGTTTATTGTTGTCACAACCAAACCCAACAATGAATGGATGTTACTAAGACTTCTTTGTGTATCCAAAAGCCTGATATATCTTCCTCCTCTGTGCCAGAGAGCTCCATTGTTGTCCAAAAAAAGGTTTATTCAACACATCGATGAGCCACGTTGTTGCACTGGCAACCCAATCATCAAGTACATTTCTGCAAACTACAGATGAGTTCAAAGTGAAGGTTTCTTTATGTTTCGTATGCTCTGGTTGGGTTTAGGCACAAACATCACTTGGTTAGGAAAATATCATGGTTTGGCTTGAGTTACATGTTTGGTCGCCACGATCAGGGATGGAGATCGTCCGACTTCCTGTGGAGAAAATGACAGTTTCAGTCGCCACTCAAACAACTGGAAATGTCTGCACGTGTCCTTTTAAAATACCCACTGGTGTGACCCCGAACCGCTGTTGGCCGTTTGGCTGCCTTGTTGACTGTAGTATCACCACCACTGTCAGCGCCATGTTCTGATGTGAAAGGTGGATAATAAGCATTTAATGTCGATGACGAAATCGTGTACACTGCCCTGCTGCTCTAAATACACACTCGAGGACCTGATGTGCATTCGCCTGTAGATTAAATTATGGGACACTTGAGAGGTTCATCGGGGTAGCAGGCTTGTTTAACTGTTATTGGAGCACAGAGGTAAAATGCACCAGTCTTTGGAGGGGTCAGTTTACTGAATTGCAGAATTCAACTTGAGGCAAATATCCGATATTCACAAAAAAGTCAGAGGGTTTGGGTGGAGAATGACGGTGTGCATGCTAAACAAAACATTTGTTATGTTGTGATAATGACATCTCAAACGTGTTATCGAACCATTTCTTATCCAGTTATAACGTCATAAATAACTTACATTTAACTCGTTATCGCCTGAAAACAAAGAATACAATATGTTTGACCCACGACTGTTTGGGGCTTGAATCCTTGTGTCCAAGCCAACATCAGATTTATGCCAATAATCCTTCCTGTTAACTTCTTCATATTTTTATATATTATTGTGTATGTTTTGATTCTGCCCTGTGGAGATTTGATGTTTTATATTTGCACTCGTTCACACTGCAACTGTGGCACAGTGTTTTCCCTCAGGATGATTACAGTTCTGTCTTTATATTATGTGGTGAAGAAATCTTTAACGTTGCAGCTATAACTCATCAGATGCTGCTGGCTTGTTCCTCAGCATCGAAACACTATCAAGAAGGAACTGACCGTGTAAGGAGCTGTGTGGGCGAGCTGCTGTACACCGGCCTAATTCCCTCTATTACGACGTACAGTAAAACTACCTGTGCTGTGGTAAAAACGAGTGAACGCCTCAGTTCTCCAGTATATAAATGCAGTATATGGGCTGGCTGGTATTTCCCAGCGGGCAGGTTGGTCAGCTTGACCTCTGTTAAAGCTTCCGTTTCTGTCACCAGCAGCCTGACTGAAATAAATTGGCTTTGGTCTCTATGGGGGAGTTTGCTGTTGCTGCAGACCTGAGGCCTTATTGGTACAGCCGCAGTCTCACAAGGGAAGGTCTTTGTGTGTGTTTCTGCCTGTGTGTGTGTGTGTGTGTGTGTGTGTAACCCTGACCCCACAAAAGGTGTTCGTATGAATTGCTGTGACCTGAGAGACTGTTGCAGAGTGTGTGTGTGTGTGTGTGTGTGTGTGTGTGTGTTTGTTTGTGGGTAACCCCAATCTCAGTGAAAGGAGAACTTGAAAGTGACCTCGACCTCCGTGTCTGCAGTATTGTGTGTGTGCATGTGTATCTTTGAATGTGTGTGTGTGTGTGTGAGCATGCACTTGACCTCTTAATACTCTGAGTGGGAGTGCAGATTGCGATATTGTCCAGGAAGCATCACTGTAAGATTGTGATGTGTGAACAAATCTGCCCACACACACCAGAGTTCATCCCACCTGGGTGCGTCAACACTGATCAACCCTGAAAATATGACAGACTAAGAGCGTGTCCTGCTTCCAGATGCTCATCTTCATCTTTTTTTAAATACATTTTATGAATTTAAAATGTACAATTTGAAATTGTACGATTCATGCGTTGATGGACACAATTCAAAATGCAACTTAAAATTTGCCATTTCAACAAAAGATTTCATACTTTCCCACACACTGGTTAATGAAAGTGAGAATACTCCACCACAAGTAAAAGTCCTGCATTCATAATCTTAATTAAAAGTAAGCAGCAAAACTAAGTATTCAAAGTAAAAGTACTCATCATGCAGTAAATGTTCGCTGTCCATCCCTGGTGTTTTAGTTTTATATCTGATGTTCCTGAAATAATTTCACTACTGCATTAATGTTGCATTTTGCATTTTACTGAAGATGTTAAAGGTTGAGCTCATTATCAATAAAATCAAGGTGGATAAAAGAGGTCCAAGGTATCAAGAGAGACTTCAGGAACAGAGTCTACTGAACGACAAACTTTTAATTGATGACTAACGTGTCTTCATCAGAGTCAAACAGCACAGACTCACATCCTCTTTAATCACCTCCTCTAATCAGGACCTAACCCAGGGGACAGGGGGAGGTTCAAAATCTCACCCTCTGGGGAATGTGTTGGAAGTCTGTACAAAATGTCCATCCGTCTAATGCCTGGTGACTTCCCTCCCGACCAAAGTGCTAAACCAACAGACCAAGCAAAAACTAAAATTCAAATCTCTTTTTAATGTTTTCTTACATCTCTATTTTTCCCCAACATGATTGTGTTAATGTGAACTATTTAAAGCCCCTTTTCCCAGAAATGACCACTTACAACAGATAATTGTAATAATCGGCAGCGAAGCAACGCGAACAAAAGAGCAAGAGGAGGAAAAACAGAGACACGGAGAATAAACAAGTCAAAAGTTCCTCCATCTTTATTTATTGTACCATTTACCCACCGATGATCCAGCTGATGCACACAGTTTGGTTACATTCATATCCTTTTCACAACCAACTAATTAGGGACATTTTCTGGAAAAGAAAACTTAATGTGAAGTCATGTCGTGTTATGTACAGAGAAATGAAAGAACCCTGCAAAAACCCATCGGCGAGCTGTACAAAGTTGTACAGGCTGAGAGGTTGCTGATCCTCACTGTCATTATTCAGCACTTTAAAGTCGGGATGCCGGGGTACCTTTCAACAGAGACTAGAGGCTGGGAGGTTCAGACACACCGAATGCAAACTGTAGACTTCAGCCATGTGACTTGAATGTAAAGTAGGCAAATGTGATTCACCTCATCCTTACCCCATCTGGCACCGGGCTGTGTGTGAGAGACAAAGACGGGAGAGAAAACACTGAGGAAGAGGAGGAGAGTGTGTGTGTGTGTGTGTGTGTGTGTGTGTGTGTGTGTGTGTGTGTGTGTGTGTGTGTGTGTTTGGGAGTAACAGTTCATCAGAGCCTGAGGAAACTTTTGAGTGATGATTTCTTTTGTAGGAGCAGCGGTCTGATTGTCATGCCTCATTACAATACCTGTTCTTGCAGTAACTCTGTGTATGTTTCTGTCTCTATCCAATGTGTGTGTGTGTGTGTGTGTGTGTGTGTGTGTGTGTGTGTGTGTGTGTGTGTTTCCATGGTATTCATGCTAGTGTATGCATATTTATCAGATGGATAGTCACGGGGCAGATGGTGAAGCTCTACAGTGCATCTGGCTCGTCGTCACATGCTAGACTATGATGACTAGACTCTATATGGTGCAACACTGTTCAGGGTCAGCTGCTGTTATCAGTATCGCTCAGCTGACGTTGGTTAAGTGCAAAGCAATTCTTGGATTTGTTCACACAAGAGATCTTCACAGTGCTTTGTCAAACACTGGACAATTTATTTCTTCAGTCAGTGATGATGTACACTAAACTAACTACAGGAAATGCTAATTTTATGGTTGTGCAAAGATCAATCAGATGCACAGGATACAAAATAAAATATAATGAGCACAGCTTGTACTCTTGCCCGACGCTTATTACCAGCTGTTTCATAACTGGCATGAAACAGTAACTTAAAGTTACAAGAAGTGAAATCAGACATTTCTGTCCATTTGCTTTTGTTTTTTCAAATACTAATCCTGAATGATTCATGAGCAATGTGAACAAAAATTACACAAATCAAACAGAAGAAAGTTTACTGACTCCATCCATGTGGTTTATTGTAACAAGGATTCAGATTCTGCTAATGTTAAACAAAACTAACTTT
Organism: Pagrus major; assembly: GCF_040436345.1. Lineage (NCBI taxonomy): Eukaryota > Metazoa > Chordata > Actinopteri > Spariformes > Sparidae > Pagrus > Pagrus major. The sequence continues at coordinate 32,499,675 of NC_133223.1, forward strand.
AAAATAGCTTCCCTTTACTGTCTCCACTTACTGGGTCACATGTTGTCATGTCACACATCGCTACATCCATTATAGAGCTATAAAGGCGAAATCCCACCAATAGAAATTATAATGTACAAACTATAAATATTCATTATGCAGTAAAATGGCCCTGTCAGAGTTATAGGGTCCTATCTTATTCCTGCACACAGCGCAGTGCAAGTGTCATTGCCAGTCTCTGACCAACGCAGGTGTCATTTTCATTCCCAGCGCCCACCTGTGTGACTATGGACATGTTGGTCAGCACATTGATGCCGTATAGAGCGAGCGCACTCGAGACTTCCGCCGACCGAGCCGGCTAACTTCCGGTTTAGCGCCCAGCTAACTTGAATGGTAATAAAATGATTTAATCGTGCGACTCTTCTAGGCTTTCACAGTGTTAGCTTATGGGAAAAAGTATTTTTGGGCCTCACGTGACAATATAATTACATGGTCAATTCACCTGGACGAAGTAGAGCCTATGTATCGGAAACACTGTACTGCAACGTCACTGCTGCTAATATAATATAGTGCCACATGTAAGCTGCACATTTTAAAAGCTGTAGCTGTAAACTTGACAGGACAGAGGAAACTCCAGAGAAAACAGAATTAAACTTTTAGCCTCTGAAACAAAGATTGTTTTTAGACAGCTCTGATGGAGCTCAGGATTCATCAGGAGGACGTCTGCTTTACCCAAACTACTTCACTGTTTAACTGTTTTGTGTGTTTATGACCTGGCCTGCCCCATACGTGCATCACTAGGACCAAGGACCACATGCCGGTTCTTCAGAGAAGATGAGCGCCTCTGTTTAAATAGCAAAAACCCTCCCGTTCCATTTTAAGGGGAATGAGAGAACATTTGCAACATGTGCCTTACCTTGTTCCCAGATTATGTGCTGTTGAACTACCAAAAGGACTTACAGCCCTGAATGGACACTTGGACCTGGTGTTTTTGTGTTCTTACATAATATAATATTGGATCATTATTACAGACCCATTAACATCTTTGGAGCCTGTAAACATTGTTAGTCAATGGTGAATGAAAAAGAAAAAGCCACTTCAGTACAGTGTGTGTGTGTTCACTGCAGAAGTTGTTTACAAAGATGAGATTCCTATTTTTCTGTACTTTCATACAGTTGAACCAGACGCATACAATTAAAAGAAGATTTACTGCTTTGCTTTTGCCTCTAAAGTCATGAAAAGATGCTATATGTGGTTCTACACAACACATTTTCTGCCAGATGTCGAGGCTTGTCTCCAGCTGTGACCTCTTCTGCCCAAATAGGCCATCAAAGAGAACTGACATGTATGAAATGCTGCGATATTACATTTAATTAGAGACAATCTGCACCTCGTACTATGTGACACTTAACCCATCTTTTTATATCAAGAATTACAATATTAAACATCAAGTGCAGATTTCTCTTGTAGATTTAAAGTTCATACTTACACCCTGTGAGTCCTGTGTTTTTTCTATAAATTATGCTCATGTGTAACAATCCTTTTTGTTTATCATGTTTAAAAATGGCCACACACATCCAGAGTCCAGTCCTGTGATATGTTGCTCGGCTGTGTCCTGATGTTTGCTCAAGATCGAAGATAAGACTTAAGAGGAAACAGACGCACATGGAGACGTTGGGTCATCGCATCAGTCAATTAGTAAATCACTTTCTGTTATTATTGGACCAGCTAAAGGTTTCATATTAAAGAAGATTAAAGCTTTACACTATTTGTTTCTAGATAAAGGTGACATAATGATAAATTAGTACAATCTTTACTTTGGAGAATGAGTAAGGGAAAGGTGACTTCCTGTTGGATGATGAATCATTCACTTCAGTTCATTGTTTTGCCTGTTAATTTGTTAATATATTAGTCAAGTTATATAAATAAAAGCACTTACTTCAGGGTTTTAATGTATTAAACACTAAAACATCGCTCTCGTCACATGATCAGCTGTTTTATTTCTTAGAGCCGTTGTTTTCCTTTGCTCAGAGTGTAGATGTTGAACCTGATGGCAGTGCTGTCTTGGGCCTTACATCCCACTGTACTTAAAGTTTAATCAGTTTCATCTTTAACATTGTTCGCCTTTAAGCTTTGAGTGTAGCCTCCTGTCTCCACCGTCTCCAATGTAACATGAAAGCAACACATGGTGGCCAAACTGGACGGCTGATTTTGCTTTTAACCATGTCACTGCTGTGGCTCTATGGATGGACATGTTGGTCCGTCTGCTGGTCAGTCGATGAGTCGCTCAGCCACTTTGGTCCAGACTGAAATATCTCACAACTATTGGAAAGATTTCTTCTAAGTTTTCTGCAGATAATCAAATTCCACAGGGGATGAATCTTATCGATTCTGAAGTCAAAGTTTTGTTTTCGAGCTATATATTACAGTTATTAATCTTTGCTACAAACAGCTTTGTTTAAAACGACAATTGGTATTACAGAAATGTCGTCTTTCTTTCACCAGCTTTCAAAACAAATGCTCACACTGACCAAGAAACGGGCCGCCAGAATCCACAGAACTGAAAGCTCCTCCAGCATCTTTAAATTACTTTTTAAGATACTTAGTTTGGGGATAATTGAATGTTAACATCCCTTTAATTACTGTTTTAATGCATTACGTTAAGCCGTTTAAATTGCCTTTGTTGATTTGAAGCAAAAAGTCCACTCAGCTCAAATTTAAGACGAGGGAAGCTCAGTTTTCTTGCACAGTTACACACAAAGCGCTCGTGCATGTGTGTCACAGCCAAGTTAAATTAGACGAGTCCTTAAATGGAGAATACAAATGGGCATTGAATATCAAATGTCTTTTGTTTTGTCACACATTATTGATGTCATATTAACTTTTTACCAAGTTAAACGGGCCAATCAAGCATTCAGATCCTAATTTCATGCGGGCCGGATGCCTGAGGCGCTGGTTGTGTGTCCGTGTGGACTGCAAAGATGTGACCGAATTAGGAGTTGTGCCGTCAATGCTAATTTGAAACAAAATATCAGTGTCGAAAAATAAACTGGGACAGTTTCTGCTGCAGAACAAAGGTAGCAACAGTCCCATAATGCATCATCTTTATAATTTATCTGTGCACAATTCACAATCTGTTAATCTCGTGTATTAATTTACTCTAATATACGTCATTACATATTTAAATGAGGCACACGAGACATGCTCACTCCCCGTCCTGGTACACATAACAAACAACATCTCAGTTTCCTGCTCCCCTTATCGCTTCATGCAAACAGGGAATGTACCCCCCTTCCACCCCCTGTGCCACTAAATCACCCCTCCAAGGTCAGACCTGAGCTCTGCTCTCATAATTACCACTGAGGGTAATTAGTTTCCACAGCCCAAGGTCTCTGGCGCCCCTCTGCACACCTTTACTCTGTCACCTGGGCCCTGCCAGGAAAAATGAACGGCTGCGTATGCTGGGTCGAGCGGGCCCTCATGATCTATAATAAGGTCCCCTTTGGAGTGGTGCTGGATTTGTGAGTGTGTGTGTGTGTGTGTGTGTGTGTGTGAACAAGGAACATTACCATGGAACTTAATGACGGCTCTTTCTTTTCTAAAGACAGTATCACAATGTCAACGGTGGGAGAAAATCATTAGCCTTCACACAGTTAATGAAAGTCAAAGATTAAGTCAGCCGTTCTTAAGAGAGGGATATTATTCAGCCCACAGACTCTGGGCATCATTAATAAACTTCTCCATCGCTTTCTTTTTTTCCCCTCGTCAGCCACATGTGGGTACTTTCAGCGTGTTGTGATTCTTTTTTTCTCCTTCACCAAGTTTACAGGGAAAAAAACAACTTTTGCAGCAGCTGCCAGCCTGTTCTTACTTTACACAGACACATGAACAACCCTAGAGTGTGTGAGTGTGCATCAGCAGACAAAATAACACCACAAGAGGTTTCTTTTTTGCACTCGTCATATCTAGATAGTCGCATAAATAGTCATGCTGACTCGGGTATATGCTCGGTGTGTCTTTGTAAAACCTCCCTGGAGAACGAGCCCCGACCATACGGCGAGTCCTCGCTGCTGAAACGGGCCGTGATACATCTGTGACTTTCCAACGTCTCCGTGGAGGCCTCCAATATGTTGACCTCAGCTCTTTTTCCTCTCCTCCACCTCGTCCCCGTCTCTCTCACCTGTGCCGCTCGGTGTTTCACAGCTCAGATTCGGCCCACTTCCATCACCTATATCCCATCTGCCCTGTCCTCACCTCATCAGAGCAGAAACAAGGCTGCGCATGACTATCACATGCCAACACACACACACACACACACACACACACACACACACACACACACACACTCTCTCTGCCATCCCTCCTCTCTCTAATGTCCACCACCATCTGTGTCTCCCGCCATCAGCTCTAATGTTGCCTCATAAGAAGCCGATCATATCTGCACAGGCAGACGGTAATGTTTACTCTGCCGCGTCCTCACTTCTCCTTCTTCCTCCCTCTGACCTCACCTCACCAGCCCTTCTCCTCTGTCTCCCACCGTTAATTCAGTTAATGATGGCAGCACACCTCGTAAAGAGCCAGTGATTAAGGAGAGAACTCCCTCGGTATAAACAAACTTTGTTTAGGCATCGGAGGAGCTTTGTGAGGTATCGACTGCCCTTCCTCCACAACCTTATGGCAGTTTGATGTGGCTAAGAGTAAGGCATCGATCGTGAGCGTCACAGTCCGGCTGAAGATCAATGGCGAGGCGCAGTGAACACGGTTTTTCCAGCGGTCATGGTCAGATCCTGTGGACATTCTGAGGTCAGGTCTGGTTCTGCCGATACGCGTCAGTCAGCACTTGGACGAGCCTCACACAGGAAAAAGCCCGTCTCCTGTGAGGCTGATGCGCCGGTCAGAGAATTAGACACACACTTTAACCCAAAAACACACCGTCTCAGGGCTGCATGTGTGCGACTGAGCCCGAGCTGGTCCAAGCGATTCCCTCCAGCAGCAGCCCATTAAAAATGCCAATAGCTCCCTAATCAACATCAAGCTATTACACATTATGCATACAGTTGGGTATTGATGTGGAGGGAGAATTTTTTCCCGCGGAAATATCCAGGACATAAGATCAATGGAGCGATTCAAGAGGGCACTCTTGCATTAGAGTGCGTCGCTCTTTAATTATCTCCAGTGCAGATGGCCCTAACGAGAGGAAAGACTCTTAATTGAGAGGAGCGGGGGGGGGGGGAGGGGGTTGATGAACCACGGAGACACTTGGAGGCAGCCTGCCCCGGCCTGCCAAGGCCAAATCCTCATCTCTGTACTGGCAGTCAGTCGGAGCAGACCTGTGGCACAAGCCATGTGTGTCAGTAAAGCTCAGTGAGTCAAACGAAGGCAGGAGGAAACTGTTTTTGTGTGTTTTCGTCTCTCCAGCTCAAATCCGATGATTCCACATCATGTGCCTCATTTTGCAAAGGCCACTGACCTTTTAGCACTTTAAATAGCTGATAGAAATCGCTGTAATTAGGCCTGAATAAATGTGTTACTGTTAATGTCTGGATGGAAATAAATAGAAATCAAATAGGAGGTTTCTGAGTTTTCTTTTAAAGCTGTAGATTGTGTGTGTAATGGGATGAGATCCAGATCAAAATGGTGATTTTTAAAAACAACAGAATGATATTGATAAGATTTTGATTTTACATGCTCTTCTGAGATTATTACTTACTTAAGTTTGTCAGCAACAAGTCCTCCAGATTAAATGGAAATGACACACAATCACTTCCTGATTTCATGCTCATATTTGAAGGATGACTTAATTGATCCGTGTTGGGTCAGAACAAAAACTTAAAAAATCCGGTGAATCTTCTTCAAAACCTATTGAGGATGCACAATATCTGAATACTCCACTTAAACCAGTGACTGAAGCACATTTCTGAAATTTACAAGGAACTTTCAGTTTTTCTTGATTATAGCGGTCCCTCTGGACAAAGCAGAACAACACCAGCGCCTGCTGTTGTAAACATCTTTGCTAGCGAGTGACGGGGAGACCGCAGGATGGATTGCAATTAGGTAATGTATTTATATGTGGTTTTATAAATGACGTATTTATATGTGATACATGTGATCCGACCCGAGCACAGGCGTTAATATTAACTATATAAAAACAGCAGTCTTTCGCCGATGGTCTCGACCGTTTCATAAACACTTAAAAGTTCACCCAAAATGAAAATTCACTGCATGGCAGTGGCAAGTTGGGTGAAGTTTTGTCATCATCGAAACATTTTTGAGCTTCACAACGATGCAGCAGTCTCCTAAACAACGTAATCCAAGTCTCTGGAAGCCCAAAGATCCCAAATAAATTTAAAAATGATTATTTACGTTATTTACACCTTTCTTTGAGCCGAAAGCTTGACTGTAGCAGATTCTTTCATCAAGTACTGTTCGTATGGGTCAACACTACAACGCTGCTTATAACTGTCTACATCAGTTTTAGCCTGTTTGAGTTTTCTGACTGGATGACTACATGTGAAGTCATGTTGCCTTTTTATTGCACCTACTGCTCACACAGTAAAGACACTCACTGCATTACTTTTAACGCTGTGTTGATGTTGTTCTTCTGTTGATATTCTGCATTTGTTTACATCCCTCCTGTTTAATGAACATGGATAGTAATCCAGACAAGAAGCTAAGATGTGCAGCTGCATCTGATCTCTTAACACTGTAATTCTGTTTCCTTCTCTGATGATACAAGAGGACGACTGTTGTACAGCAAAACAATTTTCCCCTTAATAACCCTGTATCTTTCAGGGTGGAGGTACGGCTGTAATTGTGGTGTTTCTTCTCCTTTCAGGTCAAATGAAAGAGCAGATGGGAGAAAAGGGAAGCAGAGACAAGATAACTACAGTGCATTAGTTAAAAATGTGTAGTAAAATGACCTTTCAGATGAAAATGCCATGTCAAGACAACCCACACACTGTGCACTGTTAGAGACTCCAGTTTTTTTCTGATTGTGTTACACTTTGCATGTCTCTCTGTGGATTGTGAAGATTACAAGCTGATAATAAAGCTTCAGAGATTGAAGGCTGTCGGCCGTCTGCATTAATGTTTTCACGCGTTTTTTTTACCTACCTGCGAGATCATTTTCAGGGTCACAGGGGGCGCTGGATGCCATCCCAGTGCAAATGAAGCGGAAGGCTGAGAAACATCATCAGACTAGTCGCCAGCCCGTCACAGGGCTGCTGTCAACTGAATTTTTTTCCCTGAAAGAACAACAATGTAATTAAAGCATGGCAGCCCATGCTTAATTAACACCTACTTACTGTTCTTAGCATGAATCTTCACAGATTTCCAGCTTCCACATCCCCCCCACCCCACCCCCCCAAAAAAAATTCACGCTGTGACCAATTAAGCAGTCTGGTTTCTGCAAAAAGGATTTTCAACCCCGGGCTGGGTTCTCTAATCAAAAGACATGTGCAACAAAGACCCTCGCAGTGATGTATTCACTGATTATTGGAGTGTAGTCGGCTGCTGGTTTTCAGTCAAATACAAGATGCATATGTTTTATTTCAGAAAAGATTTTTGCATTGAATGTTGAAATTTGCTTCATTATCATATTAGTGATAAACTGTAACAATATATGTATATGTATATATATATATGTATATATATATATATATATATATATATATATATATATATATATATATATATATATATATATATATATATATTTCTGTTTTCTGTTGGGCTGAAGCCAAAGCATAAATGCATTTTGTGAGACTGAATAATGAATCTGAACAATACATAAATCTGTAAGAGTGCTGGAGTCTGAACGATGTAAGGTTTTTGTCTAGTAATCACAAATGCTGTAACCATTCATCAAACGACACTGTACATCTCACCGGTGTTCATTAACAATAAAATGTTCACTGTGCATATGTTTTAAATAAGGACTGCAGTCAGACAATGTCAGCGCAGGAAGTCTGCAGACTTTTGACATTTGTTTTATCATATATAAGTAAAGTATTTATAGGTAAATCTGTGGAGTCGTAACGCGCCATCCCACCTCTGCTAAACAGTCAACAAGACTCCAGCAATAGTTCACATATTATAACATATTATGATTTTGGATTGCTATAATGTTTTGTAATTGTTGTGGTTTGGTTCGTTTTAGGCACAAAAAATAGTCACAGTCACATAAATGACATAATGTAAGTTAGTTAAGTCACGTTACACAAATAATCATGTTCATATTAAACATATGTGAGCTGACTTTAATGCCAAGAGGTGGAAAAGGACGGTGGTGGCGTGACAGCTGGGCGAGACGGCTGCCAAGCCTGAGACCACCGGTTGAGACGGCGTTTCAGTATTTGTAAGCATGAAACCACTGGACATATTCAGGACATTTGCCAGCCGTGCTTTTGGCGACCGAAACAGGTATTTCAAGTCAAAACATGATCTTCTCCTGAACCTAACCTGACCACAAAGCACAGCATTGACAACTGATCATGAAGAAATGCAAAGTTTAGTTTGCAGAAACGTCTTTTTCACAATATTTATTCTGCCGTTGGGTTGTTAAACCACATCTTTAAATTCATACCAGTGATGATTAATTTCCGATTTAAAAAATACATTTAAAAGGCCTCGTGAGTTTCCTTGAAAACAAACGCATTCACAGTGTTGTTGTTTGTTTCAGAGTCCAAATGCATTCAGCACGTTTGTTCGACTTCAAGGATAAACAGGCAAAAACACAAGAAGTGGTTAAATCTCTACAGGGTGCATCTTTAAACACTATGACACACAAATAATCACAATAAAGTTTGTTTTTCTGTTAAGTTTTTAAATACTTTTGAAGCTGTGCTGTTTTCTCTCCACACTCCCTGAAGGTTGTCCTGAAGCAGAGTGCAGTGTCTGCTGGTTGTCTGGTCTTGTGTGTGGACCCTGCCGATACCTTTGTGCAGTTAAATAATCTGCCTACAAAGGCACAAAATGGAGGAGTTACAACCTATCTCTCTGCTGCACACACCACCAGTCTCATCTGATTGCTTAAAAACTTTTTTTTCTCATCTTAACTGTTTCTGAAGTTTCTGCTCTCTGCTTTTATTGCCGTTATCAACTTGACTTGTTGAGGGAGATACGGCACTTTTACTTTTTTTTTCTTATTTTAGTAGAAGTGAGAATTTGTGACAACCTGAAACTGAAGGCTGTCCTGGACGCGCTCTCTCCTCGCTCATCTTCTCGTCTGGACCACCATATGCTGTTCCTGTTGGTGCACTGATGCTCTGAAGGAAAGTGTTGCTCCAGCAGCGTTGCGACTGGAGGCAGGAAGCAGAAAGCCAAAGATCCAGAAGCTGCAGGAGCTCATGCATTGATCAGCATCTGTTCTCTCCACTTCTTCCTCATCTCCATATGTTTTCCCTTGTTGCATTTGTTTCCTTCTTCTTCTCTCTGCCTCCTCTGTCTTATTATTTCTTTGCCACCGCCCTGTATCTTGCACCATCATCGTCGTGTTCATTCATTGGGTCCCAGGGGCCACATTTAAAACTCCAACATTACAAACTGACTTTATAAGGTGATAATAGTTGAGCATTTATTCATCCTGCCATTAATTTTAGCTCCTTTTAATTCCTGATTTTTTGCTATTATCCCGTGACTTTATTGGGTGTTTTGCAAGCCTCACTGTGAAGCAATGACCTTCCTCATAGAGGGTGAGCCAAGAAATATTTCCCCCAAGCGATAATCACATTAGAGTAAGGGCTGATGATTTATTTTTTACAGTACACATTAAGCGTGGGACTTTGGTTGTCCAGTAATGTTTCAGCCTTGTTTTATGGAACAAACTTCATATGCAGGGAGTTTGCAGTGATTGAAACATGATTAAAATTAAACCTTGAGGCCATGAGAGCACTTCAGCTGATCGAAAACCCATGAATGTAAAACGCAGAGCGGCTGCAGATGCACTCTCAGGCTTGGCGCACTGATTGAGTTCATGTTTGGTTTGTTCTCATTGTGCAGCATCATTTTTCTCTCTCTCTCTCAACAATGCTGAAGACATGTTCCCCTTTGAAGCCCTTATCTCCTCGGACATCAAAGGTTTCCACTAAACACAGCGAGCCTGGATCTACTTCCGCTATTCATTTTGGAGGAGTCCCTTTGTTGCATATTGCTACAAACATACATGACGTCCGTGCTTTTGTCTCAGCAGAATCAAACCTTTGCTTTCAGATGTCGCAGGGATTCATTAAACATCCCGCCAGATGAGAAAATATCGAAGGATAGCATCAACCTTCAGGTACAAAACTGACAAAACAAAACTTTTTGGGAAGTGATCTCGGGGCTCCCATTGAAAGGTAGATTGGATGGATAAAGTTGGAAACTTTCCTCATTACCTGGCATGCAGCTCTGCCTGGCTCACAAGACACAACATCAATTGCACATAACTCCAGCGTCTAGACATACAATGAGTCATACACTCAGGTCTCCATATAAGATTTCAAGAGTAAAATGAAGAGAATACCTGTCTGTACCTCAGGCCGAAGCTTATTAGGTATTAGGCTCCCTTTATGTCCTTTTAAGAATATTGTTATATGGCACTCATACATGTATTTTGCAATTGATTAAAGTCAGTCAAGAGCACAATGGATGCAGAAGTAGTGGGAGTTTCTTCTCTGCAACAATGAGAATCTCCTTTAAAATTCCTTTAAAAACCAGTTCTCCATTTCAAAGTCTGGACCGGTCCTGGAGAATCCAACTGCACATGTGAGGTTAAAGCTTTCTGTGGCTGCAGACGGCGCCGGGTGAAGTCTGATGAATTGAAGTGAAGTAACTCTTGAGTCAGCATCGGTCGGGGCTGAAGCAAATCTAATGGTGTGGAGTTAGAAGTTACAAATAAGACCTCTGTTGCTGCTCCTTGAGGTTAGCATCACACCCAAATCACTTACCAAACTGTTAGTAGTTGCATCATGGGTAATGTAGGTGCCAGGTTTTGACAAGAAAGTAGAATGTATTGATTAAAAAAGACATTATGAACAGTTGCAGCAGGTCCAAATATATTAGGTCCAATAATGTTGTAGAGACACATTATATGCTGTCTAACAATAACTTGATTACTTTTGTCAGTAATGATTACAAGTTGACTCCAGTTATTATAGTCACCAATACCTGTAACATCAAATGACTTTTAAAGGAGCTAGGTTTGAGGTTATCAGTCGTGTCTCTGGTCAAAGATGCGTTGACTCGGTCTACCTGTATCAGCTGGTATCACGCCCAAACCATGTAGACCTGCGGGCCCAGCGTGTCACTGTCCCGTTAGCCTCTTCTACCTGTGAAAACAACACGGTCTCATGCTGGGGTCAAGTTAGCAATAACAAACACATCAAAACTACTTGGTTAGGTTTAAGAAATGATTGTGGTTTCCCTAAAACATTCATCAATCACTGACATGGTTGCTCAGCCGACCAGCCATGACCTGCTCCTGACGCGGACCTTCTGGCTCTTCATACTGCAATCGTCCTTCGCTTCCATGATCATCGCCCCCTGCTGATCGGCGGGTATATTACCTGCTTTGGCGTGAGACTGGTGAGCTCTTCTTCAGAGGCAGCTATTTAAAAATGCACACGGTTTCCTTTTACACCACATTTGGTGTCTGCATACATGGATATTATTTGAGCTTTTGAGCAACCATGTAGATGTGGAAATTTGGGCTAATGCTAGCTAGTGAGACATTGATAAGCCAGCATTAATGAGCCCTCTGTTTTTGTTCAGAGTTGGAGGACGGGACTTCTGGACTGCCTTGTACAGTCACCAGGCTAAGCTAGCTAGTTTATCCCCAAACTGCTTGTTTAAACCACGACGTCTTGTTTTTCAGACAGTGTGATGTGTGGGCGTGCAGCCTCTAAAGGTGTTGGAATGCTCTTTTGACTTAGCTGGGTTGTGTAACTAATTATTGTCTGCTAATGACTAATTAGTAAAGTGGTGCAACCCAATGTTTTCCATGTTCCGTGTGTGTCACTGTGACCTCTATAACCTGCCTTACTTTGCCTTTGATGATTTGATTTATTGTGTGAAGTAATGGCTCATTGTTCGGGATGCAGGCTGAGCTGCTTCTGACATTTCTTGATATTAACTGGGCCTTAGAAAGCACAGCTTGGCACCGCTTGAAAAAAAAATCTCTGGTGATTGCTCAAATCCGTATTTATACAACCTGCATCTCTTCAAGTATCTCTCCTCTATCCTCTAATCCCTTTATCTTGGAGATAGTACTTACTACAGTGACAGGTGAGATCGCCTCCAGATTCACTAAAGAACATTTGCAGAGTTTCCTTTTTTTTCCTTCTTCTTCTTCTCAGGAGATGATAACATTAACAAAGTTTTCCCCCTTAGTTGGTGTAGTGAGAGTTACATGGAAGCCCCTGGAGAGGATTATCTCCCTCTCAATACTGTATTTATCTTTGAACTAAACCAGGTGCCTTACAGACACACACACATGCATACCCTTGAAAAGGTGCACACACACACACACACACACACACACACACATAAACACTGAGCTATACGCACACCTGGCAGCACAATTCTCTCTGAAACTTCAAAGTGTGCACATAAACACAGGCCCGCATGCACACAGCCGAGTTACCGGCTGAGAAAAAACCCTGTTTTTGGCTCAGCCAGGGGTATTGTGGCAGGGACGCCGAGGTATTAAGAGGTGGCCAAAGGGTTAATATTGAAGGCTGAATGAGGCAATCTGCAGCTTTTACATACCGCTGAGGAGAAGAGAGCGACTTGGCACCATTTCATGGGTCACTACATCTGCAGAAATTAGATTGGAAGCAGAAATTCTGAGCGCTGTGGAATATCAAGGTGTGTGCATGTGCGTGTGAGAGTGTGTGTGTGTGTGTGGGTGCACAAGTCTAAAAGCCAACTCAGCAGGGGACAATGTCTGCAAAAAGCAGCAGGGGACTCAATCATCAGTAACAGCATAAGCACTTCAATTTATCCATTGAAATCCATCAAAATCAGTCCACCCAGGCCGCGTTGAGTCATCAAAGTAAACCAAAGTGCCAGAAAAATACCCACGGAAATGGGTTTCTTTGCATCTCTGTTCTGACTCGTGAATGTCACAAATAGAAGTTAATTACATGTATCTTGTAAATGGTGGTGGTTTTGTCTTCTGCAGGACGGATGGAGAACAGCTAAATGCTTGGAAGGACACTCGGGACACAATGTCTACATTCAACTATGACAGTTTATGACAACTCTGCTGAAAGTTTATTGTTTAAATACTGATTTTTTTTACTATTCAACAACAATCCATCTAATATTTGTTGAGGTATGTCAGTCTGGACCCAAGTGGTGAGCTGACCAACGTTGCCATCCCTGGAGCCTTCTTGCTAGTTGGGCTAAAAAGTATAAATGTGTAGCACATTACATCATTCTTTTTAAGGTGGGTCGGTCAGGTTGAAGTCAGGAGTGGGTAGTAACACATTACAAATAATGTTTTTCATATATATAATAAAGTATTTTTTCATGTTACGATTTTCAACCTGTACTTTACTACGTTTGCCATTTATACCTTCATTTCTTATAGTCTGCTCTTAATGTGGGCATGGAGTGTAGATCCCAGGTCACCAGCTGATGGTGGGTAAAAAAAGAAGCACCACCATCTCCAGTCTTTTAACAATGATACGAAGCTAAACCGAGAACGAGAGGCTGCTTCTTGACACAATTTTATACCAAAATCTCAAAGGTATATGATGAAGTGCTTGCTGTTCCTCCTAAAAACCACCTCTGTAAACATTGAGAGATGTTGCACGTAGTATACATGGAAATGTAGCTTTGTAGTTAGCTAGCCAACGTTAGCTACGTTATGCACTGACGTAAGCCCAACTACGTAAACATCACTAGTGCAGATTTTCAGTACTCCACCCACCACTGGTTAAAGTATAATCTATATATCTTTAGAGATGCTACAAGCTTTTATTTCCTCAGTTTTAAGTGTTAATTGTGTCTCAAATCAAATCAATTTTATTTATATAGCCCAAAGTCACAATCTCATGGCCTTAGTCGGCTTTACAGTGTGTACAGTGAACGACATCCTTTGTCCTGAGACTCTCGTAAATGTGCCGTCAAAGCTGCACGTAGACTTTCTCTCAGGTTATTCATCGAAGCCACACATAGCCAGACCTCTGACTCGTCAACCTCACAGAGCTCTTGTAAAACCTTTGTTTAAAAAAGGGGCTAACAAGGTTCTGGAAATCCTGACGCAGCTACTTATTTCGGTGTGTTTTTTAAAACCTCTGGAAAGACCTTGATTAGCTGGTTTCCTTTTCCCGTTAAAACAAGCTCACAATGGCTTCATTTTAGAGGTGTGCAGTGAAATCTAACCGACTTTTCTTTTGTATCTGTTGGCTTGATTGGTTTGAACTAGAAAAGAAGCACCTTAAAGTCTGCAATAAGCACTATCCGACCCTCGCAAACTGATCTGTACAAGAAGACACTTTGAGGAGAGGTCTAATTAGCCAAAGGGTCAGCCCTCACTCTTGTGGATTGTTAAGAGTGTGAGAGACACGGAGATGCTGATATTGAGGAGTAAAATGTGACTGAGGGAAGTTCAGAGGAGCACCTCGATGTGGTAATTATATCATCCACTGAAGCAGGTCGCACACGCAACCTGGAGATATCCAAAAGCTGAATTAAGACTCGCTAAGGAGGGAGGAGTTCATGTATCTGAGGGTGACTCGGAAGAAGAAGAAGAAGCAATTTTCACGGCGTGGCCAAAATTGTTTCAGAGTTTGTGCTCAGTCTTCTCACAGAAGGATGACAAAGCAACTCTTTTCAAAGTTTCTCATCAACTCTTTTTTTTCTTTCTCTCATTTCACCAATTAGCCGTTTACTTTGAGAGGTTTAATGCGAGGCCTCCATCTGGTATCTGAAGGCTAATTGGGCTGGTGATACATCACTGGTCTGCCATTTTAGACAGGAGCACCAGAGAGTGGTTCTATTCAGAAGTATGAAATTAAAATCTGCTGCACACAGGACACAATATGGGAGAACATCAACAGTGACAGATGGGCAGATGATGGATAGTGACTGGAAGCTGGGCTGACAACCTCAGAGCCGACAGCATCGTTCACACAAGCCAAAAGCCTCTTCCCTTGAAAACATTCAACCAAAAAATATTTCTAACTCCCAAAAAAATAATAATTTGATTCTCTGTTTTGTCCGAGCTCATAGTTCGCTGAGACCTTTGAAAATAGTGGCGATTAAGATGTAAAAAGTAGAAAACTGTGTAATTGGAAGGAAATGTTTGGTGCATTTCTGGGTCCGTTTTGTTGTTTGGCTGCTGGAATCAGAAAAGTACAGAACCAAACACAGATTACAAGATGCCACAGCAAGCAATTTCCAGGAGAAGCACAAATGGAGTTTTTAATGGCACAAAATTGTCTGCTATCTTAAAAATGTCAAAGATAAAAGGTCGGCTTGAGTGTCAAGCCCTCAAATTAACTTTGGGGAGTGATGACTTTTCTCTAACCAACATTCATCAGTGACGGAGGCTGAAAATGATTGTTGATCAGGGGTCTCAAACTGCCGGCCCCCTCCCCCTCCATCCGGCCCACGACCAGATGTCAAAAATCGAACGAGTAGACTTTTATTTTGAAGTAGACACATCACAGGAAATGCATATTTCTCTTCTGCCGTTCATTAAAATGCATCCACAGAGCAAAACAGCAGCCATTTTCAGGTCAATTTTAAATATGTCTGGGAGTTTTATTCAGTTTGTGGGAGTGATGGAACAAGAAGATGCTGTTCGATGAAGAGCTGCAGGTGATCGGCTGAACAACTCCAACTTCTCAGTCAGCTAATTATTTTCCCTCATTAACTTTTTCAGCTTGTGACTGAGTTTACATCCGACATATTGCCAAATAGGCGCGTTTGCTTCTCGCTTTGACAACAAATCCTCCGCCATCGCCTTGTCAGTCAGCTCTCTTAGCTCTCTCCACACTAAAAATGTAATGTAACTCTGCTGCTGGCCCCGCTGCTGCACGGAGAAGACACCCTCGGCCGGCAGTTTGACAAAAACTGACGTGCATACTGATGTATACTTCTGTTTGCATTTTTTTTTTTGTGAAGTATGAAGAAATTATGAGCAGAAGTGCTGCAAGAAATAAAGTACAACTGTAATTCATTTGTAAAAATGTACACAAACTGTTTGCATTTTTGTATTATTATGTTAAAAATGGAAATACAACTGCATTTTCAGAAATATAATACTTTCTTGTTGTACTTAAACGCTGTAGCAGTGACGACAATACCAATAATTGACAGTAATTTGAGTTCCCTGTTGTAGAACTAAACTCTCTGCTGACAGCTGGCTCGATATACCACAATGCAATGTTGTGTTTTTGACAGATTGTTTCTTTGTTTTGTTTCATTTTTTCTCGACCGGACAGACTAACTTTCTTTCTCTGACTCTGCTGTATCTGTTGTTACTGTTTTCCTGTGTCAGATATGATCCACCTTTGCTCTGCTGTGAGACAACACAAAGCTTAAAATGCAAAATCAGACAATAACATGTCCAGTTATCTTGTGATACAGATATATATCGTCAACAAAGTGACTAAAATGGCCCTCCGATGAAAATCACTCAGTCCAACTCGTCACATATACGGTAATGACTGTCTTTTCTTGGCTCAGCAGAATACGACAGTGTGAAAATGAGTTGCAAACTGTGACATGAGTCTAACTCTATTAACACTGAGAGCGTGCCAAAGTTGTTTTTTTCCCCATGAAAGAGTGAAATCAAGATAAATTGCTTCCTGTTTTTGAAGAAGACTGAATTTTCAATGATTCTCCTCATGTCTTCATTGTGACTCTCTTTATGGCAGAATAGCGTGTAAATATATGGAGAGCTCTGGATCAGACAAACACACAGCTGCGGAAACAAGTGTTGCTTAAAATTGTTGCTTCCCCTTCGAACGCGGTCGCACACAAGCCCCCTTCTCTCCACTTTTCTCAGTGGAAGCTGTGACACAGCATCAGCCGGTGGGTTTGTTGATGAACACGGCTGCCTTCTTACCACAACTTTATTGTGTTGTTTCAGTTTCATTGCAGTCAGATTCTTCCTGAATCTTATGAATCACTTGTTACGAGACTGACATTCTGGCCTCAGACCTCCACTGATCTTCCTGTTCTTTGCTTTCCAAGTGACTTCTGATAACTTGTGGGAGAAACTTGCAATATAAGCATGAAATTCCTCCCACTATGTCTCTTCATCTCATGACTGTACTGTTGTCATTACGCGTCTGCTCTGTGGTGAGCACGACAGGGAAGTTAAACACGTCAACACAAAACCACTCGTTGCATTTCGTAACTGGTGGCAGACAGAGTAGCATAAAGCAAGGTTCACTGTCAGCATTTACTTCATTATGATACATTACAGCAAAGAAACATGTCATTAACCTATTTAAATCTTAACTACAGAAACTACAGAACAGATTTCCACCAGACTCGGAGGAGGATGGGTCTCGGCCCAGAAAAGACCCAATTATCTTTTGGTGTAGATACGGATAAATGGACGGCTCCATACATTTTTTATGGGGCTTTTTTTGTTTTTGACATTTTCATTGATTTCTCAGGGAATAATGCATGGATCTTGATGAAAAAAGGGAATATTCAGTTGATGCAGATCAGTTTTATACTTTATGAGGCTTGATTAAAATAAAGGGGACCGTTGGGCGCTTCTTTTTCCGATACAGCTACCATTACTTAAACTCAACTTTACTTGTTTAACCCTTCTGACGTCGTGAGGGCATAATCTCTGTCTTTTAATTTGAAACATTTGCAGGAAGTGTTGGAGGAAGCGACAAAATAAAATCATAATGACGCAGCCTCATGGCTTCCTCACCATAGCAGAGTTTGCTGATTAGGAGAGCGTAACTTTAAATACTACAAGATCCTACAACAATGATGTGAATGTACACAAGTTAAGCTCAGGCAATAGTTCAGCTTCAGCCCCCAACACACTGAGTAGCCAGCTGTTATCATGAGTCATTACAAGTTACTTGGAATAGTTTGATACGTTCCACCTCAAAACATCCAGGAACCTTTTTTAATATGTGATGGGTCAAAACAGATTTAAAGAAAACAACATTCCTCCCTGTAGTCTGTTAAATTAATATAGCTGAAATGAGCTCTGTGAGCTGAACATTTCAAAACATAAATATTTTTGCATGAAGAGTAATGTAATAATTTGTATTTAACTGCTTTAAAAACTGTAGAATCTTGTGTTTAAGCATCCGTGGTGCAAAATGCATGTAGAAATATTACTGTGGACATTTTCCTAACAACACACACACACACACACACACACACACACACACACACACACACACACACACACACTCCCCCATCGTCCTTTCCAAGTCTCTCTTCATGCGCAGGCTCCTGAGCAATTAAGTGGATGGCTGTCTCCGGAGCATAAACCCATTTATTATCATCCTCCATTTTTCTCCCACATTTCTTCATCACGCTCACAGTATCGCCTGGGAACCCGACAGGCTCTTCAGTGTCTCAGGACTGTACAGGAGTGCACACACTCACGCAAACATGGACACACACATAACACACAAAGTTGAACACATATCACACAGGCATCAGGCTGCTGTTTGTGCGAGGGAGCTGAAATGACATCTTATTCGGGGGCGTTGGGACGAGGCCAGAAGGGGACGCAGAGATTATCTGACCGTCATGCCAAAAAAACACAATCAGCTCTGTGACTGGACTCTGCATCAAGCTGAATGCTTCACTTCCATTTTCCAACAGTCACTCCCTCTTGGCAACGATCTCTGTTAAAATATTCACAATTACAGAATTGCATAGATAAATACACAGTACAGTTTCGGTAAATGTTGCAGCTCTTCATTGGCTTCCATGTTTTCATTTCATCCACCCAGCACTTGAAACATAAATCTCTTCCCTGTGTAACCTCTGATCAGAGCTTCAGGGATTTGCAACCTTTTTAAATGAAATATTCACCCGTGATTGTGCGCGGCGGCACAATTCTATTCACTTTCACAATCACCAGGTTGCAGGAATAATCAGACTAAGCGTCTAATCAGCAGTCATTGTGCTGCTCTCCATTGTCCGAGCAGTTTCTGCAGGGAAGGTCAACGCTCCCGGTCTGTTTTGTTTCTCAGTGTCACAGAGGAGTCGAGTGTCATCCTCTACACAGCGTCTGATCACAATGCTCAAATATGACCGAAAGCCCTGAAATGCTAATGTGAGCCAAAATTGGCGATTTCTGTCATTTTCTCTCCTTTTTTAAAATAACCCCAGGACTCCGAGGCCATTTTAGTTTCCTGTTGTAGCTGCTTGTCGAAAAAGTTCTTGACTCGCAGGTGAAGTCTGAACTCAGAGGAAGCTGTGGTCTGAATTAATTAAGAGCAGAAAGGCATGAAGCCCCTTTAAATTCTGTCAGCTTGTGTTCCTGCTTCTCTCTACAAGACAGTTAAGTGCATTTTATTTCATTCAAAATGTCCTTGTTTTTAAAAGGAGCCACGATGTCTCTGTACATCCCAGCGCTCAGATGAAACAGATCAACAGGACTCTGATTAAAATCAGCATTTCTTCTGTAATTACACTACAAACAGAATCATCTGGCTTTCTGCAATCTGTCCTTTTTATCACAATCCACAAATTTAATTTCAAATGATGCAATGCAAGGCCCCCAGGCCCCTCTGATTCACATCCCTTATTGTCCTTATTGTATTCATTTCCTAAACTCATCAGGAAGTCTCTCATTCTGTCACTACACAAGCATTTAAGAGGCCTTTTTTTTTTTTTTAGCTCTTTGACTTCTTCCTATTCAACAGTATTCATTTCCTTTCTCCATGCAGGCAGCCTTGTGGACTGACGAACCCCAGGCGCGCCCGTTCTAACAGACCAGTTAGACTCAGCAGGACACGACAAACTCTGGTTTGTCTGTAGCTGCTCTGTCAGCCTGTGTTTGGTCTCCGAGGCCCACGGTTCATGGCTAAGACGCCAAACCCTGTCTTTAACGTAAAGGCGGTGGTTAGCAAAGGAGAATGCTTAGTGGGCCTGCTTTGTGTTGTGTCCCGGCGATAACGCGCTCCGACGCGCTAACACAATCCAGCTGCCACCCCTACAAGAGTGTACAGACACTGTCTCTTCTGCTCTCTTTCACTTTCCTTGTTTTTATATTCCCCACTCTTTATGTTACACCCTCTTTCTCGAAATACAGACAACCTGTTCCATGTGAAAATGAGCGTCGGCGCTGCCAGATTTGCTGTTTATAGCTTCAAAGATATCTTCAAGTTCTCTGGTACTTTTTCCTGGAAAGATTTACTACACGTGGGATCCTCTCTGGCTGCACAGCTGCAGCTCAGGCGATGCCTTGTAGTGCATTTTGTTCTAAAGTGGAGCGTGCTGAAACTGCAAAGCCAATTGTGAGCCGCGGGGGGTAAAAGCTCGCGGCCTGTGCGGACAGCTCTGCTCAACAGCGATACAGTGTGGGACAATGTTATGATCCGAGGAGGAAGAGAGTCTCGGTTCAGGAAGTGAATGGGCAGGCTGAACACAAACTGTGGCGGAGAAGCGTTTCCTCTTGCGGAGTCTTTGTTTGACTGTTGTTTCTGCTCTGTCAGTGTCTGAGGCCGACAAGGGGGAGAGCAGCAGTGGAGTAATGAGAGCAACTCAGTTCCTCTTAATTATCCAATAAAGTCTGCTTTTTACCTCAGCGTGCCCACCCATCCAGTTCAAGAGCAATCACACACACACACACAGATACTTTCCCTCACACACACACACACACACACACACACACACACACATACGTATCCGTGCATCTTTTTTTACCACCTTTCCTCTCTCACACATACACGTGCATCCAATCTGGAGGAAACGCAACCCACTGTCTCTGTCTTCGCCTTCTGTGCCTGTGAGGTGTAAATGGTGGGTAATGGTGTGTGTCAGACCTATGTAACAGCCCATTAGGCATGTGGAGTGAGTTAATCTGATCTAACGTCTCTCTTCCCTACTTTTAAAAACCCCATCAGACATCTCTTGGCTCGGGCTTAGAGGAGGCAGGTGGGGGTGGAGGGTGGAGGGTACTTATAGAGGGAGGGGGGGGTTACATCCCAAAAAACTCCAAAAGCAACGTGTACCCGCCATGACACCTTCCCTCGACCCAAACCACTTCCATATGTGCCCGTCCGACTGGTGTAATTACCCCTCTGTGGAAGATGTTGGCGACTTACATCCTGTGCAGCGTCAGCGTCGCTTCTTCTTCAGTTGGGGATGTGGATGTGGATGTGGGGGGTCGGTCGCCATGACGACATGATGTACAGCTCATCGTGGTAATTGGAGAGTTAAAAAAAACGCTGCCCTTTTTTTTTTTCTTTCAGGGATGAATCACACACACGCAACAGAGCCTGTTTGATTCTGATTCCTACGGACCTGCACACACTCACACACACACATGCAGAACCAGAACTTACAATTCACATGCCCACCACACACTGCCTGCCTTCATGTGGCGTGGATGTATAGGCTGAAAAAATCAAACAGCCGGGCCAATTCCCAGGCAAGCCTTTGAGGCTTAAGTGCTTTCAGACGGCTGGATTCGGTTTCATTACGACTGATGTATATTTTTTAAGGGGGCCGAGCGCTGGACACACACTGCTGCACAGAAATGTCTCAGCATGTGTTGCTAAAAAAAAAAAAAAAAAAAGTGCAATTATCTTTATTACAAGTGGATTCATTTATTAGTGGGAAGATGACATGAGGTCTTCTGGAAGAAATTAGGGAAGAGACACAAAAACAAATAATGAGACGTAGAAGAGTTAATCGCAGTAATTAGAGAAATTCATTCAAAACAAGACACTTAAACCAAGAATCCTTATCAACGTTGTTGCCGTCCAACATACAACAAAACAGAAAAATACAAAAAAGGTATAAACAAGTATAATTGTGGTTTATTTTGACTGGAGTCTTAGTTTCATAGTTTTGGCCACTGTTTGTATTGCAGACGCTTCTTTTTTCCATTGGATTTGTTGACATACCGTTTATCAACCCAACCACCAGAATAAATATTGCAAAACCACTGAAATGGTGCAACTTCTTTAGGTTCAGCAGGCACTAAAACACTTGCTTATGGCTCAGAAAAGATCATGTTTTGGCTCAAAATACCTGTTTTGGTTGCCACAAATATGACTGGAGATCGTCCCGACATCGAGTCAAAAATATCCGGTTTTGTCGCTGCAGACGTAGCTGGAAATTGGCCTGAGGTCTCGTTAGTCGGCATAAATAATGCTGGAGCTGTTCCAACTTCCCATCAAAAATCTGACTTTCCTTTGTCGCCAGAAATGGACATTTTCATTTCCATATGGTACGTAGCCGCAGTACAAATGTGAATGTATCAGTGGTTTGCAGAAATGTTGTGCCCACATTTTATCCTGGCCACTGGGCTGCATGTATAAGAACTACTGCCTGTATTTTGTGCTCTATTTGACTTCTTTTTGGTTATTTTTACAAATCAGTGATTAAGACGGGTGAAGTGTCATTATTACTGAACCATAACTGGCCAAAATTATGAAAACATGTTCCAAGTTGTCGTACAGGAGGAGGTGATGGTTTACTCCCTCGTAAACATGTTTATAATTTAATTAATCTCAGTTTTTAATAAGTAAATTACTTAGTCCCTTGTTGGTTTAACTTTTCACACAGTATTTGGCCGTTGATGTCAGTGTTATGAAGGCAGGACGCAGGCAGAGATGATTACAGAGACTGGGCAGAAGAGAGCAAAAATATAGAAGCAAGGGAGCATGAAAGGAGGAGAAATTCTTCTGGGCCTCTGGTTCAGCTCTGCTCAGCATTTCATCCAGATGCTGCTGTCGTACTGTACAGCAGTGCTTCTCAAACTGTCTCTGGCACGGCCCCGACAGAAGCCAAACTCGGCAGTCAAATATTGAGAATTACAGCACATTACGGTGGATTTCGCACTTCCGCAGCTCATTGTTGAAAGGCGAGGGTGAAGATAAATGCTTAATTTTTAAGCGGGTGTTTATTCCTCCAGAAGCTTCAGGTATCTGCTGGTTAACGCTGACAGATCGCTCGTTAATCCAAAACACCAGCGCCTGTCCCTCAGCAATCCATATTATTTACACCACAAACACGACTGAGAGGTCGAGATCAGTGGCTGGAATCAGCTGAGGTGAATCCCAGCAGACAGCTTGTGGCTAGCTGTCACTCACAATGGCCACACCCTTAATTATGCATAACTTTAAGCCTAAATATACTAATACATGGTTATTATAAAAATGTTTTTTTAATTAGCTACAGAGACCTAGTCACCGGGCTGTAAACATGTTGGTGTCTGCTGTAAAGACGGGCTTTAACAGGGACCGACTCCCTTTTGAAGCCTCAAGTGGCCGTTAGTGGAACTGCAGTTTTTTCTACTTTCTGACGTCGCCACTTGGTTTCAACTCAGTTGTGATGAAACTATTTACAACTTGTAGACACTTCCTGTTGGAGGACCTGTTCCTGTGTCTGTGTGAAGATACAATCACCCACAGGGATGTTGTGTGTCTGCATGTGTGTGTCTGTGCTGCCCATGTAGCCCTTGCAGGCGTACAGCTCAGTGCAAGCAGCAGTGTGTGTGTGTGTGTGTGTGTGTGTTTGAAGGTGTAAATGAATGTGTCCTCTGGGTGTGAACTAGAGGTAGAGGGAGCTGCAGGCTGAACTCTGCTATCATATACCATCCCCGCTCCGCTGTACCGCTGCCACTGCTCAGCCCCAAAGTATTTTCATGCACCACCTTTTTCCGATACAGTGTCTCGCCAGTTATTATCTGAGCCGGCCAACTGTTTATTTTCTGGCTCAATTGCTTTGTGTGGGCGTAAGCACAGCAAATGAGGTTAATACAATTCTCCGAGCAATGATGTGGTGACTCAGTACAATAGGTTGGCAGAACAATTTGTGTGTGTTTGATAGCGGTTGGTGAATTGTTTCAGGGGCATTGGGGTGGTGGGATAATTGCTTCCAGAGCTCCCTGTGGAGTAATTGTGCTTCCTCCACCCAAAAAGCTGTGCCTCCCTCTGAGAATCTGCTGCCCACCACTACTTAAGAGATTCTTGGGCCAGAGGGACCGGCCAAATTATTCTCTCCCAGAGAGAGCGAGAGAGAGACATCGAGGAGCAGCAGTGGGTTTTGGGTGGAGTGACTGATTGCATGGCACGCACCAGAGTGTGTTTGATATTCAGTTATATGTCTCTGAGTGTAGACACGTGTGTGTGTGTGTGTGTGTGTGTCCACCTGCGTGTGTGTGTGTGTATTCTCAGTTTGCATTAATTAGCGAGCAACAAAAAAAAGCTCTCAGAGTGATTGTGAGGAAAATTGCCCTCAGCTGCACATTCAGACGCACGTTGTCTCCCTGAAAAATCAGACGAGGCTGAGATTTACATTCCAGACGTCCACGGCAGACCGCGTCCAAACAGTCTAAAAACTCTCGAGGAATGGACCGGCGGCCACGCACACGTGTGTGTTAGGGCTGAAGGTTTTCCTGTGGTTTTTTTAAATGAGTACTTCCCAGGAATATATCAGCATTTTCCCAGGAAAAAAAAAATCAAGATTCCTTCTTCTGTCCGTATAAAGTTTGATTTTGAAACACAGAATGAATCGTGACATGAAGTTAATTGTGATGTTTTCCTCAAATGAGATTACAATATAATTATGTGGTAATAAATTATCCCTGTACAGAAGTATAATCTCTGTGAGGTGCCAACAAAAACATAATGCAACCACAGAAAGCTCGATTTCTTTACCCATTTATGAGACTGAGCACTGGAGGCGAAGGAGAGCGTGTTGCCTGTCGCTGCTGTATTCCTGCAGGTAGTTTCAGGCCTTTAAGCTCAGTGATTGTTGGTAATGTTACAACAATCTTATGCAGTCAGTTCTCCTCCTGTTGAATGCTGCTCTTCCTACTCATACCAATCAACAAATATACAAATAAATGGCGACACAGCTCAACTAAAAGCTGCTATTTCAGCACAAAAAGTAACTGGAATAAAAAAGGGTAGGTAAATTTCCCCACCTGGCAGCCCTTTAACTGACATGTTATTGAAGGTGCTGACTCTAAAGTCAATAAAACATAATCTCTTTGGTCGTTTTTATTATCTATCTTTCTATATAAATTCTGTGGTTTTATTGAAAAGCCCCCTTCTTGTTTTTATGAGCTGAACCCTCAAAGTTAATGTGGCAGTGGAGTGCTGAATATTCAATCCTGAGATAAGGTGAGTCACAAAGGGAAAAATAACAAAGTGCAGTTTGACTCAATGGCAAATGTCACTCGTTGTAAAAATGAAAACAATTTGTTTAAATACCTGCAGAGCTGTTAGCTAAGAGTGGAAAAAGAATGGAATTTAGTGGATTCAATGTATCAAATTAACTTTTTTTTTTTTTTTTAAGTTGATTAAATTAAAATTTTGAGACCATTTAAGACTCATAAACACGAGTTCCTCTGACTCAAAGTCTTTTGACGTCAAACGATGAGTTGGATAAATATATACTCTACAAAAGAGTTCAATCTTCCCCTAACTCATAAAAATGTTTCTAAAAAAAAAAAAACATTATCAGCATTCAGCAGACTTCCCAGCATGCACTGAGACTCTTCTTCTTCATAGTTTGAAGAAAACACGTGATGGAGACTGTCTCTCATACAGTTTAAGATAAGTTATAGTCGGTTTCATAATAATGAAAAAGTTGCCAACTACGATAAAAGTCAGTTGTGAAATCACTCATTACCCCGTCAAAAGATAACTAGGAGCAGTTTCACATCCAGTATTATCTTTGTACAAGTGCTGGGGCAAAATAGTTGTTGATACAACTTATTAGCAAGTTTATTAACATGTTCTCTCATGTTCAGTTCACTTAAATTGCAGTTCACAAGAGAGTAATTATTCTCATTAACTTATAATGATATTTAAGGCAGCAGTTGAACTTGCATTTTTAAGTTGGAACAGCCCGAAATGATTTACAGATTTTGTAACTAACCCACAAAACGTCAAAAAGTCGCTCCCTCATTTCTTTCTCCTCATACTGTGGGACTGAGTGTACACCTCTGCCAGCTTGTTTGGGGCTCTGATGAGGAAAATCATTTCAGTCCAGATTGAAACCAAACTGTTTCCTTGTCTTTTCTGCAATCTGAGATGCTTCCTGCTCATTTGCTGGTTAAGTGCGAGAAGTTTATCGCTCTTTGCGAGCAGTCCGATCAAAATTAAACGAGAACTTCTCCATGACGATCGGGCGCTTAAAAATAACAAGACAAGGATTAAAAATGTTACGCACCACTTTTATTTCAATGCAGACAGAAGAGGACGGAGAGAGAGGAGTCGGGACAGGAGAGAGACAGGCGGGAGTGACAGTGAAAGAATGTCAACTTGAGCCAGTGCACATAAAGGAAGAAAAAAATAGATTGGAAAATGAATAAAGAGAGACGAAGCTGACAGAGAAAAATGCAGTAGTGTCACATTTTGATTGGCTGTCTCTGTGGGCATACAGCTGCTAGTACAGCTGCTGGGTGAATTAAGGAGAGAGGCCTGAAAATCATTAGCACTTTTTTTCTGGGTTAGGCCTAGACAATAAATATAAAGAGGTGGTTTCAGCTAACAGGCACATCTCTCTCTCCCAGCCAGCTGAAATTGATATTGTGACATTTAACACAGCAGTGCATAATGAAATGAGGCTTGTTTAAAGTGGCATGTTGGAACTATTTTCTGGGAGGAGCAACACTGTGTTTTTTGGAGGGGGAGGTCATCTGGTTCCCACCACATTTACATGCACTTAAACCTGCTATAAACCATATTTGTTTTATATATATAAAAAAAAAAAATGGGTCAAATGACCACGTGTAAAGTTAAATAGGTCACTCGTAGTCATGAATTGGCAGACAATTACCACTAACTCTGCAAATTCCCCTCAGCATTGCAAAGTTTTAGTGTCTATCTGCTCATTACTTTAGCTTTTGCAGCCCACAACATCACTGCTCATGGTTTTATTCTCATTGGCATCAGGTCTGAACAAGCTGAGCAGCTTAATTGACAGATATTTCCCTGAGGAGTTGGCAGAATCCAAAAACAGGTCTAAAGTGAGAGTAAATATTGGGCTTATATTTATCAGGTGGACACAGAGGAGACTCCAAATGAATACTAATGTTGCTCTCTGACTTCTGGATGTGTAAATTGGTAGTCTCAAATAGCCACATTTCCACAGTCAGACCGTTCTCACTCCCAGCCTGTCAAATACAGCAGCCTGGTCGGTGGTCCTGCTCCTCTAGCAACGCTTCTTATACTAAAAGACTAGAGAAGTCCTTCAAGGAGTGACAAGTCCAAGTCAGAGGCTGGTTGGATGGGCTACATGCTAGATTTTGACACACACTTGTCCAGAGAAGACAGATGGTTTGAAAGCGGAGTAAAGCAATCAATCTGTGTCAGACTGGAACGACCGTCTTTGAACAGAGGAGGTGGCCTAAGACATTACCTATCATCCACCTACAATGCAGTACTGAGTTCCCTCCCCAGACAGCTTAACAACCATTCACACCTGGGCTCACCTAGCCCCAGTAACCACCATGAAGGCCGATTGGGTCAGCGGCCCTAACGACTCTGAAACTCAGAGCTCACACGTGTCCTTAACGTCTCTGTAAGGACACTCCTACACAGGGTTTTAAAAGCCTGCGACTCCCCTCCAGTTAGTTAGAACTGAAAAAGCCTCTTGGATGAGAGGTGAAACGTCTTCAAGGAACTGAAACATGTCCAGTTGCAGACGATACAGCACCTAGAATTACCATGACCTGGATGACTGAGAACCTTCATCAACATGACGGACGTTCCCTCCAAAGTCCAGGCTTTGTGGCCAAAGTCAAACAATTATTTTGTAAGTTATGTAAGTAAGTTAATGTACCTAAATGACGTACTCGCACAGCATGATGTGAGCTACGACACTGAATGTCGCTATTTTAACCCAGAGGATCTTTTCCTAAACCTAACCAAGTAAATTTTTGGCAGAAGCAGTCCAAGTCATAATATGTCATATGTGAACTTTTTGCTCATCTAGCTTTATTTTGAAAGTCTAACCAGATGTTACATAATAAGTATTCTTGCTAACTTTACCATGGAGCCCTTCGCATGCATAACTGACACTACAGGCATAAAGCACCATTGTTTGAGGCTTCAGGCTGCTGAACAAGCTGCTGTATGTGAGTGTCTGCACACCCAGATCACCATAACTGAGCCCACTGACTTTTATTTTCAAATAATTTACTGTAAAATTAATAGTTATTAATAATTCAAAAGGGCAGTTAAGTTTATGCCCCTAAACATTAGTGTAAGTAATTATAATCATTAGAAAGTGTTTAGATCAACAAAGTATTCACATAAACATGCTCAGATCAATCAGGGTGAAAGAAGCTGATGAACATTGAGCACAAATGAAAGTAATTAGGTTATTATTGCCTAAAAATTGCTGAAAATCGAAAGATCATCAGGCCTGGAGGGCAAACATGTTTTTTTATTATTATTTTAGCCCACTTGAATAAAACAAAACATTCTGTGAGTGATAATTGGACGAGGTTCTCGGCTCGAACGTGAGCTGATGATGAAACATGATCATTTAAAAAATGTAAATCAGGCTTCTGCACAATCTGAAATGTTTGGACGCTGCATGTTTTTATTTTGAGTGTGTGCGGTGTCACATGTTCCAGACAGAGGACCTCCTCCGTACAGTACGCGCTGTCCAACTGTACGTTACTAACTGCAATCTAATGAGCTCCGTTCATTCTTTTGATATTTTATGAATGCACATACACACCACAGCATGTTTTATTAATTGCTAGTTTGTGCTCAACATGATGTGAGCTAATGGGCCTGGCTGTTTACTGATACATATTAAACAACACCGCTGCAAGTTTCACCACCAAAACATCAAACTTATGGCTCTAACATGCCTGCTAATCTTTTTAGCACGACACACCATATGAAATCATTTTGCAGGAAAAAGCAACAGGTGCTCTCCGTTGAGAGTTAATTACATCGATGTGTGTCCATCTGTATCATCACAGGCATGACTTCTTCTCTCTGCAGCGGGCATGTAACACACTCGCCCATTAAAACGATTTTAATTTGGGAGACAGATGTATTTTCTCGCCTTTTTTTCCTCTCCTGCACTAAGCAGGCTCTGAACGCTCTGATGGCATCTAACAAACTTACACCGACTTTAATGGTTGCTATGCCCACATTTTTGGTAACCAGGGAGCTAATTATCCATCTTTCTTTTTTGTATCCTCCTCATTTTGTGAGTGTACTTACTGGATAACTTAAAAACAGCATGCGGACTGGTTAGCAAAACTTCATACCAGGTTATTCCATACCATCAATCACTGTAAACACTACCCCTCTGAATCATTATTGCTGCATATGTCCAACTCCATTGTCAAGCATTTACAAATCACAGGCACTTACTTCCCATAAAAGCCACCATCTCTTCAATAAAGACCGTCATTTCTGTGTGGATTTCAGTAATTCATGCAGATGTAGGTAGATTATACCCACCTCCGAGGGGTTCAATAGAGGCTCAACTCTGGCATTTGACTTTCAAAGCGCAGCATCTGATTATCAAAAGCACTGACATTTCAGTGGAAGTGGAGGTTGTGAAGAGAGAGGGTGTGCAGGCAGCGTTCAATTTCAGCGTTCTTGCAAAATGCATGTGCTGTGGCTGCTGATAGGCAGGGGTGATAATTTCCTCACAGGTATTTGAGTGATATGATCCCACGTCTTTATTGCACTCCGGCTCACCTTGATGTGGCAGCAAGCTCCAAATTTCACATTTTAAAGCAACGGAAAGGACAAGGAGCAGTAAATTATTCTTGTTCAGATACTTTACTGCCGTACTAAAGCAAACCGCTGCAACTTTGCTAACAATGAATCTGAGAAAAACAGCTGTTGTGTGCTTGTTAAATATGTATATTGTTGTATATTGTAGCTTGAACATCATGACCAATTACTTGATCCTAAAAATGCAGATACCTATATACAGTATCTCTTATTATTATTACATTAAATCTGTATTTAATAGGTTTTATTGTTTGAATGTTGAAAAAGATGAAAAATTAAGAAAAAAACGACCCACAATGACTCAGTAGGGACACTCCCACACAGAGTTTAAAAGCCTGCACCTCCCCTCCAGTTAGTTAGAGCTGAAGAAGCCTCTTGGATGAGAGGTGAAACGTCTTCAGGACACTGAAACAAGTCCAGTTGCCTACGATACAGCACTCATCATGACCTGGATGACTGAGAACCTACAACACGATGCATATAAACCTATTTATAGAATTAAATATAAGCTCTCACAGACTAGAATCTACATCCTGACAAATAACGACAGATATTGTACTGATTCTTAATCAGAATAAGATGGTTTCATAACAGTAGTAACAGTCGTATAGATCATACCAAAGAAAAAGTGGCAGCAGTTGGTATAATATATGAGGCGTATTAATATTGGGACACTGAAGTAAGCCCACGTTAAAGGATGCCTGGCTGCGTAGTGAGTTGAGATATGTGTGTTGGAAGTCAAGAGCAGGAACGCCGCTCAGTTACGGCTCTATCATAACATCAGGTCTTTGAAAATATGCGAGGAGTGATCCCCAGGCCCTGAAGAACTTTCTCTGATCCACGAATACGAGTGTTGAATTTTCTCTAATGTTATTTCTTTTTTAAAAATCCTTTTCTACTCTCGGATAGAAGATACAATTGACTTTATAGGGCGGTGTAGCTCTCCACCTGGCAGCCCCCAGAATGATACACTTCTCAAGATGTTGGTACATAATTCATATAAAAACAGATCGTCTCATTGGCTGTGGTGTGCCATACATATGTCTAAAGCTCGCCTTTATATTGACTGTAATACCAATAACCAAACTTTACCTGCATGCAGAGCTGTTGGAGAAAGCGAGACTTCAAACATTGTTTTTCACTGCAGGGTTTTGCAAAAATTGTCCAATAATGGCCTTCTTGGCGACACGGGCTGCTTTATTATCTAGAAACTCTGAAGTAACAAAAGATAACGTTGAACGTAGACAAAAGGTTACACTTGCCTACATTTTTGCTTTTGAAGAAGACAACGAGTACATCTGCGAGTCGGTGACATTCTTCTTGAGGAGAACAGAGGACGGGGAGTTTTATCACTTCATCCAACAGCTCCTGCCAAGATGGAAATGTCAGACAGTAAAAAGCTCTAAAAGAGGCAAAGTGAATGTGAAACACCCGTCAAATGTGATCAGATGATTGTGCCTTTCTCTTTTTCTGCTGTCAGCAGGTAATGACTTATACTGATCACCTGAATGACAGGACTTTTTCCTCGAATAATAAAGAATAGATCAATTAAGAGATATGGAGACGGAGAAGCTTTCTGATGATGCCACATGACGTTTCTCTGGCACAGTAGTTATGAGAGTTGATAATGCATCTTATGTTTGCGTCTCGTTTAATGAACAATGGTAATCAGCTGTGTTTGTCAGCACTTTGCCATCATCAGCCACTGTGTGTGCTGTCACGAGCTGATGTTGAAACACTTTTAAATTACCTTTCCTTATGGCGACGGAGATGTAAATGAAATTAACAGCATCGGGCCACATCTGTACGATGATGCGTGCCCGTGTTTGACGTGTGAGCCGTGCTCGCTCGTCATCGAGATGACAGCGAGTAAACAGAAGTTTGGCGCCGGTGAACTCAACTCATTATAAAGACACAGACTTTTTCCCCATCCCCTCGTTCCATCTCGGTCTTCGCCGTGTTAAGTGTCTTTCATTATTGCTCGCCCGTTGTCCAAATTAAGTTATCCCTCCTCATTATTTTGCCGAGAGGGAAATGGGACGTGTCAGCAGAAAGTAAAAATATCGTCAGCGGACCTGCGCTATGACAGATTAATTGGATTATAGATGCATTTAGCCTAGATTAGGTCCTGCATGGGGACCTGGATGATGACACAGATGGATTAAGTTAGAGAGTGCAACACTGACGGGAAGAGCTCTTAATTGTGTAGGGTAAACGCACTGGCACAGGGGTGACATCAAATTCCAACTATTCCCTGCCCCCTCGATGCTTCTATTTAGCGTTTCTTTCCACTGGGTATTTTTCAAAAGCCATTTGGGCTGAAAACTATTCTGACACTAATATCCTGCAGTGGTGCCCATCAAACACAGCTCCTTTCTGTCCTTCAGCTGCTGCATCCACTGTGACACAGGACACTATGAGTCATTTAAGTCTTGTTCAAGGAGAAGTCTCGCTTTTGTAATTAAGGCAGTTGTTGCCTCATCGAGATTGTCAAAATCAGTTAAATATTTAGCCACAGCTTTGGAAATAAATTGTCATTTGTAGCAAACACAGCATATCGTGTTCACTTTAATTGCTTTTTAGCTGACTGTCACATCAGGTGGAAGGAAGGAGGAGGCGTTATTACGAACCAAACGGCCGACTGCAGTTTGAATCTCACCAGTGCAAATTTGTAAGGACACCTGGGGGATAGTTTAATCTGTTTTTGAGGCAACCAAAACATGTATTTTAAGCCAAACAATTATGTATTTCTAACCCTAACCAATCGATTTTTTAGGCATCCAATTTTAACTAAAGGCACTTAGCTACATGCAACATTTATTCGGGTGATTGGGTTGAAATTCTTGCAGTCAGTTCCTCTTGGTAAACTCCAAACTCCTCCCTCCAACTCTTTCCACTGTCTTTTCCGCTCGGTGCAGCAACTCACCTCTCGCGAGATTTCAGAGCGAGACTTATCCTCGTTTCTGACAATAAAATGGATCCTATTATTTAACAAACAGGTTTATCCCCTTAAGAATCATTGTCGTAATAATGTCAGACACTGAGAACAACAACCTCAGCCTGTCGGCGGCAAAAACAAGCACTTTTGAACTTTGATGGTCACAGTTGCCCCAAAGGATTACATTATAGCTATTGCAGCACGTCGCAGCTTTTGATCAGAATTAATCATTTACACACCAAAACATGTAAATCTAGGGCACAGGTTTAATAATACCAGAATTTCCCTTTAATGTAACCCATATAAATGTTGGATGAGACTTTAAATGTTATACTAAGTGCTGTATCGTAGCCAACTAGACTTCTTTCACCTCTCATCCAGGAGGCTTCTTCAGCTCTAACCAACTGGAGGGGAGTCGCAGGCTTTTAAACTCTGTGTGGGAGTGTCCTTACAGAGTCAGAGGTCACAGGAGACCTTAACAACTGGCATGGCCTGCATTGCTTCCAGTATAGTGGCTCGTATTGGCAATGTCAACTACAACAGTTGTTAGCTGACGAGCAAAAATCTACAGAGTTCCTCCTCCTACACTAAATGTGCCGGCTTGTGGATATTAATGATTTCATGATTTTAAAACCACTTAACAGGACCGTATTCTTGTACTAATGATTATAAATTAAATTATATCACCATCTAAATGGAAGTGTTACAGTGACTGTATCTCTATCATCTCAACCTTGATCCACCCTCAAACCCTTCGCGTCGGCCAGCTGTTACCTGGCCTCCACTCTGACCCCGCTGCTGGCTGCCTGACATAACTCAACCCCGGTGGGTTCTGAAAGATGTAATTTTACGGTGTCTACCAGATGTTCACACTAAATCCGAAAACAGAGATATCATTCAGTTTGACTGCAGCAAGTCGGTAGCAGCCATACCTAACGTCCCCGTACAGATGTTTGTCATCTCATCAGGCTTTCTATAGGGGTTTAGTGTCAGTGTCATGGGGTAGCTGCGTGCCCCATAGGGAAACAGAGAGAGGGTCATAGCAGTGAATTACCAACGCATGTGATAGCAGCACAGCTGGTGGGAACACATGTAAGGGGGCCTGCACATATGTTAGGTATTTAACCCATCAAAGAGATTGTAATCCCCTGAATTGAGTGGATCATCATTACAAGCGTCCTTTGAACCAACTTTTAATAAAGATAACACACCACTGTGACCTTTCTTATCAGGCAAACCTCATCACATCCAGATGAGATCAAATGGGATCACATCAAACCCAAGTTTGTCAAATTACTATTCATCTCCTTCCTTTTTTTTTCTCCACTTCCCCCAATTGATATAATTAGGTTGCGTTGTGGGAGTGAATGCATTAAGGCGCTCAATAACAGTAGATTAATTTAATCTCCCTTAAATGGAAACATATCTCCTTTTAATGCTGCAGAGTTATTTCCTCTCAATGTCACTGCTGTCGCTACTATAGAAAAATTATTAGGCCAAGAAATACACATGGCAGAGCAGACGCCTTCTGCCTTCCCTCGCCACCATGTTCAGCTTTTTCACTCATGCCCCTTTTTCCAAAAAACGAAACGAAAAAAAAAAAAAAAGCCTTTATAAATAATTGAAGGTCTGCTCGGGCCGAGTACTGAGGGGAGGCTGAAATAACCAAAGACGCGGGCTGCAGATGAAGACAAGCTGCGAGAGCACTGGAGCCCATCTGATTTGTGCATGAGAAATGAGATGGGGAATTAAAGCATGGTGCACTAGCTGCCACCGTATACAGGGGCTGCTGCTGTGTATTCCTGTCAGATCTATCTAACTGTAAAGTGCTGCAGAGCAGTCATGTACTGGAGACTGATGCTGTGAGCTCACATGTAGACTCTGAACTGTTTTAATGAGGGCGGTATAGAAACTGGAAACTGGAAGTGAGAGGCTTATGAGTTGTAATGTTAGTGTTTGATAGAGGGTGTTCGAGTGAAGTATTTACATAAATATACAGTAAATTAGAGTGTATTATTATTATTGGGTTATTAAACTACAAACAAAATGCAAATAAAACCTCCACTAGCCTCTATTCAGCTAAGTACCATGTAGTTGTGACTGATTTAAATTGGTAATAACTCGGGTATAATTCCTAGTAGAAGTAATGAGCAACCAATTATTAGAAACACCTTCTCTATTACCCATCAATTTAAGTCCTTATTGTAGTTGTCAAGAGTTTGTATTGGTATGACCCCAAGATCCTGCCTTACGAAACTAGCTGATTGGTGATCAGCCGCCATCAGTCATCAATCGCCAGATTATAATATTATAAGAAACACTTGGTTAGGTTCAGGAAAACAACATGTTTTGGGCTTAATATTCCTGTTTTTCCATGTCTCAACATCTCAACACGGACGGAGATGTCCCGAGATCTCTTTTAAAAAAATATCCAGTGGTGTCACTCTTACAAATATTCAGCCACCGTCCAGTAATCAGTCAACCAAACCACGGACACAAACCAGGCTTCCTTTAACGGTCCAGTTTCCATCGCTTTTAATCTAATAAACCTTTTATATAAATGAGTGAATTGGTTTCCAAGTAGGTACATGATCATATCTGAGTGATTACCAGCCTAAACCAATCACAACTGCAGAATAGTTTGTATAGATACCAGTGGAGGTTTCTCAGCTGCAGATATAATGTACTATATTTAATGTACCATATATTTACCAGGTGATATCTTAGTAATTAGGGAGCTGTAAGAGGAAGGGTTACCTGTGTTTATACCCATGTTTCTATAGCAGAGTGGTGACAAAAATAACCTTCAAAATAATAATGAATATAATACTGTTCTCTGTTCTCCAAGGAGCTGTTACATCTCCTGCTGATCTAGGCGGCTGAATATTCACAACACTCCCACCGCACTCTCTTCATGCTGTGATCGTGATAAACGAGCTACACTACGAGTCAACAGACACTTGTCTTCGGTTACCATTCTCTTCTCATATTCCTCATTTATTTGGGTTAAATTATGCAGTCCAAAGCTCCTTTTTTTTAAATAATTTACCAGTGTGCTGCTCAGTGTCTCCGGGGAGCTCTGCATTAGATTCAATTTCAGGCCCGCGTCAAGCAAATTTAGGGCAGTCATGCAGACGCTTCCTGGATGCACAAGGCTGAATGACTGCTGGACTTTGTGCATGCAAGCGAGCGTGTCCGTCTGTGGCTGCCTGTGTGAATCACCGTGTTGGTGTGTCTGGATCTTTGACTATGTATGTCTCTGCCCAAAGGCCTCAGCCCTCGTGCCTGTGCCCGGATCCCATCCACATCAGTTTCATTAGAGCCGTCTTGCAGCAGATTGTCTGGCGTAATTCAGAATTAATTGCGTGGTTTTATGCTAGTAGCTTCAAACAGGGCTCCCATATGGCGGCGTGCACAGTCAAGTGGGCCATTCTGTGGAAAGGGGTAGACGCAGATGTGCAGACCGCAGAACAGACACGCCGGGCGTTCATCGAAAATGAACTTTCCTGACTGTCTCGTGTTGTCATTGCTGTCATCTCCCAGAAGGTAGGACAAGCAACAAACCAGTCCGCTAACATACCTCACCCTGAGACGTCTTCTGTTCAGTGACTCGCAGTCGAGCGACTGACGTCCCGCGGCGCCGTCGCAGACGTTGTTGCATCAGAACAAAGCAGCCGACAGCCTGAAGAGGAGAAGAAAGACGTCAGAATGAGCTCTTCACTGTTCCTGCTCCGTCCTTGTGGTGTTACGTTAATCAACGACGGTGAATGACGGCGTCGACGTATGAACAGACCTACACTGCTCGGATAGTATAGTTGTCTTTGAAACTGCAGCTTTTCACTTGGCACATCCTTGCAGGTTGAGGCGCTGATTACAAATCATCATCTCCGTCAAATGAAACTTAATTAAGTAGACAATAAGAGCTGATTGCCTCTCCCTCCCACTGATGCTGTTATGGTGACATCAATAGAAGATAAAGAGCATCGTGAAGAATGATCAGACTTAAATGCTGAAGTGTAGCATTGGTGTTCTGGAGACTAATGCAAATGAAAGAAACTGTGATGTGTCAGGTTAGCTATTTCCAGCACGGCTGATTATCATATTTATATCATAATTATGATGTGGGCGGCTACAGCTGATGGGCTGAACACTCTGGAGCGTACACTATGTGACCGAAAGTATATGGGATACCTTAGAGTATATGTGATTTTATAATCATGCAAGTGCACTGGTAAGTATTGGCTGTGTGCATCTCCACCTGTTGATTTGCTTCATGTATGTGCAGCAGTGCAAAGTGGGAAATAGATCTGATCTGAGTCACTGGAGACAATCACAGGGAAACATGACAACAACAAAGGGACAAATATCATTATAAAAAAAAAATTAGTAGACAATATGTTATGATTTACAGCCAAATCCCCTGAAAAAGATGCTCAATTTTAAAAAAACAATCGGTCTCACCAGATTTATACACTTTCCATAAGCAAGTTTTAAGTCTAGTGTTCAAGTATAATCAAACCACAGTATTCATACTAAATACAGTTGAGTTTTTGAGTGGGCTGTTAATGGGCACTTTTCTTCCACAATGCAATGCACACAGTAAATGGAGGAGCTGCAAACAGCTGTAAGAAAAAATCATGCAAATTGTGGATTGTGACTTTTTGAACACACAAAAATAAAAAACTATTACAAAACATGTTGATGTATTTGTGGAGTGTAATTAGCGTCACAGCCACAGTTTAAATTTGACTTCTGACATAATACATTTTTATCTCTGTATAAAATTATACTTGTATGTTGATATATTTTATATACTGACAGCAAAAACATTACACAAAGACAATTAGTCTTCAGTATTTACTGTATGTGCAGGTAGATGCAATCTGGACTCTGAGGGCGGAAATGGATGCATCATTTGCTCATTTTAGTAAAAATGCACATATTTGTTTTTTTTCTGTGTCCACATACTTTTGGCCTTGTGTGTTTTTTGTGTGTTTATATTGATGTTTACCTAATTACTTTTTTGTAATATTTAATAATTATATTATATTATATTTAATTAGTTTCTGTTTTGTTTTGAAGATTAACTGAAACTGAATCTGTCTGATTGCAATAGTATGATAATTATTTTAGTTTATTTAAGTCCTTGTTAATGCTTTTGTCTTAAAGTACTGGGCTTCTTGGGCACATAGGGTGATTCTGTATATATGGGTGGGCAGGTAAAAGGACCGGCCAGCAGCAAAAAAGCAAACCGAACATTTTCCCTGCATAAGATTTGTTTCTGAGGTGCCTCAGTGGCCGTTTGACTTTGAATTTGAGATGTTTTTTTGAGCTATTAGACCTGATAAACCTGATTTCTTATGTCCCTTCATAGATGTACTTTATTTTGAAATCTATTATAACTGCAGACTTCCTTCCCAGGTACTTAATAGCCCGTGGTTTCGCAAGTGACTCCTGACCAGTGCAGTGATATCTGTATATCTGAGCACATTACCGTTGACAGATGATGAAAACACTTTGCCGTCTGACACTCCGTTATCTCCAGCATGTGTCAGCATCGAGGGGAACAAAGACAGATGCCACCGACATAAAAGCCCAGAGATCCTATCAGCTGTGCGAGAATGTGAAGTTGAGATTGTTTATTATGAGGAAGTGGTTGCATGGAGAGTTCACAGAGACGTGACAGAGATCTGACACGCCACTGTCCTCCTGCTTATTTGACAGGTCAGAGATCACAGGCACTCTGAGGCACGTGGTATTTATTTCATTAAGTGCTGCGCGCCTTCGAAGTAACCTGGGGCGATGCGGTACTCTGAGTAGTCAGAGGCTGGAGTTGAAGGAGGAGTGCAGCCGGGTTAGATGGTATCTTTACTCCCATCGAGGTTGAAGGATGCAAGAGAGAGTGAGTGGCCCTCAGGGTAAAAACAAAGCAGGAATTAACAGCTCGCATACTGTTGTCACAAGGAAACGTCTTCCACACTTTTTTTATCCAGCAGCTCAATGCAGGATATCAGTCCGAGCAGTGACCCATATTTGGGCTTACTTTGAGGCAGCCTCGGGCAAAAAGTAACGTCTATCTCTGCTGATGATCCAGAGGTGACCCAACCTGTTAGGAGGGCGTTCAGGCAGAAACGTCATGGATGTATCATGGAAACTAGTTTCCAGATTCCAAAATGGCGTCCATTCAAAAAATTTAAACTGTGTCTGTGTTGTGAGGCTCAGTGCCCACACATGTAAAAAATATCATCTCTATTAGCTGGGTTAAAAAAAAAACAAGATAATAAATGTTATATTATCTCATGTCTTTTTTTTTTTACTGCTGACATATGAAGGAAAAGCTCTTTGTGCTTCTGTTTTTGTTTTGCTTTGTTTCCTGTTATTGGCCACTGGTACAAACTGGCAGCACGGCCTGTGTGTGTGTGTGTGTGTGTGTGTGTGTGTGTGTGTGTGTGTGTGTGTGTGTAGCTCTGTTGAAAAGAGACGTTTCATTGATGACAATAAGCTTATTAAAAGATGTAGTTTTGGCGGCAGAATATTTGGGTCTGTGACACGCAGCAAATTTATCATTTCCCAACCGCTCAGCATGTGGATATAACAGAAAACAAGCTGCATTCAGTAAAAAATTTAAATGTGTTATTCATTCATTACCCATGGCAGAGCTTGAATTTACATTTTTTGTAATATTTTATAGTAATGTGGTTGCTGTGTATTTTCTACCAATGGATGACATTACTGTGAGAGCAGTTAGCCGGCGTTAGCCACTGTCAAATACTCCAACCCAACGAGTCAATAGTGCCAAAGAAAATATATAAAAATAAATAATGTGCAAGAAATGTGCACAGGGGTCAGTCACAATTATGCTACAGGTAAACAGCAATGCTAGCTATTGTGTGAGGTTGAGCTAAATGCTAATACGCTAATCAATTGAATTTTTGTCCTGATTACATTAAAAGTACAATGATAACAAAAGACACAACAGTTTATCCAAGAACACCAAATCCAATGGCAATCAGTCCAAGACAAATGTCTCAAAACCACAAACGTCAACAAGTCAGAAGATCTAAAGGCAGTAAGATTCATCCTCAGGGCGCCGTGGATGAACAAACCTACCTGGATATCCATCTAAAGAGATATTTCAGACTGGTGTGACATCACTGGATAATTTCATGGAGACCTTGGGACAAAAGCAGGATATTTTTGGTGGGAAGTCGAAACATCTCCAGCCGTGTTTGTGGTGACAAAACAGGTATTTTTTAAGCCAAAACATGTTTTTCAAACTCTGTGTGTGGTTTTTGTGCCTAAAGTCAACCAGATCATAAACTAAAGAAATGTAGAGTTTCAACGTATGAGTTGTTTGCAGAAATGTACGTTGCCAAAATTTTCAAAAGTTCAGTTCCAATCCTCGTCCTTTTGCTGCGTGTCGTCGCTTCTCTTTCTCTTCTCCTTTTCTGTCACAAACCTCCAGCTGGTTCATCTAATAAAGAAACAAAAGAGCCTGAAACATCATCCAAGCTGCTGGCTTCTGGCCAGAACAAAAACAAAACCATCATCATAATGTGACTCTGAATGTTGACATCACACTTTTTCCCAGCTTTGCTGAAAAGTTTGACTTTTTTTTTTTTTTTTTTTTCATGATTACGTGAAGTCTCTAACTCTGAGGTGAAAGTGTTTTTTGTTCCAGGTTAATTAACTTTCAGTGAGGTTTTCTAGAAGTAATTCTGAGCTGCTGGATAAACACAGACCCAGATCTCTTCTTTGTACCAGATCCACCAAATTCCATTCCACTGGTGGTGGAAAATAAATCCAAAAATAGGGTTTTGGCTGCCTGCACGCCACAAATTTCCATGCCAGCTGAATGAGGAACACTGGAATGCTCCGATGCCACAGAGGATCACTTCAGTCCCTCCGGGTGGATGATTTGGGGTTGTGGTTGCTTGGTGGCAGTGGGTGGAGGCGGGGTCACCTCTCATGCAGGTTGCTTTCTCTCTGGCCGCCGTCCACCCCGGCCGAACTCGTGTTTCGATTCCAACCCTCCACCTCCACCTCCACCTTCCCTCCTCTTTTCAGTCTGTGCCCTCAAGCCAGACCCTCCATCTTCCCCCAGGACCCTGTGTCCCGTCCAACCCCTCCAGCCCTGCTGCAGGCTGGGCAGAGTGACAAAACCATAGCAGGGCCTTTGGCTGGAGAGCTGGCAGAATCTATTAGCTCCCAGCAGACCGGAGCAGGTCTCAAATCCTGCTGCTATGAGGAACAGAGAGTATGACACATGAACGGAGTTGGGCAAGTCACTATAATATAATATATAAAATATAATGTATGAAAATATAAACCTCAGAAGTAAGACTAGGCATTTTTAAACTGGAAGCTACCGTAGCCTCGGATGAACCTGGTCTCTACTCACTATAAAACCTATTACTGTTACGATAACTTATTATCATCATTTGTCTTCTGTTCTGTGTTCAGCTGAGGTCATAAAACAGCCAGAGAAAGACGCCTCTCGCTGCAAAAACTGCACCCCTACAGCAGTCTGCAGGCGGGACTGAGGTGGCACTCCCATGCAACCCCAACTACCCTCCCATACACCATCAGGAAAGTAAAATGATTGGCTGCAAGCGTCAGTGATTAAACAGACATTAAGCAAAGATACATGAAAGAGCTGACCGGCCTATCAAACTGGGAGCGCTTGCTGTACTCACGGGGAGGTCCTGGAGCGACAACTAAACAGAAAAGGCTGGAGACACTTTGATGTTGTAGGCAGCGACATGAAGACAACAAACACACCCCGGCAGGAAGAAGAGAGTTTATGTCTCTTGTCGAAAGAAAGGGATGTTCTTGTTTGAAGAACGATATTGGTGAGCGTTGGACTTCACAGGACGGTGTTCACAACTTGGATTAATGTTATTTTGATCAGTTGATGCTTAAAGACTAAAGGGAAATAAATTATTGAGGACTGGACATAAAGTAGGGCGAGAACATCATGGTTTGGCTTAAAATACCTGTTTCGGTCACCACAACACTTAAAAAGTTCTGTTTAGCAGCCTCGCAGCTTGTAATCCCGCTTTGAAAATCAGCTAATACTAATAATCTGAACATTATATGCCACGTTTGTTGACTGGGCTGGTTTACTTTTGTACCCCCAGCACTGTACATGAAGGCAATGGGAGGAAATTAGAAAAGAAAAGTAAAGAAGAAGTAACTGCTGTATAAAACATCTACCAGGAGGCAGTTCAGAGCCACCACGCCGTAACAAATCAATTAAGAATGATAAGTAACTTCTCACTCAAGCAGCATTTTCAATTTTCAGACTGGAGTGTGGTTATTTCCTCACAGAGCAGGTTGAGGCGCAGGAGCGTCCTCCGTCTCCGCTCTGCTGTGACTATCGCGATGAGGCTCGGTGGAGTCGAGGCCTCTTTGAAACCCAGCTCAGCTGCACACGAGTGGAGTTTGTGGCTGCTGAATAGAAGATGGCTTCCTGCTGAGGTCAAGAACAAACCTCTACCATCCTCAGCCTCCACTCTGCTGAAGCATCTCTTCTGTCCTTAACATCCCCACCTGCTGCTTTGTTCCTTCCACCCTTCTCTTTCTGTGACCCTCATGTTTTTACTCACCACTCGAGCTTTCTATTGACCGTCTACAGTTTTCAAAACGATCTAATTTTGTTATTCCATCGCCTTGATCTCGTCTCCATCTATCTTTTAACTGTACTGTATCATCCATTGACCTGCAGTACCTGTGTTTTCACAGCTTTTCACTCCTTTTTCTCACTTTTATTTCTGTTCCTTTTCCCCCTTTCTCAATTTTTATAGCGGCATCAATTCACCTCCACTGAATTTTATTCTTCATTCTGTCTGACCCGTCCCTTTGCCTCTTTTTTTCCATATCACTATCCTCACTACAGCAGTCTCTCTTCTTCTTTATGTCACTACCTATTCAGTCATCTATCTGTTCTCTTCTGTCCCCTCTTCTGTTTTTTCTCTTCTTCTTTGTGCTTCACTTGTCGCGGCGTTGCCTGTTTCTCATCCCCGTTCTTACATTTTGACTATTCTGCAGAATAAGGACGATGTCACTCGAGGACATAGTAGTAGTATGAGGGAGTGAGTTTTCAAAAAGTTTATGAGGGAAAAAAAACAGAGACTGAACTACTACCATTAACAAAACCATTTTCTTTTGCTGCATATATATTTAAGGCTTTTCTATCACATCCTGGTGGCTTTTTCATTAAATTTTGATTCCATATCTTATTAAAAATATGTAAATCGCTGCCCTAAGAGAGCTGGTCTCCCAAGTACAGTAACAGAACCACATTATTACAATGGATGTTTATTACCCTGGACAATCAGGATCGTTAACCACACCTGCCATCATAAAAACTGTCAGCCTGCTGGTGTGCATGATGTATACATACATACATACATACACACATACATACATACATACATACAGACAGACAGACAGATGTGGTTTATCCATCCATCCAACAATCTTACAAACATCTTAATTGAAAATAGGTAAAGGGGTAAAGGGGTAAATTTGCTTTGGATAAACCGAGTACACGCACAGAAAGAACGTGAGTGATTGCATGCACCTGAAGATACTGGAGGAATTAAAGTGCATAATCTTCATGCAGCGTTGACATGGAAACCTGTTTCCATGTGGATGTACGATATCGATTTTGAGCTTCGTATCAAAACTGAGTCGCCTCCAGGAGGTCAAACACAAGATGTTGGCCTGTGCGATGCATCTCCACTGGTGCCGAGCCTCAGCGTAACCTCCCTTTCAAATGGTAATCGAGCTGAAGGTCAGCGACTCTTCACCCAGTAATGTACAGTGTGTGTGTGAGCATGTGCATATACACTATGTACAGCATGTAGTATATGTAGCTGCCAGAGGAATATATTAGTGTTTCACATGTTTCCAGAGGTGGAACAAGATCAAGCTGCAAAATCTTGAGGGGGCATGTGTGAGAATGCATGTTTGAGCAAAAGTGTGTGGTTGTGTGTGTGTTCAGCACATAACTCCATGTGTGTGTTTTTTCTTGATCAAGGGTAAGCTTCAGAGTGAGCCTGGGGACAGAGACCTCAC
This sequence comes from Pagrus major, assembly GCF_040436345.1. NCBI lineage: Eukaryota > Metazoa > Chordata > Actinopteri > Spariformes > Sparidae > Pagrus > Pagrus major. The sequence continues at coordinate 32,543,559 of NC_133223.1, forward strand.
TATAAAACTGTAATGTCAGTAGACTTTCTGCCAAGCCAGCTCCCAAAAGCTCCACTGCCCTTCAACCTGCTCGTTCTCCTTCAGCTGCCTCTGCTAAACTGCAACCTTCCAAGTCCAACTTCACGTACGTATGAGGCACGTCAGCCACGTCAGTACCGCAAACTCACCTCTTCTCCCACCCATAAATAATTAGCTCAAGGTCAGGGGTTTAAAGAGTTTAATCATCCAATTTAGTTGGACTCTGAAACACGGGGCAAGAACAAACAGCCTGATTAGCCCCGAGCACGAGTGGAATGTTTCCTCTCTCCATAATCCAGCTGAGCTATGAAACCCTTCTGATCAGAGACATCTGAGTGACGGCTGGCTGGACATCGTACAGTACGTATGCAAACACACGCATGTAAGCGCTCCTTCACAAAGACACATATTCAGCTTTTTCTTCAGCGCTCCTCTGCAGCTTAAAGCAAACCTTTAAGCTGCTGAATTATGGTTTTAGGCACGTTTTTGCCCCAAAACGAGGGCAGATGTGTAATTTTCCCTCATCAGATTTCCACGCTGGCCTCAGCCAACAAGGAGTAATTTGTTGCTCCCTCCTTCGCCGTCACCACAAAGAGGAAACGTCAACTTGACCCATCAGAACGAATCCCGTCAAATCAAAAAGAACCTCCAGACGACCATTTCTAACTCCCCCCTCCCCTCCCCATCAACAGGGCAATCACTTGTGTAAACCCGCTTAAGATAATTGAATGTTTTTCTTTGACATTCATCCATGTCGTTTCTCAACTGCAGACAGGAAACGTTCTTCTTCTCCCATCGTGCACGTTGTCAGGGATTGGCTCGGTTTTGATCGGGAGTGCTGATTATGTGAACGGTGAAATTACCTCCTGATCCGTTGAGGGAATTATGAGATTGTGGTAATGATTCCATCAATAACGGTGATCTCAACCTTTTCTCACAGAGGCTGTTAAACGCGGGGCAATATCGTGGAGTATTTTTTACGAGATTCCATCGAGAGGCAGGAGGCGCGGCGGCTTACAGCGCAGAAGAAAGAGTTGATGTAACAGATTATTCTCTGAAGTCAACAAATGCAACATGCTGACAGAAACATCATGAGGTGCAACTACGGTTCGTTACAACTGAGACAAGGTCAATGTGGCAACAAACATTACTAGTCAGAGGATCACAATGTGGTCAAAAACAAGATACAATTAAAGATAATTGAAAAATAACAGCCCTTCCTGTCCATTGCCAGACTTCCAAGTTCAACTTTGACTTGCTGCTCTGGCTGTAGTTTTTATGTCACCTTTTTAATAAAGTGATTTAGATCGTCTGGCTAAACTGTCTGCTTGTTTATAATTGTGTAAAAATAATAATACATCATTAGTATTTTGTTCTTTTCTTCTAACCATAATTATCTTTTGAAAATGAAGCTTGCACATTTAATGAAGGTAACTAAATATGGAAATCAGCTCAAAGCATTGTTATTAAACCAAATAATGTTTGTTTTATCCATGTTTATTATGTCTTCAAGCAATGCCCCGAGAAACTGCTCTTTCACAGACAAAGAAAAGGACAGGATGTAGTTTTTATATAGTGACATGACTTATGTACAAACTGTTGTAAATCCATTGTATTAACATTGTTTTACAGAGACAGGAGTTAGGAGAAAACTATTTTAATTTAAAAAATCAAGGGGGTTCAAACTGAGGCAGCAGCAGTTCCCAGAAAGTCCAAAGCTGAAAGTCCAGAGGAGGAGGTTCTGACGGGACAACAGGTGAGGCTGGGCGTGACTGGATGGGTTGGTGAGTGTGGCAGGTCTGCAGCACAGAGGAGGAGAAGGCAGGTGAAATTGCAAAAATCTACTCAAAGCGAGGCCTTGGTGTTACCACGGAGGGTTTCACAACGAAGTGGTGAAGATTGGAGGGGAAAGACCGGCTTAAGACAGGTAACTGGTGATCAGTGTAGATGGACCGCAGGTGTGTGGAGCAGCAGGTGAGAGGAGGCTGGCTGATGAGCAGAATGTAGGTCGGCCACGCCCAGCCTGAGACAAACACTGACAGACAGAGAGAGACCAACATACAACCAGAAGGGAGGGGAAACTCTGCAGATCCTAACAAAGCATGGTTTTTGAGCTGCTTCAGATGGTCTCCAAGTCCCCAAATGATCACTTGTTAAACAAAATGATGTTCAGTCGACATATTCTCACTGCAAACCTGTCAAATACAGTCTGTGGCCGTAAGCTTCAAGCTATGATGCTTCACCTGCTCCTCTAACATCAGTTTTGCACATGAAGTGTTCACATAACAACGTCAAATAGTCGCGGTTCGGTTAGGTTTAGGCACCAAAACTACTTGGTTAGGTTCAGGAAAAGATCATATTTTGGGTTAAAGTAACTACGTTCAGTCTCGTAACTCACGTCATGTAACAAGTGACATTAACTTTCATTCACGTACGTTAACTTACAAACAAACCGCTCTCGACTCTTAGTCCCAAACTGAACGCGAACCCTGGTCTCCAGCGGGAAAGTCCAAGATATGACCCACCCATCAACCCCACCAACCCCTGACTCAGACCTTTCTCACTCTTCATACAACTGCAATAGAGGGCCGCGTCGAAAAGTGACACCAGAGAGGAAACTACAGCATCAAACTCAGAACATGCTGGTTCAGTTATTAAGTAATCTATCAGGATTGTTTCAGGAAAGTTCAGTCAGGCTGTTATTTTTTCTCATCCCAGCTCGTCACATATGGACGTCGCCTTGTCACGTTGCTACAGACATACAACCTCACAAGCTTCACTTTAGTGTCTGTGTGTGAGACACTAAGCCTTCCTGCCAGGAAGCATTTCTGACTTGTGGTTAAAACTGTAAAATGGTCACAGTTTGGTTGGGTTTAGGCACAAAAGCATCCTCCACCTCTCTTGGGAGTCTGTTGCTCTGTGTTTGCTGCATGTGTTTAGCTAGTTAAAAGCCTGGTGCGTCTCCCCCTGTTTGTCTGTGTGAGACGCTGAGGGACATGACAAAGTGTTGGTATTTGACGCCCTGGGAATGAGACCGGTGTTGTGCCATAATAAGCATCCCTGCTGTGAAAAGGCACCTCCTGCCTCTGATTGGACTATCCTCACCCTTACCAATCTCATGCCTACAACCTTACCAGTGTCTTGTGGTTATTATCTGCTTTTCACAGCAGGGGGCTGCCTATTACGCCACAACACCAGGGTGCTCATTGAAATGAATGAGTTTGCTCTGCTGGGGTTGTTTGTCAGTTTTTACTCTTAGCAAACATTCCTACATCCGTGCCTCTACTGTGGGAGCCTTCGCAGGCTTAGCGTTTTAAATTTTGTAATATAACAAATCACAAAGGCACCAACAGCATGAAATATGCATGGGCTCGTTTGTGTAATGCTTTTTAACGGCGCACGCAACACCAAAAACCAAACTCTACATAAAAAGCTGCAAAATGACATATTTATTTAATCTATTATTGTAGAATATGATGAGGGAAAAGCATTATCTTGAATAGGAATAAGCTTCCTGCTGTATCCATTATGAGCCATCGTTTGACAACATTTTCCAGCAGCGATCAATACGGACAAAAGGACTCTCCAGGTGGATGATTTGTTAGTTTCATTAACCAGGCCACCATTGGCTGCTGCGGCTGTGATGTGACTGCAGGTTTGAGTAAACAAAGAAAAAGAGAGAAGTGGTGGGGGATTCTCAGGACAAGCTAGCAAAAGCACAATTAATTGCCATCAGCCCACTGAGGTTTCACAGCACAGGTTAAGCATCAGTGTTTGACCTGACTCAACACCACTCAGCGGCTTATCAACAGGACAGTGCAGGTAGAAAACACACCGCCATTGTCCCACTTTTATCATGGAAAGCAGATGCTGAAAGTGATGGTAGCCTGTAGCTGGAGCTCTCCCCTCTTTTAATTAAGGTGAGAAATTGACTGCTAAAAGCAATTTGCAGCTTCAGCCTGTCTAGTCAGATCTGCGTGCTGAAATAATGCTGCGTTTGCCGCCCTTCAACTCATTTTTCTCTCTGTCTCACCTACTCAAAATCTTCCCCCATCCCCTCTTTTACTCCTGGGCGTTGGTGAAAGCCTGCTTGGAAACAGTGCTAAAGATATTCAGCGAGGTGTCTCACATTTTAATTAACTCCGCTCTCCTCTCGGAGGTATCAAGAAACAAGTTTTTCTGCCTTTGTCTCCCACTGATGAACACAGTATGCTTCCACTCAGACTTTGAGGCGTGCCAGGGTGATGGTAGCTGGACGGCTGTGTGAACGGATAGCACTGCTGAGTGGTAACCTTTGATTTAAATGTACATGATTGTTAATCCCTCCCCCCAACCTCAGCTCGATAGCTTTTATGGTTATTGCGCATTGATTGTAATACGTTTGGAGGCTTGGAGGATGCTGTCCCCGTGATTGAAATGTTATGTGTCCAGCAGATCAATGGACATTAGTATTCTGCTGTAGCTGGTGCTCAGTGTACTGTATCTCAAACTGTACAGGCACTGTGTACAGGAGGGAGCCTTTCAGGAGAAACTACAGAGGAGTGAAGTCTCAAGAGGAAGGCAAGGGGCCGGCAGTGCTGTTGGAAGAAAGGGAGGATTGAAAAAGGGACAGAAACAGAAGAAGATATGTGAAGAGTATGGGGCAGAAATGAAAGATGATCTGTGAGGGGTTTCAGAAAAAATGCAGAGAGAGAAAGACGAAGAGCCCAGACACCAAACCACCATCAAAGAACGAACAGCCACAAAGGCTGACTGTCGCCTGCGTCTCAGCTTAAATAGCTGCACATGAAAGAAGACTAAAAAGACTAAAACTGATGGCCAGGTGGCTCGTACGTTCTGCGCCTGTGTGAGAGAAAATAACTCTCGACACCACCAGGTGGCAGTAGTCTTTACTGTCATTTAAAAAGAGGAAAATGTCTTTGCTGACTTTGGTGCCGGTCCAGTAGACGTTGAGATATTTCACTTGGTAACAGACGACTATGACTGATGGTGGCACAACGAGGAACGTCAAGTTAATACCAAAGTTAGAAAGTTACCAAATGTCAGAGCCATCGATCGAGTTGATGTCCTCGCTGTTAGCATCGCAACAAACTGCTTTTTTTCCTGCAGTATTTAGCTTTTAAATGATATATAACTGTGTTACTGTTTAAAATAATTGATGATTTGATACACCAGCTAGCAAAACTGTTGTGTACTCTCATTCATGTCATTTTAAATAATTAATGGCAGAAGGTTCTTCGGCCCATGTACAGGTTGTTCATTCTCAGTTTTTGCTCCTCTTTTTTGAAAGCTAACAGCAAAAAGCTACTTCATTTCTTAGCCAAGCGTGTGGTACATTATTTTCAGACGAGGTTACGCTCCTCAGAAATAGCTCTTGATGAGAATATTCTAAGTTTTTGCCACTAGTGACTCCGCTATGCTTCATATTTACCCATATGTCGATCAGTCAGTCAGTCAGCCTTGGGTTACACTTGAGCCTTGTCTTTGCAGCCTATGTTCTTGAATCTGCACAACAATAGCTCATGCTGCATTCGCTATCAGCTATTCCTGTTTGCACTGTTACCAGACGAGAATCACGGGGTTACTCCTGAAATATGAGTCATAATCTTAAGTCATGGAGACTCTTTTTCTGTCATTTCTAGGCAGATTTATGGACATTTGGTTCGATGAAAAACAGAGAAACTACTTCATAGCTTGACAACATTTGTCAGCCCAGTGAAAGGGTTAAGCAGAAACAAAAATCCGAGATCATGACCATGTGAACCAAGTCAATATTTTTATGGGAAAAAATAGAACCTTGTAACTTGCTCATGAATTTTCTATGATGAAAGAGAAGGTGAGAGGTGGATAAATAAAAAGTGAGCGGGGTATAGGTGAGAATAAAATGAACTGGGGGAAAACACTTTCACTGTCAGAACAGTAGTAGTATGGATACGGCGGGGGGGATAGTGTATGTGCAAAAAAAACACAACTTGGGTGTGTGGGTGTGTCGGAGTGAAGATTAAAGTTATAAAAAGAAAAAGTGAGGCTGAGAAAGGCTGTTAATAAAATGCACTGAAAAGAGTGTGAAACTGGAGGCTGGGGGAAGGAAGGTGCAAGCACACCGAGCAGCGTTTCTCAACACCCAGAAGCATCTGACTCTGCAGCACCAGCAGCTCGTTGAGTGACTGTCAAGGACAATTTCATCTATTCCTAACATGTCCCGTGCTTTTTTCACCATTATAACACAGTCTGCACATACTAAACAAGCCATTTGAAGCTGTATCAAACTGTTTATTCCTGCACCAGTCGACCCGATCATGTTTTCTCCTTCCTTGTTATCTTAACTCCATCAGTCCAAACAGATTTCCCTCTGTGTATTTATCTGTTTCCTTCTGTGACCAGGGATATCAGCAGTTTTGTTGGGTTTGGGTGGCATTCCCCTTAAGTACACAGTGGAGAGACACAATTCCCATTCCTCCCCTAACCCACGTAAACACAACAACTAGGCAGAATATGGGATGTTATAAACTTCCCCCCCTGCAGCGAATAACAATCAAATGTTTGTGTAAAGGGACTGAGGGATTGGGGGACGACCAAGATGACACGTTTGCCCTGTTCAAATGTTCTGCGGGATGGATAAAAAATGTTAACAAGGCTTGTTGTGGGAAGAGGAAACCCTCCGTAAAGGGCCTCTGCTGCTTGTTGGGAGTGTTTATCCGAAAGGGCTAAATGGGGAAATCAGATACCGTTCATTCTCAATCCCTCATCCCTGACCTATCAGTGAAAGCTAAGCTGGGCTGTTTGCCTGTTTGCCACTCTGCTCCCTGGTAATAGTATAAGCTTTAGAGGACAAACAAAATGGCGGGCACCGAGCGGATCGCCTTGCTCCTGCGGCCGCCGGCAAACCGCTGCTGTTTACTCAGCACAAAGCATGCGGTGGCTGTGGTGCGCCGGAGAAACTGTGGGATCGGTGAATTATTCCTGGGTGTATCTGCTGTTTCGAGGATGGGCTTCGCCGTCTGACATGACAGAGTCGGAGCGTCTGTTTCAGCTCGACATCTCAGAAGACCCGCGCTATTAAACAAAAGGATATCAAGTTCATAGCAGCTCAGTTCCTTCAGGGGTGAATTCTCCCAATCAGCCGACGGGCAGAGACAGCGAACAGGGAAGAAGTATTATATTTTGTCCTGCCTTTTCGCAAAAATAAACACACACATAACCACTGATTGCAGCTCATTGAGAGTTGGTCCTCTATTATGTGAAACCTCAAAGCACGGCCTGCTGATTATGGGGACAGCGATCCCTGCATCCACGCTGGCACGGTAACAAAGAGAGGCGCTCCGTTCGCATGTGGCCAAGGGTGGCTCGCATTACCAATTGTGCTGACCAATTAAGACTGAATATAAAAGGCCTGTTTAAAATGAGTTTCAACAGGGTTTGTCTTTGTGTAGATGTTTGTGTGTTTGTGCGGTCTGATTAATTACTCCTGATGCAGCCTTTTTGATGTTGCTTTTTTTCCCCTGTCTCGTCTTATCTCTGTGCTGAATGGTAATGAGGCAGTGTGGGCCCGTCAATCAGGGCCAGCCAACCATGCTGGAGGAATCCTTCTGTTAAAGGAGACGTTCTGGAGGGGGTCGGAGAAACTTTGGACTGAAGACGAAAGAGAAAAATAACACCAGGACATACAGATACATTACACAACAACCCCACAACAGACTCCCACTAACAAGATTGAGTAATTGTAGTTTAGTTCAAGAAAATGCCAAAATATATCAGCTCGTTCTCACTCCCACCGTGACAAACCAATCACCCCACTGGTGCGGTAATGTAAGAGCGAGAAAAGTCAGAGTCGAGGTGTGATGGGGTGGTTGGATGGGTCATACACTGGACCCTCCACTGACCGGGGTCTGCGTCCTGTTTCTGAAGATGCAAGACTGATTTATTTTTTTTTAAGTTATGTTAGGCAAGTAAGTTTATGTACTTAATGTTGTAACTTCTGTCACTTATGCAGCGTTGCTTGCATGACTTATATTATGAGACTGAATGTATCCTAATCCAAATATTTTTTTCCTAAACCTAACCAAACTGCAACCGTTTGAGAAAATTGAGTCCAAACATGTCATAAAATGAGAACTGTTTTGTCAGTAAGCTTTATTTTGAAAGTCTTTCATATGACCCCCTCATGTGCAAAACGGACCCTAGAGGCGAAGGTAGAGTGTCATAGCTGGAAGCTAAAAGCCAATAACCCTGCCGCCGTATTTGACGAGCTGTGAGTGGGAGTGTTGGATATATCCTCTTCATCCTCCATACATGGTGCGAGAACATACTGCATGTGCTGAGGAACCTCTACAACACCAGGAGGTCATCTTTATTTTATCCTGTTTTCCATCTTCGCTGGTTCCCTATTTGTTCCTCTCCTCCCAAGTACATGTTCTCATTATTCACATTGCCACAGGGATGTGTATACGTGTCTCCACTGTAAAATATAAAAAGAGAGTCCCGGGCAGGCTGCCAAGGATGCGAGCAGACAATGACTTCAGCTAAATGTTTGGGACAAACTTAAAGACAAGGATAGGAGGGCGGGAAGCAATGAGTTTTGTTAGTTCGTAAAGGGCAGCTTCATGTCGGGGAAAATGGGTTATGACCATAGAGTCAGGGGGTTTAAATCTCCAGAGGAGCTGGGAAAGGTTGGAGTTAGAGAAAAAGGTAACACTCTCCTTTACCTAATTTAACTTCCACCAATGTGCCCTTTAGCAAGGCACTGACCCTAACTGTTGGTATGTAGCTACTCAGCGGGCAGTAAAAGGCTGCAGTAGAGGGCAGATTAGAGAAGAGTGTGTCAAGGTTGTCCATCAGATCACATGTGTAGGTGTAAAATGGGTCAAAAACTCTAATGACAGTATTTATGAGCCACTTTTCTAAAAAACATGTTAAAAATGTAAGGTAACCTCTGTAAGCCCACGTGAATAACCAATGCTGATGACCACAAATGATCACATGTAACAGCAGTAATATATGATAAAGAGTTTTTACAGCGTTGAAGGTTAAGTTTTTGTATCCTCATTTTATTTTAGTGCACATTTTACTTAAATTCCTTAAATGAAGTTGCATTTGTTGAATGTTATAAGGTGGTTTTGCATTTGAACTCTGGTTGTAGGTGAATGTCTTGCAACCTTTTCACACTGGGCAAAAAAATCCCACTATGTTTACCTCAACAACTGAATAGGTCGATTGCAATTGACGCCCAAAACAACAATCCAAAACAATGACCCTCGCAGCGAACCACCGATATCGGACCTTCGTTGTACGGTCGCAGTTTGATTAGGTTCATGCAAGCACACTGCTTGGTTAGGTTTAGGGAAACATCATGGTTTGGCCTAAAAGTCTACTCTACATACATAACTTAAGTTACATAACGTTAATGACGTAACTTCTGTATGTTCGTGAAAGTCAACAGTGAACGCACTAACAGTCTCCTGGGTGAAAGTCCTGTGCTTTGTTTGAAGACCATCCATCCCTTCACAGACTTGGCACTCCATATACTGACTTCCCACTTTGTTGCCGTAATAATAATAAGAAAGGTAAATATGGGTCGTGATAAGCTACTTTCCTAGTCGACCTATATAGTCATTTTTTTCTAACGTAAAAGTTACAAAGCAAGCATTCCCACATCACGTATTTATCGGCTCCAGCTCCGATCGGCAGTGATAGTAACAGGACGCACCGGCGCACTGGTTGAAGATCGTTCAGTTGGCGTCGAGGTTGAAAGAGAGACTGAAGTAAAGGATATAAAAAAGTTACCACCGTCACAGGTCACTGGAGAGACAAACTTGTCTCCTGGCAATGGGAAAGGAATCAACCTCCCATTATTAGCGCAGTTACCTGTTTAATATACATGCTTTGGTGGGGGAAAAAAATGGTTGTATGTCGGACAACCGTGTGTTGTCCCCATCCAGACAAAACAATACCACATGAATGAAAGGTGCGCCGACAAGACAAGGCCAACAGGAAATGGCCTGGTAAGCCATCCGTAAGATAACAGGTATTTCACGGGACGATATCCTGTTTGCAATCAGACTGACATTCTAAATCCGTGCACTCGGTGGGTGGTGCGATATCCTTCACTTTATAAGATCAGAACATATCAGCATAAGTCGTTTCATCCCCGCTGTTACTATGCAAGTCAGATTACCTGGCTTTGATTTCCTCCACACAGAGGACGGCCTCTCTCTCAGCTCTCGTCTTGGTCTTTGCAAGTTCTTATCAGAAATCAGATGCCCGATCGTGCATGATGCAGCTCCTGCCGGTGGTCTTCAGGTGCTCGGTCGGTGTGCACGTATGAGCTTGTGTGCAATTCGAAATGTGTCTGCCTCTGTGTGTTCAGGTCTCACTTTCACACAAGTCTGCATAATGAAAACCATCCTCCGTCTTATCGCATCCCCAAGTTAACTGAATTAAACTTACTGATTGTTTAACCTCGGTGATTTCACTTTTATGCCTCAGACCAAACAGAGTTCAGCCAGCTCATGTGGAATAGATTATGTGACTGTGGAATGAGTACATTGATGATATTTGGGGGTCTGGGCTCTGACCTTGTGACACTCTGCAGTAAAAATACAAAACTCAGCACAGCGGGGAGTGGAGATTCAGATTCCCGAGCTTACAGGGGGGATGCTCCAGTGGAGATGGGGATTTTGAAATGTTGTGAGTGCAGCAGCAGACTTGAGCTGAATGCCCGGATTAGCTCACAGGATTTTCTTCATTAATGAAGTTGAAGAAGGCCAAAAAAAAAAAAATAAGTAAGTCCAGGCAGTTATGATTATTGTCTGAGTCAGGAAGAAAATAGACACACAGGCTGAATTAAGGAAACACTGGTGGACAAAAAGTAATGTAACGAGTAAGAAACGTAGGCAGTTACATTTCCTGTTACCTCTGACTGAATGCATTTAATACACTGTCCAATTAATTTGTCCAATACTGGTGTGATTTGATCTCAAGCAGCAGATGCAGGGCTACAAATCAGGTTTAGTAAATTGGATGAAATATGCAAAAACCACCAGAATCGTCCTAGAAGCTCGTTCAAATATGCAAGAAAAGAGGAATGGATTCATGTCTCATTATATTTTAGAACAATGCTTGATAAAGTCATTTTTTGTAATTAGTTGTTACCCCCCTAGAGGAAACACTGAATACTTGTATTTTCTGAAGAAAGAGATAAGATTATAGAATAACTCTGCACTTTGCAGAGATATTTATTTCTGTACGGATGTATTTGTAACAACCTTCAAACCCTATCTCGGTCAGGGACGTGAAATACTGTTGCTGTAGCTCCCAGGTGTGAATATATCTGTGTAAATGTGAAGCAGTACCTCACTGGAGAAGAGCATGCACGCTCAGCAAACCCTGCGCTGCATAAATAAAGGTTGAATTACTTAATATAACCTGGGCTATTATTCCCCCGCTCCTCTGAGACCAATTCATCTCGTGGTGAAGTTTGTCCTGTGTGGTTATGTAACTGATCCCCGATAAGTTCTTAAAGAGCAAAGTATTTCATGAATATCAGCTCCGGTGCTGCTGGATGACACTATGTGCATACATTATTAATCTGACATTACTCAAACTAATATGACTTCTATGGTCATATTTAAATAACTAAACTTTTCTTTAGTTCCCATTGTCCCTGCAGCTGTTGTATTAAAGGACACCTTGGTAAGGTGAGACCGTCCTCTTTAGATCATACAGAACCTGCAGAACCATTTGTTTTATGACTCACTGATCGCTCCTTCTCAAACAATCAGCCTGTCCTCATCAGAAAGAAGCCCATAGAAGTCGACTGTGTATTATGACCCATAGGTTATTCGTTAGGTGGCGACCTCTAATGGCTGTTTTATTATAATGACTGCAAAGGAGGAAGTAGTGAGTTACTTGTATAATGTAGGTACGATTGTAACTGAAATTACAGACGTTTTTAAATTATTTTAACCTGAACAGCAATGTTTTCCTAAACCCGACCGAACTGCCAGTATGCAGCACGTCAGCTCGTCAAATACAGCAGCTTGGTCAGTGGCCTCAAGCTTCAACCTATGAGACTATACCTATCCAACCTAGCGTCAGTTTTGGACGTGAAGGTCGTCACTTTCAATGTAAAGTCTGCTGAATGCTTCAGATGATATAAACATTGTTGAACGGTCACTGTTTGGTTAGGTTTATGGGAAAAAACCTACTTGGTTAGGTTATGAAAAGGTCATCAAAACAAATCCCTCTTGACTCTGTCACAAGCAGGATGCATGCTCCAGCCTCCAGAGGGAAAGTCTTACTTATTTAAAATGTATTAATAACCCACCCATCCACCCCAACCACTTCCTGATTCGGACATTTTCGCTCTTTATACTCCTTCAAAAGGGGATGCTAGAGCGCTAACAACAGCATCGAACTTTGAAGCCATGGGCTGTTGACCAGGCTGCTGTATTTGACGCGTCAGGAGTGAGAATGGCGGGAGTGTACGGTGGAGGTCCATTGCACCTGTAGTGATATATGTTGTTTTGTGAGATGCTGTGACCGTGTATCCAGTCGGTTTGGTATGAGGATGTGTTGAAAGCAATAATAAACTGTTCCCAACCTAAAAAACAGACCAAAATACTGAATCGAATGTTTTGTTCTTTGGGATTCTGCAATCGTCCACCGCAGATCTGTCTTGTCTGATGTCAGCACTGGCACACATGTGAAATGAATCATCACGGTGCTGCAGAGGGCTATTAAATCACAGAAACCCCTGATGTCAGGAGAATCTGAGATTTACAGCGAGCTTACTGTATGACATCTGTTTCATGACACCACACATCCCCAGAGATAAACCCATCCTGTGTTCACATAGGCATGTGATAACCGTGACGAAGCAGCTATGAGCTAAAAGCAACACATTCATCGCTCACTGTGCTACATTCTGATTCCACACGGGATCTTTCAGCAAATTAATGTTTTTTAAACACCACATACCAGAAATCACCTCCCTCTGTGACTTTTTCGGGCGTGTCAGGCAATATAAACACTGACTAACATGAGTGATCAACATGTTTTTTGTGGGTTTGCTACTTGTTTGCAATTGCAGACAAAAGGATACCTGGAATAGCTGCACGCTGAGTCACCAACCCAACAAAGTCATTTGTGACTTGTCTTGGCAGCTTAATGTGATACCTACAGTACATGTCTGAACGCATCACCTCCAAGGACAAAGCAGAGAGGGGTTCTGTGGAAAGAAAAACTTTAATTAAAATTGCATTAGTTGCAGCAGAGATGGTAGACAAGAGCAATATTTTCCATCCAAGTGGCTAAAGGAGTGTAACAAATGTGCGGCGTGCAATTAAAATGCCACTCACGGGGGTTTAATTGGCTCTAATTATGTTGTGTGTCATGAGGTCAGCGGAGGAAAAATCTTTTCATGAGGAGACGACACTCTTTCTCACAAGTTGTCTCGCTTCTAAGTTCGGTTTAAAAATAAGTGAAAGTGCAGAAAAGAAAAGAAGATGAGAGACTACTGGGTTTAAAATAAAAACCAGACATGCAGTGTTGTGATGCAGTTTGACTAATTCATTGTACATTCCTTCAGCACTGCTCTGGTTGTCTACTTCTAGCCACAGTAGACCTGAATTGTTTAAAAAAATGGTTATTTATTTATGCATCAGCGGGGTCAGAAATTTAAAGGTACATGTTGCATGTTTGTAAGAAACTATACTGAGTCTCTACCATGTTTTGGTGTCATCGACAGCACGTTTGTTTCTGTCCTCTGTTGTCGGTGTTGGAGTTTGAAACGTTTGTGAAGTCCACCTTGTAAATCCAGAAACCAGCTCACTTTATAGAACTTTTGGATAAATAATAGATAAGATAAAAAACAATAAACTGTAGCCACCAGTGGCAAAAACAAACCTACATTTACTCAAGTAGTGTGAAGCTGCTGAGTGTTATTTTCTTATTAAACTTCATGTATTTCAACAGTAAACGCTGTTATAGAGTGTTTGGTCAGTAACCCATGCAGTATTTCCAATTTCTGCTTCTTTATACTTCATCGATTACATTTTGGTCGCAAACATTGTACTTTTTCTTCCACTACACGTATTTAATAACTTTAGTTAGGTCATAGTTACTTTTCATCCTGGAGTCATAGTGGCCATGGTACCAAATTTGAGGAAATTCCCTAGATGTGTTTCTTGAGATGTGGCGTCGATGATAATCGGATGCCATGAGATCACTGTGTCCCTGACCTTTGACCTTTGGCCACAAAAATCTAATCAGTTCATCCTCGAGTCCAGGTGAAGATCTGTACCTAGATGAGAAAACATTCCCACAAAATGTTCTTGAGATACAGCGTTCACAACATTGCAGCGTTTGAACACGATATCTTCACTTTCACTTTGTACGTATGACTTTTGGATACTTGTGTCGACACATGTCATGACATGAGTTGAGGCAAATGTGATGGTATTTTTAGTGTTTAGAGCCAACGGTTACTAAGGTGATTAAGAAACATAATTGTTTTTTGAAGTTGAAAGTTAAGTTGAAGTATTGAAGCATTAAACAGTAGAGTCTTATCAACCACATCTCTCCTCCCTCAGCGTGTGGAGTTTTCTCAGCTATCATAAAATAAATCAGCAGCTTAATGCAAACAAGACATAATTAAAAATGATTGCTTCTGTGTTGAGAAACATGATGATATCACTCCAACAAATCTTTCAAATGGGATTTAAATTGGGGGGAAACATACAGCTCCTTCCTCTTTGCACACTTCACCAATTACCGACCTGCCGAAACCTGCGTTGTTCAACCCTCAGCGTGCTCCGTCTGTACCTGCAGCTCGGCCTACCTGCGGCATGCCCTGCAGCAGAGGAGCCCCTGTGCTCTTAGAAACAGAGGGATCAGCCGCTGTCCGCTTCCCTTTTGGCGCTCCCCTGTGCCAGCACATTACTGCCAACAACGATCCAGTCGAGCACCTGCTGATGAGCGCCGGGAGAAGACAGGAAACATTAACAAAAAAAAAGTGCACAACACAAACAAGCAGCCTTCATCTCTGTGCTCTCTGCACTTTCTGTGTAATCAATCACCTTCTTCTCCCCTTTCCTGGCCCTCTGTTCCTGCTCCTACCTCCCTCTTGTCTCTACAACTAAGCATTTCTTGGCAAAATATAGAGGGAAAATTTCATGGTTGGTGGCAGCGTTGTGAAAATGTCACTCTGTGGGCCATAAATAAAGAAGTATGAGTTTGACTTGGGGAGCCATTTTTCACCAGGGTTTGTTTTCCTGCATTTTTTACATTTTTTGTTTTGTTTTTTCTGACGTACACATCTCTGGACGCTCCGTCCACGTGATTCAGAAATGTATTATGCATTACTGTAAATACATGCATGTAAAAAAAAAGTACAACTCTCCCATTTTACTTTTACTCTTTAACACATCTGAGCACACAAACTTCTGCCTCAATTTGTCTTTTTATTTTCCGAGGCGATATACAGCGCTTTCAATCACACCAATACGAGTTTTGACACACTAATAAAACAGAACAGGCCACTCTGGCGCCGTTCCTTCCCTCTGAAGTAGGAGTTCAAATGTTTAGGTGAGGATTATATATGGCCCTGTGACAGCAGGAGGGAAGGGCTTGTTAAAAAAAAAAAAAGAAAGAAAGTGAGATTTTTTATGTAAACATAAATTTCTCACTTGGACTTGTGGGATATTTGTGCCACAGCTCCCAGAAACAAAGGGACCTGATGATGTCACATCCTCTGGAGAGCCCTCGCACAAAGAGTTCACGTTCTCACCAGGATGACGGATTTATGTACAGACTCCTTCATGTGTGCACACTGTGGCAGAGGCATTCAAAGGAATCTGTTAGTGGGCCAAAAGGCATGTCGAGGAAGGATTTACGCTGTTTGAAGAGCTTTGCACGGATGCTTACAGTGATATTACAGCATGTTTCAATGTCAGACGTAAACCTGAAACAAACAGAGAAAGACACGCAGGGTGTGGCGTCCAGATTAGAGAGGAGTATCCACACATTTGTGAGCCAAATGGCTCCGAGACAAATGAAAATTGGCCTCCAACTGAAATCTCAATCAATCAATCAATCAGTCATTCAGTTTGTCCCTGAAGGGCAAAAGGCTGTGCAGGGAAACACAAGATGAAAGGAAGACAGAATGCACTGATTAAGATCATTTAAAAATATAAATCATAAAATAGACTACATAATTAAAAATGTAAATGACTTAAATATTTACCAGCCACGTCAGCTTTTGTAGTGGGGGCAACCACAGAGGCTTTGCCAGGTGTTTGTACCTGTTTCTGTCTGTCTGTCTGTCTGGGCAGAGTTTGTCTGCGTCACAACCCGCAAGATGAAACTTTACAGGGGCGAAGTTGAGATCATGGGTCAGAACGGGAACGTGTGGACGGCTGGGTGATCGTATCACAAGATGGTCTCTAGTTGAGTTTGAACTTACCTGTGGTTTTGCAGAAACGTACTCAGCCAACATGTATCCTGGTGATTGTGTCTCTTTTCCTCACAGATTGATGTAAAACAAAAGTTTTCTTTGCCTTTTGGTCTTTCACTGTTTTAGTTCACTGACCTTCTGAATAAAGTCCTCGCAGGGTGAAGACACTCACATGAAGACATGTCCGACAGTAGGAGAAGAAGAACGGATAAAGATGCAACCAAAAGTGATAAAAGAATGACATCAGACAAACACTTTAATACCAGTTGGATTTCTATATCTGTGTGTGGGTTATATAAATCCTTTCAGTGTGTTCTTGTCAGTCATTTCATTCCACATTAATCAGTCGTGGCAATAATATCCCGCCAAGATATAAATCGGAAATTATCAGCAATAGATGAGGCCCATACCACTTCTTCACGGCTGTTATTCATGCCAATATAGAAAAATTGAATCTCTAAATACCATATCATTATATTTCACGCGCCGGGCCTGTACTTAGCTACTTTATCTTGGTTATCAGGCCTCTCCCATCTGCCCCGTTTGATCCCAGCTGGGACCTAGACTCTGACGATACCAATTAGCCTTGGTGGCATTTTCCCCAGCAGTACTTTGATCCACCAGCCAACATTGTTCCCGACGCTGGCCCTCGCTAGCGTCAGCGCGCATTGGACAGGCAATTGGCAGATGTCTCGACTGGCTAGTAACAGACTAACAGGAAGTCTGGGTGGAATAGAGTACATCACAAGCCAGTTGGTACAGTGTGTGTGTGTGTGTGTGTGTGTGTCTAATATATGCTCACATACAGAGAAGCCTGAATCTAAGATCAGAGCAATTTATGAATTATGTAAATACACTTAACTGAACAGACTGATTCTTGACAGAAATGTAAATGTCAGTATTTCTGTAGCTGCTAATGTTTCAATATAATATGAATAAGAAGCAAAAAATCTGCCAACTATGGTGGAGAAAAAAAAGGCTTTTCAGCAATCCATCCATCCATCATCTCGCTTTCTACAAGCCTGATGTTTTATTAATTAATCAATTACTTCTTCCATGCTGTCATTAGCTGATGTCCACTCTCCGGCCTCTCTCTCTCAGTGCTGCCCAAGTGGGTTTTGTTTTTTTTACGACCAGTCCACAGTGATTACAATCAAATATGCACGGCCCAGCTGGCAGGAGGCCCGCGCTCGTAACCTTCGCCCATAACCTCCGAATGACGGCCCCTTAAACTGGACCATAAACACAACGGTATCGTCTGTTGGTCTAACCCTGGAAAAGGCAAACAAATTACATACACATATGCATACATAAAAAAAACAGTGGTCAGCGGTCGTGAAAGCTCGGGAGAAAATACATAAATCGGAGCTCCGTCCAGTTCTAACTTGCAATTACATGAGTGAGAGGGCCATCTTGACTCAGATGGAGTGTGTCAGGCGGATGGAGAGTTGGTGACATGGTACAAATCCCATGGCCTAAAAAGCACAGCTCTTAAGACTCCCGCAGGGAGTATTCATGGACGTCTCGCCTTTCATGACACTTTTACAGCGCGGGGATACAGATGTCCGGCTGGCTGAAGAAGAACAGGGAGTCTGCAGGGAGGCCCATTTTTGGACAACAGACTCTTCACCCCTGACTTGTTGTGAGGAATACTGTTAGTCTTATTGAAACTCCCAGAGGACCCGATTCATGTCAGGTTTCCTTTTCTTCTTTTTAAAATGTGTTTTTTTCGTCAGTAGTTACATCTTTAAAAACACGCAGAGCTGTGCAGGAGCTTACAGACAGTCGTAAACGTACTACAGCGTGCAGTTATTACGGTGTGTGGGCCGCCTTTTACCAGCCTGCATCGTACTGTAATAATGTGATGTAATTACGTAATGTGTATAGTACAAAGTACAATTTATCATAATTATAAGTGTGTGCCACAGTTTGCTGATATCCATACACCTACTGTAATCTCATCACATACCTGAACAGGACAGGCTGTAGTTTATGTTCCAGACTGGATCATCCAAGTTAAAGAGAACTTCACACTTAAATCGTGGACATGTTTAACTGCTGCTAGCTGCTTTTTAAATGTCCTGTTGTTGGGTGCACACATTACATACTGTCAAAACGTCACCGCCCTGTCCCAGCCAGGTGAAATAAAATGTGCACTAGTAAAAATGAGCTAATGTGACATTCACCCAACACTCAGTCATCCTCCTATTCTAGTCTGGTGACGTCTCACTAACCTAGTGTAACGCTATCAGTCCAAATATCTCTGATTTATTAGGTTTCAAGCATATTTTTATGATTTGTAAAGAGGGCATGTTCGAGCTAAGATTGTGTGTAGAGTTGCTGTTTTCTTTTTTTTTATTGATGTAGTTGCAGAGTCCTGGTGAAAACTTAATTACCAGGTACCAGTCGACCTAAAATTAGCACCTGACTTCTTGTCACACTGTGTGGTTTTTCCTTTTGTTACCATGGTCACACAGCAAGCTGTAAATGCAAGTTGATTTCATTTCCTGGTGACACTTTTGTACTGAGAACAGCAGCAGCTACAGCCTGCTGTCCGACACAACCTGCAGTTTTAACTCAACGTGTGTTTTGTGCTCTCGACGTGCTGTGAAGTTTCTGCAGGAGGAACTGAAGTCACAGATAGTTGCAGCTTGTCCTTCATGCAGTTATCACTCGTCATGTCACGTTCAATACATGTCACTCTGTTGTACATGTTATGTTGCTACATTGATTGTTGTTTTACCAGATAGCATTCGCTCCAGCTCGGTGCTCTCATAAATAAACGGTAAAAGTTGCTAAATGAGTTTGATTTTGATTTTCAATGAGGATGCATGGATATGTATCTGATATCTTCTTCTTTAAAACGTATTGAACTTCATTTAAAATGTCAGCAAACATTACGTTCTGTTGATTTTAATGCACATAGTCATTTAAGAGTTGAAATTAGTACTAATAAATAATTTTATTTCGTCAGGCTCCACAAAAATGTAATATATATGCATTTTTTTTACTTCCCTCAAGAGCACACATTATAAAACAGAAAAATAAGCTAATTTTCCATCATTGTGACTTAAAGTAAAACTGAAGCGAGAATAAAAAAGCAGAATGACGACGTAAACCGCTGCCAGGAGAGAGAGAGGAGGGCGGAGGGCGTGACGAACGGACTGCAGGAGGAAGAGAAGAAGAAAAGAGGGTATTCATAAATCAAAGTTGACGGGGGTGTGGAAGGAGGCTCTCACCCTCACCCACACTCCCCCACCCACCCTGCCTCTCTCCCCTTATATTACTTTAATTGAAGTCGTTTAATAATTCTGAAACTATTTTGCCCTGAGCGTGCGCTACCCATAAATCCCCACTTCTGTACACACGCTTAAGCTACACTTAACATTCCTCCATGCTACTTAATCTTTCATCTTCTCATCCATCCCTCTCTGCTGCCTGCCTCTCCTCCACCCTCCCTCACCCCTCCGCCCTGTCTCTGTCTGTCTCTCCTCCCTCTTTTTTTTATCCCTCCTGTCGATTCCCCCCTTTTCAATCCGATCTCCTTCCCACCCCGTCTGTCTACGCCATCTTTAATTATCAGTCCTGTCAACGTGTCCTCGACCTGTTTGTTTGTCTCCCGTCTCATCATGTCCTCATTTCTGTTAAAACACATGCACAGGTAGCAGTTTACTGTATGTCGAACATTCGCTGGGTTTCATTAGATTTAACCCGAGGAGATGAAAATCATGTTCGCCTCCGTCATGTGTTTACCTGCAGCAGGTATGTGCATGTGTGTGTGTGTTTGTGTGTGGGTGTTAAATGTGTGCAAAGGTGGAGGCCAATTATTTATTTCCCCGGCCTTTTCTCCCCTCTTCCTAAACCACAAGCAGACGGCGGCCGTGTTGCAGTAAATAGCACCGATTGTAATTTTCCACATGGTCCTGAGCTCACACACACACACACACACACACACACACACACGTCTCCTGAAAGTAATGCTCTTAAACTGTACAGCTAATTTGCATTAATTTGCAAATATGTTTTGTAGGAAGTCTCGTACCACCCAGTTTCCAATTAACCATCTCCTGAGAGAAATAACCGGCTGTTTAGCTGTTAAATCTTTCACTGTGTTCACCAGCTGGTCTCTGGATGTGTCTCTCACAGGTAGAGTAAAGATCAGACCTGAGAGTAACCGCAGAGTTGGTGATAATGATAATACACAGGGGTGAATTATTAGGGAGTGTGTTGGTTGCAGGAGAGGCTCTGAGAGGTGAGGCCTTTCCAAAAAAAAAGGTCTCTGGGAGAGTTTTGGAAGGTTAACTTGGCATTTGTCTCCCAGTTTATTGTGTAAAAAGTTTGGTTTTATTTTTATCGATTTGTTTCTCCACTTGTGTCGGTGTATTATTGTAGCTCAGGAGGGTGGAGTGGTTGGTCAGCCTTGATACTGAACCTCAAATTGCTCCCAATGGCTTTTCCATCGGTGTGTGAGTGGATGTGTGAATGGCTGAGCAGAGAAATATGGTGTTTTCACTCCTGATGAGCAGGTCAGCATCTTGTCCTGACGCCTCCCTCATCAAATACATCCACTACAGCAGCTTGGTCAGCGGCCCTCAGCTTCAGGCTACGCTCTACTTACCCCTCTTGTGTCAGTTTTGCATGTGTGGGGCTCTGCGGTCAAGTTAGGCACAAAAACAACTTGCGACATCCAGTTAGACTTTACATATTATTAATATAGTCAAACAGTTGTGTTTTGGTTATGTTTAGGCATCAAAATCACTTGGCTAGGTTTAGGAAAACATCCTGCTTTGTATTAAAATAACGTTCAGTCACGTTCCCTTACATAACACAGGATGCAGAACCCGATCTCCTCTGGGGAGGTCTTATTTATGACCCGACCACCTCGACACACACTTTTCTTGCTCTTTATATTACTACGCTAAAGGGGAGCTTCCAGAAATGATGCTCGAGGGGTAACTACAGTGTCAAACTAAGAAGCGATGGGCCACTGACCACGCTGCTGTACTCCACAGATTGGGAGTGAGATCGGACTGTATTGCCAAACTTAAGAAGAAGACCGTCGCCTCCCTACATTTCTTGTTCTGTAGTAACGACCACACACCCACACACACACACACACACACACACACACACACAACCCGTGGACAGCCTTTAGAGAATCCAACAGAGCCACTAGAGTCTGAAGAGCAAAGAAAGATCATTTTATCCTTTTTATATTTGACTACTTTGTGAAGTCTTAAAGCTTCATCTACACAGAAAAGAGAGTGAAGTGTGAGCCCACTCTCTGGATGGGACCTGACCTTTTTGAATTGCAGACTAAATGTCAAGATATTTTAAACAATCTGCCTTTTGTCTGCTCTTGAAACACATCCGTGCGTGGGCTTCGAGGAGGATTATCCATATCGAGCTGAGTGGGAGTCTTGACTCGAGTGAGTCGAAGGTTCTCGTTGCATATCGTCACGGCCGGATGCTTATCAAGCTGATAGCGTAACAATGACTCCCGGAGGTTTCTTCATCTTTGCAGAAATATAAAGAGTCATCACATACTTTGTATATGATTTGAGCGGAAACTCCCTCCTGTCCGATCACTGAGTCATGATTGTTGATGAAGAGAAATGCTTCCACACACTTCGATAAGTTTCCTCACAAGAGAGATTTATTGTTCTTATTTTCTGTGGACGTTTGTTGACTGGTACGCTGCTGCTGCTCCGCCGACAGCCTCACTGTGCAAACAAGACCTTTAGCCCACACACTGTGACCTAACTAACCAAAACCTTACTTCCTCCTTGCTCCGAAATAGCCTCTATAAATAGAGACTGTGTCTGTCTTATTTTGGAAAAAAAAAGGAACTGGGACCACACCCATCCTTTCGCCTCCTTGTAGAAGAAAGAGAAGAAAAGAGAGAAATGTTCGACTCGTTTAGAAGAAAGTTGGGAATGTGTTCCAGCCGAGCTCCGTTCAATCATGCTGCTGTAACTGAACTCTGATAATAGTCGAGCACTTTGGCCAGAAAAAGGTTGAATAAAGGATAAAAACAAAACAAAAATGAAACTTCCGGTGAAATAAGCCTCCCCGGCAGTCGATGATTACGTACCTCCATCTCGGCTCTAAGAGCCCGGTGTCACTGACATTTATTCAAAAAGCCTCACCTGGCCCCCTCGCTGTGAGGAAAAGCACCCGGACTTTGAGTGCTATTCATCTTAAAATGTGCGGTGCGTGCATTAGGCCTTCACCTATGGTGGGAAAGTGTCAAGAATTGATGAATAAGTCACAGTACTCTTACTCTTAAGCCGTTCTCCTGCACCTCTGTGTGGGGCGGTGCATTTAGTTCACACCTTGAACTAAATACGACGCCACCATTATTCTCTCAAGTCGTAGATATGAAAAGAAAAGAAAAAATGGACGGGAGCAGGATGGTGCTGTGAACCGTGGCTCTCTCGCTGTGCTGAAGTATTCATCCGTTGGAAGTGAAGGTAAAATGGCTCCCTTCCATTCAACGCCGGCACCCAAAGGTCTTTGTTCTCCATATTTTTCACACTTTTTGCCTGAACAGAAGGTATTCCATTAAAGTCATCCGCTAAGATTTTTTGGTCTTTTTCACTCCTCCATCTGCAGCCCACCTTTTCTACTTTCTCCCCTGCTCCTGCCCTATCATTACACAGCTCCAGATACCGCTCGCAAAGTGCTGCAGCGCTGCAGGATACCAGAGAAAGGGCAGCGCAGATGGACTGTAATAATCCAACCGATCGAGTCAGGAGAGACGTTACCTCACTTTATTTAAATCACACTGATTATTATTTTCCTTCATCAACAACAACAAGCAACAATGATTTCATCTACGCTTTACCGCAACCCTGTCGCCAACAACGTCACACCGTATACGACATACAATACGACAAACATCTCTGGACAGTTACATGTTGGAGACTTGGCTAGAATACATGTTGGCAACGTACATTTCTGCAAAAAAACATGAATATGTTAGACCTCGCTGGCTTAGCTTCTCTTCAGCGGGCCTCTAAAATGAAGTAAATGTTCCTGCTTCAATTTTTTAAACTAGTTTCTGACCAACGTCTGCAGTAGTCAGTTAATTGGAGTATATTTAACCTTTGCAAATATGTTACTTGGTAATTACCAACTACTTACCAGGACATTTGCAGACCTGTAAAATGAGGTGTTATCCTGACTGCTCACTAAAAACATCCCCAGATAATTGTGGGCTAATAAATCAAAGTACAGTTGATTTTTTATGTATTTCTCAGCTGATGCTGTTTGTTGTGCTACTGAATACAGCTGAACTTTGAGTGCGACAGCTTTTCTTTCTGCTAAATCAGGAGGTAACAATCCTGACTCCCTCTTTTTATTCTGGCACACGAGTGTTTTCAGCAAATTTTTCATTTCCCCCCACTGAGAATTCAAACTCTGGAAAATTCATTAATTCCACACGCTCGCCTCCATGTGATGCTTTTCTCTGCTCACACAGACCTTTAATATTTACTGTGACGTCCCAGTGGAACAAATGAAGTAAGCCCTGAAACATGTACACACACATACTGTACACACACCCTGTGTTTCCCATGCAGCCAGGAGCTGGAGTGCAGGGAGGGAGGTCAGAGTGTGTGTGTGAGTGTGTGTGAATGAGGGGGTGCTAATGCCTTATCTGCTCCCCCCATCTGCTACAAGGGAATACAGGATCCTGGTTCTCAACGGTCTGCTGACACGTACTGTCTGCGCCGGCCGCTGACTGACAGCCGGACCGGGAGGTGCAGAGAGAGACGGGATACAACAGAAAACACTTTAAAAGCTCAGATAGATTACAAGATAAGGAAAGAAATGGACATTTGGGCAATTGTCTCACTTTTCCTTTATTCTTTCTCTTTTTGGCAATTGTTGTTTGGAGACATTTCCTGATACTGATATTATTTCTTTTTCCAAACCCTCACTAAGACTAAAAAAAATACCATTTCTCAACATGCATGCATGTGAATATTCTCATGTAATGATCTTCATGCTAGCACCACTAAGTGCGTTAAACAAAGTGATGATTGATGTGCCAACATTTCCTCCAGTTAACCCATATGAAGCAGAAATTGCTGTTTTTGATGCCCAAGCAAAACAAATCAGAGTCAGTCTTTTATCCAAACCATAAATCTGTGGTTATGGACTCGACAACATTTTCACCTCCAGATTGAGACAAGTATCACACTGTCAGCCTGATATCAGGCAAGAATTTAAGGACTCATATCTCAGGAGGCAAAAACTTCACCACGCTTTTATCTTAAGTACGCTCGAGAAGTATAGTGGTCTCGATGAGACAGCTGCAGCTCGTTCAGCCCTCAGAAAGTGGATCACATCACTCGTGTTTCAGATCTTTATTCTTCTACTGAAGCACTGTGGGTTCATAAAGCTCTGAATGGTTTGGGGCTAAAATAGATTTCTGATCTGCTGCTGTGT
The DNA here is from genome assembly GCF_040436345.1 of Pagrus major. NCBI lineage: Eukaryota > Metazoa > Chordata > Actinopteri > Spariformes > Sparidae > Pagrus > Pagrus major. Next base: position 32,568,484 of record NC_133223.1, read on the forward strand.
TATGAACCGTCCAGACGTCAGGATCCTGTGGGAGTGGTCCTGCTACTGTCCCCTGAGTCTGAACAGTGTTCAGTTTCTATCATCCACATATCTGAGACAAACTCCCAGAAGTCTGATCCAACTCTCACTTCTTTTAAATGGAGTTAAAAACTTTCTTTGCCGCAGCCTCGTGTTAAATCAAATGTTCATACATCTTGTATTTATTCTGTCTTATCCTATCTTCTGGTTTACTTGTATCTTCTCACATTATCTTCTGATATTTTTGATGTGTTGTCTTAAAGCCTGACTGTCTAAAACACGTTGTTCTTGAGAAATGTGATACGTGCTTTACTCGTGATCAGCAGGTGTTAGTCTACAAACTGGATTTAAATTAAGCTGACTCACTATAATAACTCACTTCAGTTTAATGGCCTGCTGAGAGGAAACTAGTTGGGAAATTAAAATGGCTTGATCAGCAAGTTGAGCAGAAACCAGCTGGAAAAATCTCAGAATATTATTAATAAATAATTACGGAGTACTTTTCAATTCCTTTTTGAGGGAAATTATTGTGGTAATTTGGGGGGATTTCAAATAGATTTTAAATATTTAGATTGGTTATTACCTCCTATAACCATGAAACTTCAAGACCTGTATGATTAAGTGTTCTTATAGTTGGTTCTGTCACAGTATCACTGATAATATCTACAGTTTGTACAAATTAAAGGACATTCAAGACTACACCTCTTTGTCTTTCATGCATTTGTTGTTTAGTTTCTTTGGCATTCATCCAACGATCAAACTGACGTCCCCTTTAAAAGCAGAGTGTAATTTACTGACATCGAGCTGTTTACCAGCAACTGTCTGGACACTTGCATGTTAATTATTTAAGTCTAGATATGTGTCAGGCTCAAACCGTCTCTGACATAAATATTTACATAAAGAGTTGGGAAAGCGGCACAATCCTCCCTCCCTCCCTCCATCCCTCCCCGACTCCATCCATCCTTCCCATGTTGCCCTCTCCTCCCCCCTCACACCTCCTTCCCTACCGTTCCCTCTGGCAGCTTGGGAGCAAAAGGTCGCGGGGCGTTTTGTCCAGGACTGTCGAGTGTAGACGGAGAAGGAGGAGGGTGGGTGGGAAACACGGACGTCTTCAGGCGTGACCGACACTCACATGTCACCTGATCGCTGCACAGCCAAGAACATGCGATTGTTTCTACTGTGCTGAGTCATCATTGTTGTGTATGAGCCACACACAGACAGCAGTGTGGTTACAATCTAATGAATGGGTTTTGGACATTTGAGAAATCATAAAATGCAGATTGATAGATCAGCTGTCATGTTGTTATCACGAGCAGCGGTGGATGTTGGGGAGGAAACATGAAGCCGTCCATTTAGCTGATTTTCTACACTACTTGTCTCCCACTCGACCTCGCAGCGAGACTAAACACAACACAAGGTAAAACTTTACTTCCAGGAGGCAATTAGGACAACACCCAGTCATTTAGGCCAGAGTGAACATACGGTGTGGAAACAGAGCAGATGAGATCAAGTATCTTTAATTACCAGGTCCATCTTACTAGTAGTGCCCACATGTGACATCACAGATCCCAAAAAACAAACAGAAGGAAAGTGCTTCAGGTGGTCTGTAATATGCATCCAAATTAAATCAGAGGAGGCAAAAAAACAGCAACAATGAAGAGGACGCTATCACAGATCTCACGTGAAGGGTGTGGCTTAGAAACATATGAAATGTGGCTCTCAAGCTTCATAAATAAGGCTTAAACACACTGTGGGAGTCACGGACCGTCTCTGGCGTTGGGTCAAAGCTCTCCCAAGCACTCCAAGTGGGTTGCAGTGATTCCTTCTCTGCCTCTGTTCGGCTAGTACTTGTTGCCTTCGTTGGTTGGGTTGGGTTTAGTTTGGGCGTGAGGAGTGAGATTGGTTACGGTTATGGTGAGGGAACATCATGTTAAGCTAATCAAAGGCAGAGTATGGCACACCGTGTAATAGTGGGAAGTGGTGAGGAAGGCACTGCTTTTATGATGACTCAGGACAAATGCATCATAGTTCGGGTTGTTGGAGATGCAGATCCCTGCAGCGCTCGGCTGACGTGCCGAGTCAAACCTCATCAAGCCGAGCGGAAAAGACCTAAAATGTGATGACGACGATGACTATTATCCGATTCTGCATTTCCTCTGATCATTTCAGCATATTTTAGCTAATTGCTTTTGAGTTTAATGGCACATTACTATTTGGTTTTTATTTCCAGTCTCATTTCTGGCAACAGCAGGAAGCTGTTTTCAACCAAAAAACCTCACTGATTGTTACCAGCAGCAAACAGCAGTGAAGCTGTGAACACTGAGGAGCATTCAGCAGAGAAAGAGAAAGATGTTTCCCTGGTGGTGGAGACCAACACAGAGCCAGAAGTAGAGTGAATATTGTATTTAAATTTGCAAAAAGGCTGCAAACAGAACTCCAAATGGATGCTAATGTCGCGTCTGCTGAGTTTAGCTGATGTCAGAGTTTACCATATCTGTCATCAGCTGTTTGTGGTCACATGGTCACAATACTGGACACAAACATCCTTTATTCTTAATTAAAGAGATAAACTTTAACACAGAGGCTTGTAACTTCGTCCCAGTCTTCACGTGTCAGTACCTCATCCTGAGCCAGAACCTTGTTCCCAGATGCTACGACAGTGTGTCATCAATATTCAAGACGTGCCGTCCCTTATCTGATTGCTCCTGCGAAGCAGTTCATTTCTTAAGCCTGTTACCGAGAGCTTGAAGATGCATAGGACGATACAGGCAATCACAAAACAAGGCGCTCCGCATGCAACATCACTTCAAGTGCTGATTACTTTCATTACGGGGGGAGTAATTAGCACCTTAAGAGGAAAAGGTAGGTTCAGACTCGCAATCCCCAGGTGATTTTAAAGAGTTAGTTTAATCTCACCAGGGTTAGAATAAATTAAGAGTTACCGCAGGGGGAGGAAGTTCTTATCAGAGCCGACACACATGTAAAAGCACAGTCAGAATAATACAAATACAATTACACAACAGCTATACTTCTACTGTGCTACACACTGTGGGGTGGCAGGTATTTTGCTGGGGTAGCTGATGACCAGAAGAAGAAATGTAGTGAGGAAATTGAGTGAATTTGAGCGCTTTGCTGCTGGCAGGACTATCAACATCAGTGAGATGTATTCAGACAGCAAACTGACATGTTAAGTTCAAGATGTACAGCTTCTTGACAGTGCTGTGGAGGAAAACAGCTGATTTTTATAAAAGAAAACATGTCAGTCCAAAACCAAAGTCAGGAGAATATGATGAGGCTTATCTTGCTCTTGGGTGCACTGCCAATGTAGCAGCAGTATCACATTCAGCTCGCTGAGGTTAATAAAAACTGTATTTTTTATTCTAGTTGTAAGAAAAGTAGATTTTTGCAGTCTCGTTCCCAACTCGTCAAATACTGACACTCTGGGAACGAACCCAAGATGGATGATCAGACATTTTCTATTTGGTTTTGGCTTTTTGTGAGCGTTTGAATGAATGTCACAGCCGATATGTTCGTGGAATTAATTAGTAAAAACTACAGCTCATGACTTTGGAGGTTGTCTTTGGAGTTGAGGTGGATGGGAAGCCCTTACAGTGCTCAAACATTTAAATTTGAACATTTACAAGTCAACTGTGTAACCTCAACATGCTGTTGAACTTCACGAATACGACTGACGGCCCCAGAACATCTACTAAATGGATTCTGAGATTCCTTTCTAGCTTCACAACACGTCGGTCGTTCAACATTTATGTCCTCCTCAGTTACAGCTGGATTTTTTAATTTTATTCCAAGAACCAAAGAGGAGACGTTTGGTGTCACTGCAGGACCTCGCTTGATTAAAACATAATGACATTGCGGTCGTATGTCAACCTGCTAGAAACTATTTTAGCCGCCGTTACATAATTTAAAAAACACACCCGCTGCAACATTAAATCAAAGATGTACTGGAACACAGTTCACAGAGATAAAGCAGCTTTTCAAACTGGAGAACACGACCGCAATTTCCAAAAGGTCGCGGCGGTGCATGTGACAGATAGTAGAAATGCCACACAGCGAAGCCGTCGACTTGTCACTTGATCTAGCCTTTTATTTTCCCAGGGTTCAGGTCATAACAGAAAAACACAGTGACCACGGGACATAATATACAATACAGCTACTGTTTATGGAGCCTGGCAGAACAAATATTCACTTCAAATTTAAATGTAAATATCAACAGCGACACAGCGAGCCCATGTCAGGTTTGTGTACTCTGAACGGGGAGGAATGCGAGCCAGGAAAGTGTGTTAACCGAGTCGTGTTTCACTTTCAATAAACACTGAGCACAAAAAGCAGCGCTCACGTATGGACACACATGCATGTGTACGATGTACAGACACGCTACACTGCTTCCCAACTGGTAAATACACATCCTGAGCACATATGTAGAGCATGTGACCTGCCCAGAAGGCATTCTGGGTAGACTGGTTTGGACACGTGAGTTTTTTTTCCGGTGCACATCTTCAACAAACAGATGTACAGCAGGCACACACACACACACACACACACACACACACACATGCACAACACATTGTGTGTCGAGTCAGCTCTGGGACGGGACAGTGTGACAGATGTGGCTTTCTGTCAGTCACCTCCAGTCAGGGAGTGCCGGGAAGAGGAAGAGGAGGAGGAGGAGGAGGAGGAGAAGTAGGAAGAAGAAGAAGAAGAGGGGGAGGAGGAGGACGAGGAATGCAGAGGTTTAAAAAAAGACAGAGAAGAGTTACTTAAAATGCAGGAAAGAGGAGGAGGAGGAGGACGAGGATGATGAGGAGGAGGATGACCAAGAAGAAGAAGAAGAAGAAGAGCAGGAGGAGGAGGAGAGGAATGTAGAAGTTTAAAAAAAGACAGAAGAGTTACTTAAAAAAGTACAGGGAGGAAGAGGAGGAGGAGGAAGAGGAAGAAGAGAAAGAGGAGGAGGAGGAGGAGGAGGAAGAGGAGAATGCAGAGGTTTAAAAAAAAGACAGAAGAGTTTCTTAAAAAGTGCAGGGAGGAAGAGGAGGAGGAAGAGGAGGAGGACGAGGAGGAGGAGGAGGAATGCAGAGGTTTAAAAAAGACAGAGAAGAGATACTTATAAAAGTGCAGGGAGGAAGAGGAGGAGGAGGACGAGGTAGAGGAGGAGGAAGAGGAAGAGGAGGAGAGCCTGTTATGTTTCATTCACAGGACCATTTGCAGTTATTGAATTTATGTCATGCTACGTTTGTCGGCGGTTTACCTGAGGCCGTTACCTCTGGATGCACCGCGGGATGCCCCCCTATTCACAAGCTCGTTCAGCTTCTGAGTGAATTTGTAAGTCGAGGAGGATTTTTGAGAGTCACAAATGAAAGCAGCAACGAGACGCTTGACTTTCTCAACCCTAATCCACTCGGCTTTCTGTCTGCCGCTGGTTACTTTTTTGCTGCCGACAGCACAGGGTGGGAATATTATCTCTCGCTGATGTCGGAGTATTATTTTTTTCCCAGACAACATGGGCTCCTTTCACACCGCCAGCTTTTGTTCTCATGTCTGCATTTGTTGCTCGCAGGACACTTTTTCAAAAAGAGACTTTTTTCTCATGTTTACTCACATCCAGTAAACACATGAACTGACAGCTGCGCTCTAATTCTGCTCCCACTTACACTGAGTCATTAGTTTATTGGCTACACATAAAATAAAGCAGATATGCTATTTTTAACACCTGCTGTGTCTTTTTTTTCATGGGGTTTTTGTAAGAACAAGAGTTTTGAAAGTCACTCAGCTTATAGACATGAGCAGAACAACTAAATTAATGTTTGATCATCCAGATGGCCGGTCAGTCCTCTGACCCCTGGACTCTATGCTAATTCTCTGCTGTTTTAGCACACAAAACAGTATCTTAACCTTGGTGTGACAAAATAATCTCAACTCAAGGTTCACTTGAGCCTTTTTCGCTGCTTTTAACCACATCTCATTGTCGTTATCAGAGGATGGAGCCGGCTAAAGTCTATGATGATCAGTATCAGAATGTGAATTTATTGTAAGTTGTTTTGGATGAAAGTTAAAGGCACATTATGCAGTTAATCAACAGCTGATGACAGTTGTTGTCTGTAAACACAGAGTTTAAAGGGCAGAGAGAGTCTATTGTTGAGACTGAGGTCATTAAAGACTGACGCTTTGGGTTTTATAGTGTAGTTCAACATCTCTCCAACTATCATGTCTGTATCAAGCTAGCGCCGGTAGCCAGTTAGCTTAGCTTAACACAAATCATATCAATCATATCAATTAAATCTTGGCAAGAAAGCAAATTAGCATAAATAATCCTTTAAAAAAAACAAACATTATATTCATTTAAAAAATCCTCTTTGTTTAATTCTTTGACCTTTTAAGTCTTTGACCATCAACGGTGGGACTTACAGTCTTTTCACAGTCTAAAGGACGGCTCGCTCTGACGTGATAATTGTCGGCGGATAATTGAAGACGATTCAAAAATAAAAAGACAAATGATCGACCCGGTCCAGACGGCCAATCATCTGCTGACCCCTCAGACTCTTAACTAGTCCTCCTCTGCCTCTGAAAACACAAACCGAGACAAAAGATGTTCAAGTTCGAACCAAAGATACAATTAAAGTCGTTTGAAGCACTTTGTGCAGCTCTCAGAGAAAAGAGCTAAAGACGTCGTAAAGAACGGGTGAAGATGACAGTATTGATTAAGACGTTGTTTTGTTTTTTACCATCACTTTCTTCGCCGGTCCAGCAGCAGCAGCTTAATCACAACTTTTTACTCAGGCACTCTGCAAGCAACGGCCATGTCTGCCAGCACAGCACAGAGCCAGAGTGGGCGGTTTAATGGAATATGGGTCAAACTGGCCTCCAATTCAGTCGTACGGTCTCCAAGTTTTTCTCTCTAGCGAGCACACACAGATGGATGCACACATTTTGAAACTCTCTCTCTCTCCAGTTCTCTCACTTTGCCCTCCAACTGTTTGGATGTGTTGCTTGTACAGTTGTAGCTCCGACAGACTCGCTCTGCTATTGTGCACATTTGTATTGCGTGGCAAAATTTGATTTCACAGATATCAAGTTTAGGGTTATCTTACCCTCGACTGCCACAATGGCTCTAATATCACACCAAAGAATATGTCTGGAAAAAATACTCGCTTGTTTATGCTTTTTATATTCTGGGACAGATGAATTTTGGTGACCCTGAAATGTATTTCTTCACACTGCCTGACTACAGTAACCCTGATGATTTCATTGTGGTTTTAATGAAAAATCGACAGGCACATAGCCGCCTCCGCTCTCCTACACCTCCAACATCAACACTGTCCAGAAGTACCGGGAGAATTCCCCCTTCAAATCCCATTTAATCCTCCACTTCAATCGTATTGATTGTCGATACGCTACCAGATGGGAGAGAAAGAAAAATCTCAGGTCTTGTTTGTTTAACATTAAGTACTTTTTCCTCAACAGCCTCAGGGTGACTACATATTAGATGGGGGTGATTTGTTTAGTTGGAAATACTGTTATACTATTATCTGCCGCCTTTTTCAGCTTCCTGCACCTCCACGATCGTCAGCCTCATCACAGAAGTGACCCGAAGCTGACTGGATTGATGCCAGCAGAACTGCCTTCAGATTAATGTAGGGAAAACCAACTTGTGCAGGTCCAACAGTCCAGTCACCAGGATATAATGTTAGCAGTTAATGTTTCTGCAAACCACAAATAAGTCCAAGGTTGACATTTGTACCAAACGTGGCATATTATGTTCACATTATATGCTTATTAGTGTACTTCCAGCTGTTGTTGTGGTGACCAAGACAGGTAGGCCATGTGTTCCTCACCCTAACCAAGTGATTTGTCTGCCTAAACCCAACCAGAACATAAGTGCAGCCCAAACAAAAGTTAATTAGCAACATAAAGAAACATCCAGTTCATCTTTGGTTTTGCAGAAACCTACTGAGCTCTGGCGATTGGGTTGGATGCAAACACTCTCCCTTTACTAGTACACATCGGCGCTGGTGCTCACCTGAATAACAAACAGCACCGGACTGACGATATAAATGCACTACATAAAGAAAAGATGCAGCAACCCCGACCGCCGACAGAACAAGACTTAACAGAAGGCCGAGAAGAAGGCCGGCTCTGCCCCCTCGACCCAGTGATAGTGGTGTGGAAGGAGGGTGATGGCTGAGCCATCATCCCTGATGGAGAACATGCTCCACCCCCGTGCAGTCCACTCAGGCAGCTCCTCCGTCAGTGACAGGACACTTCACTGAGATAGCAGCAGGTCCTTCCTTCCTTCCTGCTGCTTGTCTTAACAATCACCACTCTGCTCCCAGAAGACCACACACACTAAAAACGTGCAACATCAGTGTGTAGTAAACTGTGCAATATCAATACTTCCTGTGTGCAGTAATGTGAATTATATTACATATCACTGTATTTCTGATCTCCTCCTCTTCTGCTGTAATACTGCACATTTCCCCACTGAGGGATTAATAAGGGATTATCTTATCTCTTACCTTAAGTTACACACTGAACCCTGTTGAAACCAGGCTACAGTGAAGCTACAGGACTTAATGTAAATGGACTTTCTTGGTCTATCAGATTCACTCCAGGAGGACTGCAGCCTGCAGTCGGTGCTGTTTGGAACGGGAGAGGAAAAACAGATTAGGAGAGTTTCTGTGCGTAGGTATGTAGCAGCGTGGGTGAGTGTGTCTGAGAGTGACAAAGATAACAGAAGGAGAAAAAACTGATAGACAATTGCAGGGCGACTCGGGCTCCCATTTCCTCCCCGTCCCTGGTGATTACCGCGGCCTACTCTTGTTTTTCTCTCCAGTCGTGAGCACATTGTCAAACAGCATCATCTCGCAGTCGCTCCGTCAACCCCTGCAGAAAGATGGAAAGATTTATGTAAACAACATCTAACACCTCGACGCGCTGGAGGGACAGACAAAGGCAGGAAAGAGTGAAAACGAGGCGGACTCATGAAAAGAAGCAGGACTGAAGCACATAATTCATACGCGAGCCTTGAGAGAAGTGAGATTACAGAACAATACACGTTTGATTTTCTCCCTCTGCTGGTTCATCTCTTATCAATCTGCTACTGTCGGTGCACAAGTACCCATTGTTCTTTGGTGAAGATCAGGAGTCAGAGTAGCGACAGACCACCTACCATCCATCCCGGAGCAGACAATAAACAAGGCAGGGCCCCCGTTTGAACGTTCTGACAGCATCCTGGCAACGCTGCGAGCCTTTACGAGTGCTAAAAGTGCTGTGTGAACAGTCTGGGCGAGCTAGGCCAGCAGCCAAAGTAGATGACACCGACAGACATTACTGCGTGTGTGCGAGGAATAAAATGTGTCTGCTGCAAAACCGTTTTCTTTCAGCGGCAGAAAGTAAAAACTTGATTGGGAACAGAGGTGCCTATTACAGTCAGAGGTAATAATAGGGTGGAGTGACGGCATGCATCACAGAACAAAAAAAGAAAAAGTCCTCCTGGCAGGCATCGCGCCGTCGCAGGGCGTGTGTGTGTGTGTGTGTGAATGTGTGTCGGCGGGGGGGGAGTTATGTTGTTTGGGTGCTTATTTACTGCAGGAGATGGTAGCCAGGCATGCAAAAAGATGGAGAGGCGAAGCCAGCAGCAGTCTCACACAGACAGACAGAATAAGTGTCTGATGATCAGTCTATCTCCTGTCACCTCCTCTACAGGCGCACTGACACTGCATTCGCTCCGGCTGCACTATCTGAGAGAAAAACCTCTCCATTGTGTGAAATTGACGTGTCATGGCTGACTGTGGAACAAAATGCTTATTTTTTGATGAATCGGAGGGGCCGGTCGTCACTGTCCGTGCAGACTGGTGGACTGAAAAGGGACTAGTTTATTGTGTCACTGCGAGAGCAGAACTAGACAGGTGTCCTGCAAAATAGCGGTGGCAATCTCCTGAAGTCATTTAAAGGAAAATAGACTGTCCAAAAGCTTGAAGTATTTGGAACAGGGGAACACTTAGAGGAAGATAGTCGGATGAAGTGAAAAGGGAAAAAGTTTTTGGTGAAAGTTGAGCACAGAAAGCTTCAACGATTCAGTCAAAACACTACAGCGAAGGCCAACAGTCAGATAGTTTCATTTAACCCTTATTTAACCACACAGACACGCTGGGTGATTTCCATTTGGCTGCTCGTGTCTTACCTCCTCCCAGCTGAGATGCAATAATATCAGATATAAAGGTCCTTGATATAATCTATAACCTTATTTGGCTTGTGAGTACAACGCGCCTAATGTACTGTGAATCATCCATCATTCAGATTCTCCACAGCTGTAATATCTTTTTATTTGAGGACTAAATACAAATAAAGTTATAGCCGCTGTTCATTTCCTCGGGTAGATTGTCGACAGTTTTACGATCGTGCAGGGGCGGCTGTAGCTCAGGTGGTCGCTGGTTCAAACCCCCGGCTCCCCCAGCTGCATGTCGAAGCATCCTTGAGCAAAAAACTGAACCCCAAATTTCTCCTGAATGTTTGTGTGAATGGCTGAATGTGACAAGTCTTATAAAGCTCTCTGAGCGGTCAGCAGACTGGAAAAGCGCTGTAGAAGTGCAAGTCCATTTTTCCATTACAGTCAGACGGGCCACGGCTTCTGAACAATGAATGAAAATAGACATTACATGACTTCTTTAAGACCTCAGATCAGATTGAAGTTGTTGAAGACGGCTTCAAGCAGTAGTTTGATGTCATTATTGCTCTGGCCATGATGAGTACAATCTATACATGGTTGGGGAACCCGGTGAAGTTTAAGAAACTACTGACCTTTGATCGACGTGTTGAACCGACAGAGAAGAGACGACTGCGTTTTACAGCTTTAAAAACTAAACTTATATTTTTGACACTACCGATGCTTCACAGACAGTTCTATTCACACGCCTGTGAGTATTATATACACAGCACATATTAATAGTACATAAAAACGCAGTATTTGCACTTTTTGCACAGTATTATGTGGGCAGATTATAACAAACATCTTGTAGATTGTAGATGTCGACACTGAAGCAGGCGATGCTGAACACAGATTTGGGATTATCATTGTTGCAGAAGGTGAAAAAAAACTGTCTGAACTGAAACTTCTTGTGAGTAAAGCACAATGACATCAGAGTACACATGCATCTGTGATGTAAACAACATTTTGGATCCGTCCACAAGATCCATCGTCTGTCCAAGTTATTTTATTATCGAAAATATTGTTTAATTTAAGTAAATTTACACTGTTTGATGAGACGATGAGTTAATTCTTTAAACAAAGGATAGTTAAGACTGAATAAGATGAGAGATAAGTCAGAACTTAATTAATCCTGAAGGGAAGTTTCATTTATTGCTCCCAAAAACATTACAGTAACGTAATCCGGTTGCAAACAGTCCCGCAGTAGGTGACAGCAGTCAAACATAACTAATAACCTGTTTGTCAAATCGCATGTTTCATAGGCGTAAATCCAGGGAGGGCAGCGGGGAACACAGTGATTTTTAAACACGACTATAATAAGTTCCATTATATGAATAACGTGCAATAAAAGCTCAGCACAGAAACCTCCCAGCCAGCACACTTTACAGATGTACAAACACTGCAGTCACAACATGTCTGAAATCATATTTAATAACTGATACATGAGACACAACAAGTCTGTATTTTGTTGTGTGTTTGTCTGTGGCCGTGCGAGTATTATTCTTAAAGACAGACTTGTGAAGAAATGTAAATGTATTCTTTCAGCCTTTATTCAAAGACTGTTTGATGATCCGCCTGCTGATTGGCTGTGTGAAGCCACACTGTCAACGGGAACTATTCTCCGTCTGAGATCCTCACAGTGGCAGTGACAGGCAGGATAATGCCGGCGTTACACCACATTTTGTTGCCTGTTGAAATATTTAAAGCAGACACAGTATTTGAAATTCTGACAAATACCTTTTTTGTTCCGGTCCGTTGAGTCAGGTTCTGTCTGCAGTCACACATTAGCGATCACAGAGTATCATGCTACACCTGGAGCGGCCTGTCTGCTGTGTTTTGCTCACGTCCTCCTACTTGTCAGCTAACATCATGTGAGCAGGAGATAACATGCACTTTCTCTGTGTTGTGGGTGGTCTGTTTGTGTGTGTATGCATCACATATTTTTCCAACATGCACCTTTTAGGACTAGAACCCATGATACAGGATGACACATGGCTGTGAAATGTGAGGCCCTGTCAGACTCAATATCTCTTAATGCAGAGTGGTATTAGCTCTAAGCTCCTGACTCATTTGCTCTGAGACGACTGTGTGACGTCTCTGACCTCCGATCTGTGCAGGATGCTTTGTGAAACCCCGCACAATCCAGGTATGCACACACACTCGCTTCCATCGAGCCTGCTACGAGCAACGTGTCATCGTGGAAGACAAACAAAGCGTGGGAATAATACAATTACACAGTGCTGTCATTAATAATCTCAGTGACAACCCAGATGCTTTGCCATCGCTTGTACTTCTCGCGCCTTGTCAAAGCATATTAAAGGAGCATTGTGCGGCGCCACAATAGACGCCATTGTTCTCTTTTCAGGGCTGTCACACGGGGGCTGTAAACAGCAGGGTTGGCTTTTGATTTAGGCCTACTGCAGTGCTGCTCAGGTGCGGCTCGGAACAGGGAAATATGGGCAACCTTGTCACTTGGTATTGTTGAAGTCACCGCCAAAGTCTGACTCAAGCACACCCGAGAACAATGAGCTGGTAAAGAGCTGAATGGAGGGAAGAGAGTCGGTGACCGCTCAACATTTAGCAACACTCAAGATCTGATCTGAACACGCTGTTTACAGTCAGCAGCCATTTACAGAGCTGGTTTATGTTCGGAAAAATAACAGGACGCAGGTTCATCCTCAACACATTAAGACGTAAAATCAGGTTGTAATTTCCTAAAATGTTCAACAGATCAACAGATGGTTGTTTAAAGTCAAAGGCCTCATGTCGACTCCAGGCTAGCTGCTGTTAGCTTCTGTAAGTCAATGCATCGAACGTGCTTTTGGGCTTTAATATCAACATCTTTAGGTAATTGTAATCAAAGACAATTAATTTATTATCCCACAGAAAGCGACTAAGTTTTACCAGTGCAGCACACCAGGAAGTACATCATTGTACATGTGGTTTTTGGCTGCCAAAAGATAATTTTTCAAAAAACTACCAATCCAAGGATGTATTTTTAGTAACTTGCATTGTTGCAAAATGTCATTTTGAATGAGTTCCTCTAACTTCTCTAACAAAACCTGGAACTACTGGTGTCGCTTTATGGCTCTACAGAGAGACAGAAACATATTTTACTGACACTGCAGCACAATGTGGTAAATCCCGGGCGCCATTTTTCAGAAAGTGTTCAGCCAATCACAGTGGAGCATGACAACAATGGCTCGACAAAGGAAGAGAAGGCTTTGCCAAGAAACTGTGTTGTTGCTGAGGTCGCGCAAAACTGGTAGATGCAAAAGTAAACACCTGTTCCTTCGGACATTTTGGACAATTTGGAAAATGTACCTGAATGAATCAAATGAAAAAAAAGCCTTGTGTTTAGTCTAAGTCTAAACTGAGTCCATATAAAAGTACCGGGTGGAAATAAATAGTGAAAATAAAAACGGAGGACGGTCAGAACTGCACCGGGCCGTATCACACGACTGTTGAGGTTGTGCACATGATGAAGAGACGTCCTGATGAACGCAACCTTTGTTTGAAACGACAATATAAGAAAAAGCTACTGACTGAAATCTAAAAAGCTCTCCGTCTCGTTAACATGCACCTTTGAGACACTAACTTCTGCTGCTCAGTTTCCGGTCTGCTGTCATCAAGGCTTCGATATCGGATCATTCCACACCTGTGAAACATCAGAGAAGCTTTATTTCACACTGCACAAGCAATCAGGTGAAGACTGATTAAAGGTAACTGAGGAGGAAGTCAGATGTTGGATGTTTTTTGGATAATGTGTTCATGATTGTCTACAGTCCTCCAAAGTGTCCATAAAAAAAAGGCAGTAACATTTGGTGTGAAGCAGTCATGAACACACACACATGCATACATTTGGTTTGTCACGCCACAGGACTCGTCCCTAACGAGTGGAGAGAAAGAGCAGAAATCTGCTCAGCATCTGTGATTACTCAACGCCGACTGAGTCGTCTGCGTGTTGGGCTCGCCGGCAAAGAGACGGCCCCCGCCAGACGCAGGCTGTTATTCACCGCCACGATCATTATTATCGTTATCAAAACCCTGTCGTGATTATGGACAGACACCCTGCAGACGAGCCATCTGTACTTCAGGTGGAAATCGATGGCGCTCTGGGTCGACTGTCAGCTCGCTGTAATGTCTTCAAAAGGTCCAAACGCTGTGAGAGGTGGAGGGAGAGAAAGAGATAAACAGTGACGGCGAGAAAAAAAAGAAAAGTGAGAGCGAGACAGAGAGGAGAGGGAAGAATGAAGAGCATTTACAAGTCAGACAGCCAGTGTTTAACTCACCTTTTATTTGGCTTCTTTAACAGAGGAGGAATTAGCCAGAGGGAGCGTTTGAGAAAGTACACAAGGAAGATACACGGCTAATCACATGCTATTGAGAGACGTGTAAGTACTGTGTCGTTTATTCTGCTGCACATCCAAGGTGAACCGGGCCTCAGGCTGGACTGATGACGTTTAGATATTTTATATTGAAGCTGCCTTCAGTATGTGTTCAATATGCTCGGTATTTTAATGATTTCCCCTCATGTCAGAGCTCAAACATAAGATAAGATCACGTCACTTCTACACCTGCAGTTTGGTTCAGCTGGTTCTTGTGTTCTTTTTTTTTCACATTGACTCATTACAAACAAACCAAAAGGTGTAAACATGACATCATGTCGACTGACAGGTAATTGACGATGTCCATGGAGGGTCGCCACGATCACAGATGGAGGTGGACTTCCTCTGAAGAAATATCCTCAGGTGTCCTGCAAAATATCCACTCGTATGACCAGAACTGCGGTCGGCTGTTTGGCAACCTTGTTGGCTGTCACTGTTGATTTGTTCCGTAGTTATGTTACGTAAGTAAGGTAACATCAATGACTTATGTGTTACATAAGTGGTGAGACCGAACAAAGTTATTTTCACCCAAAGTATGATCTTTTCCTCAATCTCACCAAACTACGTCAGTTTCACAACGTTAATAACAGTCCAAGAGTCATAACATGTCATAAATCCTAAAAAGTTTGTCAGTAAGCTTTATGTTGAAAGTCTAACCAGACATTACGTATTCATTATTGCTAACTGGACTGTCAAGACTAGGGTGGGAGGACCAAGCTACCGTATTTTTTATGAGCTGGGAGTGAGAACGTGTTGGTGTTGCAGCACCTGACTGAGGATACTGTGTTTAATAATCTTTGGCAGTCATGAAGAAATAATGTATTATGAGCAGTATCAGATGAGAACTTGTACGCTATGAACAGTGATGGACGGGTTAAAAACAGGACTAATAACAAAACGTATTGTTCTGTTTATCGTGGACGTGTTTGCTCTCTGCAGCCGGTGTTTGTCTGTGAAGAAGCTCCTCTCTGTAACACCGCTGTACAACATGTTTGTTTACTTGTGTACAATATTTGTCAGCAATTATACAAAGACACACTTTATGTTAACACGACTGTGTTTTATTATACCGTCATCCATTATGGGTGAACAGCAACCTCCGCTAATTGGTGTCCACGAGAGGAGGGATAGTTGTTGAAAACACATTAATGAACACTCGCTGCTTACAAGTGCTAAACAGAAGGACTTAAAGAGTGTGGAGTGAGTATTAAATGTGCAGAAACTTATAATGTCTTTGCAGATTTTTTAATATATCCAGATGACTGAATTTTTAAGAAATGTCCAACATTCACCTGATGTATTATAAAAATACGACTACTGTGTGCGACCCTCAAATAAGTCCCCCTACTGAACCTGACCTGGGACCATGTATGAGCTCTCCTCTTCCTGCTCCGAGTGATCGACATAACAATGGCCTCTCTTTTTTTCCACTGACAGAAGCGCTGACCGGCCATAATTTCCAGGTTTCCCACCACTCGTGCTGTCAGGAGGCAGGAAGAAGAGCAGCACATGTCATAACACGGCATCACCCGGGCCTCGTCAGGATGGCTTTATAATGATGGTGAAGAGGAATCCGTTTGTTTATCCTCATGGAAACAACGTCAGTCGTTCAGCGACGGTGACAAACGAGCGGCGCGGCGCTCCTCGCGTAACAGACGCAGCGTTTCCAACTTTAAATTGCTGGGAAATTCTCACAGCGACGCAGAGTAAAGTACAAGGTGTAACCACGATTATGTTTTTAATCACGTGCCAGATATTTTAATTCCAGATGTTTGATTCCAGATGTCTGCACCGTCATTAAGATAAACTCCCCTCTGCTCGCTGCCGTCTGCCAGTCTGTCTGTCTCTTTCTTCAAATCTCTCTTCCTCTCTGCCCTTTCCCCCCTCACACATCAGTCCAACATGGCACTTATCTCAAACTTCAACCCGTCTCTACATCTTTTTTTTCCCTCTCCTCCCCCCGATGGCTTGACATTTCTGTCCGTCTGACAGATAAAGTAACTCCTCTCCCCCTCGTCCTCTCCTGCCTCCCCCCCAGCACAACTGATATTATTCTGTTCTCTCTGCTCTGTCAGGGCCAGTCTGTGTCAGCGCTCCTTGATGTTTCGTGACTGTCCCTTATCCCGTCTCCTCTTCCTCTCTCCTGGTTTTGGCTAATCCCACCACACACACACACACACACAGACAGACACTGACGCACTCACAGCTACATAGTTTTTTCCTCCTGGACGCTGGCAGCAGCTCCTCTTCATGGCGAGGCCACGACAGTATTGTTCTTCTCAGCCAGAAGAATAACTGAGCCCATCCTGTGGCCCTGCAGCCTCGCTCTCTTTTATAACCTTGTTTTCTCTCTCAGGTGAAATATTTTCACACCAGCTCTGAGCCGGGGTAGATAGAGCCTCGCAGGGCGAGAGGTGACGAGCGTTTCCGGCTCTCGCTCGGCTCAGGCCCGGCGCCGTGCCCGAGCGCTGCAGATAACAGGCCGCCCCCGAGGAAAACAGGTAATCATTTAAACAGAGATTCGATGCTGTGTGTGTGTGTGTGTGTGTGTGTGTGTGTGTGTGTGTGTGTGTGTGTCTCTGTCTGTGTGAGTCAAAACATCAAAGGCCTCCACTGTGCATGTATACAAGTGTACACAGTATCTGACACAAACAGGGTTAGAGCAACAATTTGTCCTGCATTAGTTTGCAGTCGGTTGAGTTTCAGCTACAGATGTCAACACGTATAAACATCCAGTGGCTGAGTTATAATATCACGTGTGCAGATACAGAACCAGAACCAGACTCAGGAGGCACAAACTGGGCTTTTTTTTCCCGCCAATACGAGCCTTCATTTTGTAGGATATTGATTATGATGGTTCCCAAACAATCATTCAGATGCGATCATTAAAAAAAGAGGAAATAATAACTGCTGGTGCTCAAATGGGACTCTTTTTGTCCGACCTACAGAATCATTCCTCAGGTCACTTCTGTCCTCTTTTGTTTGTATTTTGTGTGTTTTCTGGGTTTTGTGTTGTCTTTTGTTCTGCTTCTCCATCCACACCTGCACTGCATCTCCTTCATTAGCCCGGCTCTGTTCCCGGTGTTGTCCCAGCCTCATCAGCTCCTTCCTGCTCTCTTGGCTCCTGGGTTTTCTTTTTTTGTACGTTTATGACATTTTTCTGCGAGGTCAAAAGACCATTAAAATAAATGCATTTAGACCCGGCCCTGCCTGAAGGCTACACATCGGGCAGAAGCAGAACCTCTGAGTGGCTCAGAATACAGAAATCTGACATGTGACAAAACATGTAAACTGGTGTATTGTATTGTATTGTGGGTCAGATGTGTGAGATTTTTTATTTATTTTATTTTTTTGTCAGCAAAATTACA
The DNA here is from genome assembly GCF_040436345.1 of Pagrus major. Taxonomy (NCBI): domain Eukaryota; kingdom Metazoa; phylum Chordata; class Actinopteri; order Spariformes; family Sparidae; genus Pagrus; species Pagrus major. The sequence goes on from NC_133223.1 coordinate 32,586,480, forward strand.
CTGAAACTACAAAAAGCATTTCAGTTAAACTATGGTGAAGGACGAGTCTCAGCCCAGAATAGATGTCATTAACTTGTGGTTCTGGGCGGGATAAAGGGATGGATCCAGGATGTTTTTCTACATTTATTTCTCAGGGAGTAAAACATGGATCTTGATGAGGATGATGATGTGTTTTCTCTGCTCTGTTTGTGTCTCTGTGTCTTTGTCAGTGTCGGTCCGGTGGGCGTGGTGATCCTCATGCTCAGCTGTCTGATTGGGCCCATCAGCACACCTGCCATCAATCCACTAATGGACCCTGCAGTCTATCAGCTCCTGTCCTTCAGCCACTCTGCACATGTTTCTGTCAGTCTCTGAAATGTGTATTCCTGCGTCCTCACATCCCAACCTTTTCCCTCTGCTCAGCCTCACAACCTCCCCACTGCCTTCATAGTCGGACTTCCTCTTCCAGAGTCGGGTTCTGCATTTGGGTTCATCCTGTTTGATCAAGACACTGAGACCTGTTGAGCTTATATTGGGGATAAGCAGTTATGGGTGGTTAGGGTGATACTGGCCTCTCAAGTTTTATTTCTAAATTAAATAATAACACTGATTTTTTTAAACTACATGTTTGTTTTGTTTAAAATGTCTCGTTACCAAAAGCTGAGCTGAGACACTGAAGATATAACCAGTTCATATAATTGCAAAACTTTGCTGTAAACCTGATTATTTGTATTTATTAGCTGTAATTCCTCTAAATATTTCAGTAAATAGACTTGATTATGTGTCGGGGCGTTCACTTATTCATGTTTAGTCTTCTGCCGTGTGGCTTTCATTATTTTGTGGCTGGTTTAATGTGACAGATTGAACTTGCATGTCACAGATAATTACTGAGAACTGACCCTCACCTGTGCACAATGAATCCTCATCACTGTTGTAAGAGTTATTTAAAACACTCTTAAGGAAGGAGGAGCTGAAACATCACTACATGAATATATTGATGCTGAGCGGGATCATGTTTTTTTCATCATGTCTACATTTCCTGGTTTTCAAATCTGACCCACTTGAATATGTAACTAAAGAGCTGTGATTCTGATTAGTACAAGCTCGTCTGGTAAAATCAGCTAAGCGCCCACATTGATTGATCAGCCCGTCCATCATTCACGTGTCCTGCATTGTTATCTCCTCTTCGTCTTCTGTCTCACATCACAATACCTCTCTGTCTTCTCATCACCCTCATCACAGTGACACATGTTTAACTAAAGACGAACAATCCATCACACAGGTGTGTGTCGTCTACCTGCCAATTCATTTTACAGGCGCTGCTGCTGCAGCTGCATAATGGTTATGTCTGCACGTGGAGGGCAGTGTTGACTGTCTGCCTTCCTCGCTGCCTGTTTATCTTTGAGCAGCAATCTTTTAACTCAGAGCGCTCACCGCTGATGGCAGACAGCGATATTGAAAACAGTATTCATCCGACAACAAAGAGCAGACAGACGGATGGGAAGTCCCTCGTTGTAGCTGGCGAGGCGATCACAAGTTTGAGCGGCTGATCTTGATTTCTAACATACTGCGTAATTACTGCTGTTAATTAATTATACTTCCTGTATTAAGGGGAAGTAATCATCGGATAATTGTTGAGCACTGTTTTTTAAATCATGCACAGATGTTTATCCAGACTTGTGTTGCCATTTTTATTCATTTCCTGTTTGCATTTTCTTCTTAATCAAAGCTGGAAGCAGTGTGACCTCCCGACATGTTCAGTAAAATCACAAGTACACAAAAAAACTTCTAATAACCAGTGTTTTTTTCTTATTAGCTGATGTTATTCCGACGCTGCGACTCCTCTTTGTGGGTCGCTCTGCTTCTTGTTACTCCCTGATCAGTCTCAATAAATCACAGAGTGAGACACTTTGAGAAACGGCAGGACGGCGCTGCTCGCCTGACCGGCCCAGATTAAAGAGGAGGAGGAGGAGGAGGACGGAGGCCTTTTCACACACACAACTCAGTTAGCAAAGAGCAGAAGAAGAGAGCCTGACATCTAAATTACCCACAAAGCAGTGCAGATTAATCATTCATTCTTCGGCGAGCCCTGGCATGTACCTCCTGACACACAGACGCAGCTCTTCACATTCACACACACACAAACACAAGCATGAACACACTGACACAGACGGCTGGAGAGGATTCATAAAGTCTGTTAATCCTCAAATTTTATGGCTTCATTAAAGTGTGTCTGCAGCGCGCTTGTTACACCGCTGTAGTTTGATTGTTGCTTGATTGCCGCCCTCTGATCATAAACATCCTAATCACTTGTTACACTTTCTGTTTGACTTTGACGGAAGTACGCACATCCACAAAAACAGAAATCTCTCACATCGCTGCAGTGACGTAGATGTGAAATCATTTTAGATAACGGCTCTTAGAGGCACGCAGCCGAGGTGAGGCTAACGCAAACACGGGCGGATGAAAAACACACATACGGTTCAGTTGTGTTTGGACAGTCGTGGAAATTAGTCATCATATTCTCATAAAAGTATTTGTTCACCTCCCGACACAGAACCAAACACGGACTTCCTCATCTCGGTCTCTCTCCAGCCTCTGATTGTTTCTCTGTTCCCGTCCGTTAAGACATTTAAGAAGACTCCTGATATCCCGGGTGTGGAGGTCCAGTGTGTCCCCCTCCAGCTCCTATAAGCTGCAGCAACATGTGGATTTAATGCAGCATATGCAAAGTTTTTGTTTGTTTTTTATGCCAGAAGAATGAAGATGAAAAGACAGCAAGAGTCAGGGTTTTGTTTTCTTGGAAGAAGTTCTCATAGTGTTGTTTTTTTTGGTTTTACAAAGGACTTAAAAAAGTGGAGAGTGACTGGTTGGTTAGACAAATGTCTACTTAACTTCCCCTCCATTGTTACAGACACAACACACAGCTGCTTCCCTGAGCGCTCAAATGATTTTTAAATCGCACGCCGCGAGCAAAACAGCATCAGCATCTGTCACATGTTACATCGGATGGTGCCAACGAAACGTTCTCCACTGGAAGGGGCTCCTGGACCTCGTGGTGCTCAGTTAGCAGACATTCAGGTGCTGTTCTTACATTTTTCTGTTGTGTTAACCTGGTTCATCATATATTCTGTTGCATGACGTCATGTTTCACTAATATAAAAGTACACTAAGCATCAGAGAGAGTTTTATCATGTGGCCCTCTCAGCTCAGAGTCAATTATTTAAAACTCAGGAACATTAAACACAACAAAGAAGTGAAACGCAGCCTCATTACTGCGTGTGGTGAGATGTTGCAGAGAGGCGTCCCATTCAAAAACATAATTAAATATAAATCTGTGCTCCGTCGCAGTGAAGTGACATGAATCGTGTGTGGAAGGTTTGATAACGGTCAAATAAAAAGGAAATTTAGAGTCTGTCCTTGTAACCTGGTAACACCAACACTGTGGACCGGACCTGGTTGGAAGACGAGCCGACACCTGAAACACCTGTGAGCTCTCAGTCAGCAGCTCGACTCCTGAAGGTGCAGCAGGGCCTCACACATCAGCTCCCGTCCCTCTGATTGGATCTGAAGGAGGCAAACTGAGAGACAAAGACACATGAGACAAGTTTGTCGACCTGTGTTTACTCCTTATCTGCCCCGAGGAGAACCGCAGCGTAGACAAAAGACAAGACGGTTTGAGTCAAAACAACAGGCCTCATCGCCGTCTGGACTCACTTCCTGTTCGTCGCTCACACGTCACTCCAGCCTCAGATGACAGACAGGTTGAAATGTTGTACAGTCTGACTGAGTGCTGACAGCCGGAGGTAAATATCAAAGAGTTCGATCTCTTTCTGTTTGCATTGTGTTGAGTCTGAGTTTCCAAAGAGTTTTATATCAGATTCAGATCAGATAACGTTTGTGAAAAAAACAGATGACGGATGTTGAGCAGAAACTCCAACATGACTTCGCTCTCGTCTGTGGTTTAAAGTTCAGGTGAATGAAACTCCAGCTGCAGACTGAGTGTTGACATCGTGAGGTTAAAACCTGCCTGCTCAGGGTTCGCTGCAGAGATAGTCCGCCTGCTTCACGCTGCAGTGAAAGTCGAACTGTTGAGGAATCACTCCAACACAAATAATCTTCCTTTTGATGATGAAGTAACTCGATGTTAATGTCTGACAGGACGGCTGCTGCCAAACACACGATGAAAAATCATTAAACTTCAGAACTTCAGTCCTGTTTTTTTTTGTTTCATTTCAAAGATGAATAATTTTTAAAGCTGTCCTCTTTCTCTCACATGCTTTTGTGCAATTTTTCCTTTTTTTTAGCTTCCTTTTTATCAAAAAAGCTGCAAGATCCTGAACTTGAATTAAAGAAAGTACCTGTTTAACAGTCTTTACTGGCTCGGCCGATTATCGGATGTGATATTCAGCATTTTTCCAATCATAGGAAACAGTATGCCAATAACAATAACAAATTAATTCAAAAATATTTTTTTTGGCTCTGATGCAGCATTTAATCTGCAAAGATAAAAAAGTAGTAGTTTAAATGTTTTTATGTGAAAATAAAGAAAGAAAGAAACAATTGTCGGCGCTTTGGGTCAGAAAGCTTTGCTATGTGACGACCTGGAGACTCAAAAATCAATTATCTTTCTCCAGAATCTGAATAAAATTTAAATATTTGCCTCAGATGTGGTGGAGTGAAAGTTTAAAGTAACAGAAAATGGAAATACTCGAGTAAATGTACAACGCTAAATATCACTCTTGGAAATCTTTAAATTGCTCACACACCTTCACACAACACTCACGTATATTTTACTTTGAAAAGTTTTACTGGGTCACGGCTGACGGAGGCAGGTAATAAGGAGGTCAGGCCGCTTTAACGCATGAACACTTAACCAGGAAGACACCGGAAATAGCTCTGATACCTGTGGAGACTAGGTGAGTTAATAATGTTCCAAATCTATGGAGATGTATTTTCTATGAATAGTCCCCCCACATGTATACACATCAGGACTAATTAATTAACCAGATGCACATAGTGGGTCAGGGGACGGATGATCACCGGCTTCAATTGAGGTTAATGAAGAGCAACTCGGTAACTCGTCAGACGACGGTGTGACTGGAGAGCTGTTACCTGTTCTGACAGACGGTCCATTAAAACACTGGAAGAGGAGGAGGAGGCTGCTGGAGGAGGAGGAGGAGGAGGTGCTGGAGGAGGCGAGGCGGAGAAGAGAGAGCAGAGGACTGTGGAGCGACCCGTTCAAATGTGGAGGAAGAGGGATGAAACCTGCCGTCATGACAGCTTTTTTTACCAAATACTGGTACTGTAGTCGCCTCATCCCCGACCCGACTCTGCAGTAGTCACGGGTGTTTGTCGACTCCAGCTCATCAGAACATCTGAGGCTGGACGCGTCCATTGGGCCCCTTGCCAGGTGCCATGCTGTGACGTTTGCTGAAGTTTGGGTCGATTCAAGAAGTGAATGAACATTGTTCAGTCAGCAGTGAGTCTGAAAGAGACTGAAGTAAAGATATTATATCGCCAGCTGTCTGATCAGAGATGAGAAAGAAGTGAGATGTCTCACTCCTCAGCAGCTTCCATCATCAGCTCCAGACAAAACATCGACTAATTCAGACTGTTGTTGAAATGTGTAAGTCTGATGTAAATGATCTGCTGCTCCCTGTTCTGAAAAACATGAACCAGAAAGGCAAACTCGTCTCTCGTCAGTGAAAAAAGGGCTGATTGCCTATTTTTAACGGATGTATTAAGTGTTTAAAGAATCCGTGTCCACACGCTAATTTTGGTGTGAAAGTGGTATTAAAGTATCTGATATTTGAATATATTTAAGTATCAAGTGTAATTTTCTGTCCGTAAATATACTCAAGTGTGTGTGTGTGTGTGTGTGTGTGTGTGTGTGTGTGTGTGTGTGTGTGTGTGTGTAAATCAGCAGAGCTTATAAAACCTTTTTAAAGGTGTAATTTTCTTGACTGACATTATTGGGGAGGAAAAAATGCCAACTTTCTGCTGAGGTCGATTCCTCTTCCAGCAGATAAAACGGAGGATAAAAGACGTACACGGGGAGAAATCTGTGATTTAACTAGTGTCCATTTTTATCATCCATTTTATAAAAAACAGCACCCTCATTAAATCTGCATCACCCTGTTTTTTTCATTACACAAAGAACAAGTGTCTTCACACCCCTGAAGCTTCTGACATGCCTCAAGTTGTTTGAAAAGCTAAACAGAGGGAGGGAGTGAGGGACCGTTCCTCTTCCTCTGAGACTAAACACCAGCAAACCACCGAATGTGATCGAGGCGAGCGTAGCCCTGCTGTCTGTGTATACTCGCATACTTTGACTTTAATCTCTCCAGACGTCACCACGGCCCCCGGTGGGAGGCATTTTGCTCTCATGACTCCCCTGCAGCTCCCGACGTCGACCCCGCCCAGATAGTTCTTGATAACAGTGTCGAAGCGGCGCAGCAACGCTTTTTGTATATTTGTTCAACCTCAGCTGGAGTGCAGAGGAAGGTGGGGACTGTGAGTGTTGTCACTGCGCGTTGGCCCACCTTCATTTTTCGACACGTGTTGGAAACTTTACTGACTGCAAAGCCGCAGCAGTACACACATCGCCTTGTAAAAGCGTGTGTTTATGGTGCTTTTTGGGAAAGACGGGGGCTGCTGGAAGCTTGTGAACACACAGCTGTGATTCAGGCCCAGAGAGGAGCATGAATCACTGTTTACTGTTGTCAGACTGACGGGGGTAAAGACCTGCAGCGGGCTACTGAGAGGTTAACGGATCTGAACATCTGTAATATTCACCATCCACTGCTCACATCGACAAGCATTTGGAGTCATAATACTCCTCACAGACCGGGCTTTCATTAACATTATCCCACAGAGCAGAGGGGTGAAGTTTACGACACGTTTTCCATTACATAACCAGCGTCTCCTCGTGCCTGGATCAGAGCATTTTCGGTCACTGCTCAGCTTGATGTATGCAAATAAAAAAGCTGGGCAGTGCGACTGAGGGCTAATTTCATTATAAAGCTTTAAGTAGATTAGTCACAACACAAATATCACAACTTGTAAAGCGGCCGTGAGTCAACAGCCACAGAGGTGTGTGGTGGCACCGAGACACGGCGACACTGCAGCTATAAAAAGATTTATGTTTTTTTCTTTATTATACGTTTCTGTTTGTGACGTTATGAAGATTTCTCTGGCTTTATGTACAGAACGAATAAATGCGAACCACTCAGTGAGATTAAAGGGAAACCACGCTGAACTTACACAGATCAAACAGTTGTAAAATGTTTTTTGCTGCTAGAAAAGATCAGCAGCAGTTTTAAGGTACTTGTACTGTACTTGAGTATTTTCCACTTTCTGCTACTTTATACTTCTTATACTTCTTTTTGGAGGCGCTATTGTACTTTTTACTCCACTACATTCATTTGGAAACGTAAGTAACTACTTACTTTGCAGACATTTTTAAGAAATCTGTCCAATAATCAAAAAATGCTGCATCTCTGACCCTGTAATTATTTGAATTATTGAGCGTTTTCCTGTTTTTGTTCCGCCTTTTTTAAAGGTGCAATATATAAGACTTTTAATGTGACAATCATAAAATTAACCAAAATGATCAACAGAATGTGAAGAAACATCGTTGACATTATATCAAAGACGTGTTTGTAGTACATGTATGCACTGTGTTGCAACGATATCTGCTGAAGTTAGCATGCTAACCAGATAGCCTCGGTAAACACCCGCACTCCCCCAGTTGTCCAGTTAGCTGCACGGCTAACTGAGCTAACAGTCGCCACAGTCATGGATGTATAAACAGAATACAGTTAGCAGCAGTATGATTTCAACAGATCGCCAATTCTTACATATTGCACTTAAATCAGTTAGAAATCATCTCACTCACTGTCACAGTAGCATTTATATTTGTGTTAGCTCGTTCCAGCTCTTCACTGAAGCTATATGACGTTTATAATAAGTAAAATATTCAAACTCGGGGTACGCCTCATTCATATTTATGATATTAAGCTCATATTTGTCTCGATGACCGACACGCAGGAGGGTCGTAGCCAGTTGAGGAGTTCAATTAAGTTAAACAAATCTTAATTATATTCACACAGTGATATTTACGGCGTTAATAAACAGAGTTATGAGTTATCATACTGTAATTTGCCGTTGACAAGTGTTGATTGGAGACTTGTTTGTCGGCTCAGAAAGCTGTTATAGCTGGCAGCTGCTCAGAACTAAACTTACTTCGATGGGTGTCAGCGTCCATGAGCACGAGCATTTTCACTTTAGCACTCAACCACTTAAATTAATGCTGATTATTTGGCTGTGCGGTATGAAAAAGTTCAGCTTATCGCCTCCTCAGATCAGCAAATTAAAACCACATTTTCTGTGTTTTTTTCATATCTGAGAGGAACCTGCTGTCGTTTGCAATCTTCTAATCAAAAAGTCAAAATAAGTGTGAATCCAGGACTTTTACAGCCGGCTGGTGTTGATCCCAGTTTTCGGCCTCGGGTGTAAAGAGGGGGAACTAAATAGCAGAAAGGCAAAGTTCCTGCTACAAGGATTAAGCACAATGCTTAACACCCCTGTTGAGGATAATAAGGTAGTTTCAATGCAACGCCACATTTACAAATCATGAACACTCGCTCGCACAAGCAGACACACACACACACAGCATCCACTGATCCATTCACACAATGGATTATTGCCTTATTCATAACAAAGACTCAGTGCGCTTATTCAAGATTGTAGATATTGGTGCGAGTCAATGCTGGCGTATTATCTCAGTGTCATTTAAATGCTGTTTTTTTCCCCTCCTCTTCCAGCGCAGCACAACAGCTTCATTGTTCCCCTCTTCATAACCGAGATTAAAGAAACGCTTTAAGTGGCTCCAGAATCGCCCGGCGGAGCCCATCTCTGGCTAAAATCATTGTTTTGGTGTAATTAATAGAAAATGAAGTAAGCCTTTTTCAATAAAGGAGTGAAGGACAGATAACAGGGAACACGGACACAAGATGCTATTGTTCCCCCTCGGCTTTTCACAGTCTTAAGAGGTACACGAGCTTCACGCATGGAGGGTGGTGGTGGACGGGGATTGTAGGCTACGCACGCTGTGCAGATAACATTCAGCGACGCTGGAGTGGAAAGAGAGGAGCTGTCAGGTGGAGGAGGCGGACCGGGCCGGGCCGGCCAACCAGAGCCGGATAGCTTGGCTGCTGATTTTTTTTGACGCCACGCTTATGACCACGAATGGCTGAAAGAAATGAAAAAACAAAAAAAAAAAAATGAAAAGCTGTGATATGTTTGCATTTCTGTGTCACGGGGGAGGATTGGAAAAGTGAAGGCCGGAGCTTTGTCTGACTATTCTGATTTTTTTTGGACGTTTCTATGGAACAGTGGCAGCGAACAACACAGACTCACCTGTGAAAAGCAGAGCCAGGTTAAACCCTTATCTTGTGTCAGACGAGCTTAATGACACCGTGTTAAAGATATTGTGTTATTTTTTAAGCTGGGGGACTTTCCACACGCTATGCTTTAACACACACAGAGCAAACAGCACAGACAAGAATGCACTCACGTCAGCACACGCCTTGATGTTCAAAGACACATTTGACTGAAAGTGTAAAATGATTGCTCCTCAGTTTGAACCAATTATGGTGTGCATGATTGAAGCCATAAGAATCCCGGCGCTAACCTCAGGGGCATTTTTTTTTCTCTTCTCTCTGTTTCTTTCTCATGCCTTGAGTGTGAGAGCGCAGCCTTCCTGTCTTTGTCTAAATTGAAGTAGTAAAAACATAAAAGTAATCCACACTTTCCCATGCAAACAACAAGGCTGTCTGACGAATCAAGGAGCTACGCTAACAGCAGACGGCTGCACAGTTCGTATCCAAGGACATGTTTTGTTGGGTTTCTTTTCCCGTCTGACTCACAAGATGAATCTTTAAACGGCTCTGAATAAACAAGTGTATTTTCATACCCTTGTTTTATCCTCATTATCTCTTTTTTACCTCGCATACAGACAGTGCCGTACTGCCGAGGGAATTCAGTTCAGTTCAACACAGGGTCACAGAGGAAATGTTATGCAGGGGCTAGCGTGTGAGTTAGCCTAGCTTGAGATATATATTACGCTCGAGTGCGAGAACACAAAATGACTTTATATGAAACAGAAGCAGCTTGTTTGGATTGAGGCAGTTGAGGTGAAACTGATAATGGATGTTGCGGTTTTAGAAATGAGGAAGACGGTGAGAAAAAATACGCCACACACAAAGGAGGGGTTTTCCAAAAGAAAGTAGTCAACAGTGACTGAATAGCTTCCATTGTTTTTCTGTTTCCAAGAGCCGCTCAACATGAGAAGTTATTACAGAGAAATATTACTGTAGTGTGAGAAGATAAACAGTGTAGGTGAGTAAAGATGAATGATGTTGAACACTTACTGTGCTCTTTTGTTGGGTTCGTATTCAACTAGCTAGCATCCTGTTCAACAACCGTCGCACCTGCCAGTGAACTTCATCAGAACTGCTGTTTTGTTTGTACTTTCCGAAACAGACGATCCCATTTGACACCATGATGGGTCAGTCATGCGTAGATGAGAAAACATTGACTTACTGACTTATGAATGTCGTCCGTGAGAAACTGAAGTCCGCCGTTATCCTCATATCTAAAGGATGATGTGTCCTCACCCTCTTTTTCTTTTTATAGTTCTGGCATAGATATTCCTCATATTCTTCTCATATTCTTGAGCTTATTTATCTTCACCTCAGTTTGACCCAGATTGAACTGCATTATGTCCACTTCTGTTTTTTTTTTTTAAATCAAGCAATTACACAACACATGCTCATCCCTAAATGTTTGATCCAAAAACATGCCCTTTGCGGTGTAGGGCAAGGCAAGTTTATTTGTATAGCACAATTCAGACACAAGGCAACTCAAAGTGTCTTACAGGGGCATAAAAAATGCATTAAAAGACATTAAAAATTGCATTTAAAAGACATTAAAACAAAACATTAAAACAAGTTAAGAAACAGGAAAGTAGGCTTTAAATAGAAGAGGTTTAAAAGAGACAAGAATAGAAAATAAACAGCATTGTAACAGCAACACTTTGTCGTACATTAGCAGTTGGTTAGGTTTAGGAAAACATTGTGGTTTGGGTCAAAATAAGTACGTTATCTCACTTCATACCGATGTGATGTACACAGCTTAAGCTACCTGACATATGTGACGTAACATCCCTTTATTAGTGAGCTAGAATAACTCATCGAAACAAACAGTTGTCCTCCAGGATGCTTGTTTGGATATGGACTTTTCACTCTTCTACTACTTTGCCTGACTTCCTCCTTTGCTGCCATAATAACTGCTACGACTGCTTAAGTTCACCACCTAACGAGAAACGCTAATATGGGTCGTAATAAACTGCTCTCACAGTCTACACAATGTGGACACAATCAGTATCACAGGACACACACGGGCCCAAAATAACTTGTCTCCACAGGGTCATTTAAAAGGAAGTTCTGTAAACGTCTCGAACACCCCGAAGTAAATCATTGTATTACTTGATCCATGTGGTCCAATAACATCCTCAGTCACAGTTAGTAACTACAGTTAAATACATTGATTGCTTATAAATTATATCTCTCCCACTTCTTAACTTACTTGCGTACTTTCACCTTTATGGGTTGGACCAATACGTGGGTAAGTTGTGATATTATTTATTTATATACCTGCTGCCTGAGTTAAAAGTTAAAGCGAGATTAATTTACATTTTATTTCTTCATTTCGAGCCAATTTTCAGGATATATATTTGAAAATAAAGTAACATTTTCTATCACATAATTACAATGTAGAGAAGATGAAGAGTCTAATATGTGCATGTCTTCTGATTTAAATGCTTCTCTTCTGAAACTCTACCTTTATAAAGTAGCACAGCAGAACAGGTCAGACTGAAGGTATTGTTATGAAGTATGATTTTTTTAAAAAGCAGCTAATGCTGTTTTGATTAGCTGTCAGCTGGCTGTCACATTTAGAGTTCGTGTGAGGTGAACTGTGCAGCAGAATGACAGACTGTAGACGGAGGCGGCGGCTGGATGAACGTAAGCTATGTCACATAAATCAGCCGAGTGAAGACTTTATATCTCTAAAGTACGAAACAAACAAAAAGATGCCACAGCTGTTATAATTAGCACCAAAATAAAACATCTGGGTTGGTTCGTCTGTACACCAGATGAGCACATCTCTCCGCCAGAACCTCCATCAATCACTGAAAAACATTTTAAAGCCGCTCCGGAGTCGCTCAGTGTGACTGACAACATGCCCGACTTCATCCGAGTCGCCCTGCTCGCTCCACCCCTCTGGCATTTCAAACAGGTGATAAACAAACACTCATTTGCAGCTACTGTTTTCTTCTTCAGGTCGAGCCTAGTATGAATGTGTGTGTGTGTGTGTGTGTGTGTGTGTGTGTGTGTGTGTGTGTGTGTGTGTGTGCGCGCGCACATTTTTAAAACATCCTCAGCTGTGAATTCATGAGGGTCGGATACGTTACAGATAATAGCCCACATCTAGCAAGAAAAACACAACGTAACTAACAAAAATCCGACTACACGCTGCCAAGACCACTTCAGTACGGGTCCAGTTTCCCTCTTAAAAGGTTTCTCAACGATTTCAGGTGCCAAAGAAATTAGGAGGACATTCCATGGCAGCGCAA